>NC_089503.1:103174030-103514030 GCF_036850995.1 Saccopteryx leptura
ACTTTCTGGGAGGTTATGGGTGTGGAAGTCTTTGCACACAGAACCTGTCTCATCGTCCTGTTCAGATCACATTCAGTCAAAAATCCTAGGACACCTCTCCTCCAAACTTCTGCCTTTCATGTGACTGAATCTTCAGTCACTGAATGAGCCAGCCTGCTTCCCTGTTTATTTCCTCTATAATTGAAAGTATATTCTAACACTTTCCTATAGTACCCCTTGTATGCTTCAGGGAGGGCACGGTGGGCACAGCAGAGGTAGCCAAGGGAGGGGAGGGCCTGAGAGAGCTTGGACGGGAGGCGATACATTGGCACAGGCTGGGGACACTGGCACAGCTGGACCTCCGGAAGCCACAGTCCCTAGGGGTCTCAAGAATTGTCACGATTACCACAGTACCTTACATGTGAATTGTACTTCAGACCTCACATAGCTGCTACTTCTTTCCTGGATCATTCTGGTCCTCACTTCCTTCCCTGAGGTATATCTATAGCGAGAGGGTGATGCTATAAACTAACTTGTCAGGTAAGGAATCTGAGACTTGCCAACATTGAGTGACATGTCCATGGTCACACAGCTGGCAAACAGAAATCTGAATTCAGACAAGAGCAGGTTCCATCTTCCAGCTTCCAGCCAGGAAGTTCCCTTTACTGCTTTCAGTTACACACATAACAGGCACTTACTGAGTGACTTCTCATTCTAACATAGTACAAGGGTTCGGGGACCCAGAGATGGTTTAAGAGTCTACGTTGTGGAGCAGCAAGATGGCCCAGCACTGCAGGTGGTCCATGGTGCAGCAGGCTAAAAGGAAGACAGGCTCTCTGGGGCTTAGCTGGGGGAAGGGTGGGGCAGAGAAAGGAGGATGCTGTTTTTGTCCGCTCGGGCTGTCATAATGAAATACCATGACTGGTGGCTTCACCAACTGACTTTTATTTCTTCCAGTTCTGAAGGCTGGCCGCCTGAGAGCACGGTGCCAGCATGGTTATGTCCTTGGTGAGGGCTGTTTTCCTGGCTTGCAGACAGTCATGTTCCAGTCGTGCCCTCACTTGGTGCAGAGAGAGAGAGAGAGACAGAGAGAGCTCCAGGCTTCTCCTCTTCTTCTAAGGGCACTAATCCCACCATGGGGGCTCCACCCTCCTGACCCCACCTTAAGCTGCCCAAAGGCCCTCACACTTCCAAATACCATCACACTGCAGGTTAGTGCTTCACTGTTCAGCCCAACACTGGCACAGCGGCGCCAAGAAGCAGATGGCAGGTAGACAAGACAGGTGAGAGTGTGGGCGCCAGGGGAAGATCCACAGAGAAGAACAACGGGCGAGGGTGGGAAACCATGCATGGCTCTCTGTGACCACATCATAGGCAACGACCAGAGATGAGGCCTGAGACGGACTGTGACCCACTTTCCGGGCCATGCAGTGGACTCTGATCTTACCCTGTCAGGAAGTTCTCACCCTGGCCACACACCTGATTATCCTGGCGAGCTGTAAAAAAAACATCACGCTAGAGGTTCTGATCCAATGGGTTTGGGGTTGAGTTGTTGCCTTTTTTTTAAAGCTTTCTCAAATGATTTTGAAGTTTACCTGGGGTAAGACATTGAGGGTATTTTGAAGGATAAACACAGGAGAGGCAACATCGGTTGAGCATATAAGGTGCTAGCAACATCCTTACCTAGAATCTAGGGTGTGAGGCCAAGCAGTAAAGCCTGGCTGGACTCACCGACTCGGCATCCACCTTCCTGCTGCCACCTTGGTCTGATGGAAATGAGGCAAGGACTTGGGAGACAACAGGGCACTGCTAGCCACCATCCTGGGATCTTAAATACTATATTATATAAACCTGTCACCTGGGGTCCTTTCCCAGGGTCAGCTGCCTTCAGACCCTCAAGCTGCAGCCCATCGCACTGCAGGTGCCCAGGCGAGCGGGCAGAGGTGCAACGTGGGGAAACACGGGGCTATGGGTTTCTGGCAGCAGAAGGAAGGACTTCAGGCACATGAAGGGATGTGCCGCTTTACAAACACCACACTAACCCCCCTTGGCACAATTCATATTTGACTGGCTTGTGACATTACTTTTTCAGAAGCATTTGTGTCTCCCTCCCTAGCAATGGTTAGCAGTCTGAAGGCAGGATTTGGGTCTGGCTTTACTGTTTATAAGAGTTCACAGAGTGCTGAGAACAGCACAGTGGGTGGACAAACGGGGTCTGAGAAACCCCAAGTGTCAGCACTGTACCTGCTCCGGGCTCCCTGACCTCACAGGGCCCTGCAGCTCTTAGCCCAGACCCTCACTGACACATGGCCACGGAGGCACAAGGGGCAGGATCTCCTACTCTGCAGATTTCCAGGAAAGAGAGGATTATTGTCTGGAAATGACAGAGTTGTGGGTATCCTCAGGGATAGGCAGGGGGTCCAAGCCCAGGGTTCCTGGGTTCTAGGCTCAATGTTGTGTCTCTCTAACTCGTGGTGTGATCCTGGACACAACCCTGACTGTCATGAGGCTCAGGATCACCCTCCTCGCACCCTCTGCTCCCACTGGAAAGTCTAGGCGTCCACCAATGTTAGAAGTCTAGATCTTGAATTAGCCTTTCTCAGTCTGAATACACCCCAACACTGGGCCTAGTCCACGGAGAAGCTAATCCTAGGCTCTTCTTTTGGACGGTGGGATGTGGCAGCGTGGTTCACCGTGGAATGAGGCCGGCCCTCTGAGAGTACCCAGGACCCCGCCTGGCACCCAAGAGCATAAAATGGGGAGCCTGGCAGTATCATAGAAGAGGGAGTCCAAGCTGGGGGCCTGCTGAGGTCAGGCCAAGACCTCGCCTCCTGGGCCACCACTCTGGAAACAGGGATCCCAACTCATTTCAAAACAGAAACCCATTTGCTACTCATTCATTTGTCAGAAACCTCAAGTGTGTTCCCTGAGGAAAGGAGGCAGAGAGCCTCTGGGGCCCAAGGGGCAGCTTTCAGATGCAAAGTCTCCCCCTTTTCAATTCCTGTAACTAAAATGAATATGGAAAAGATAATTGCCTTTAAAACATACTTAATACTTGAACGCATTATCTCTACCTGCTGAAAAAGAATGTTATCTGATGGGATCTTCCCCATAAGCTTAATCAAATTGCTATCTTAAAACTCTCTGGAGTCCTGTGAAACAGTAATAGAAAATCCGAGGCAGAAGCAGGAAGCATTTTATATTTGTTTGGTTGAGGGGAATGTGCATCCCATCTGACAATGGGCACTTAGAGACAAAGTCATTTCCAATCTGTAATAGATCTTCTCCTAGTGGGTAGCAGGAAACATTGCAGCTGACCCACACCTGCAATCCCTCTGTTAGGTAACTTTTCCTAATATGTCCGGAGAAGAAAATTAAAAAAGAGAACCCATTTGGGGTTCTCCTCCTATTGAAAATCTTTCTTAGTTGGGACTGGGACACTTAGCATATGGAGATGCTTAACTTGCTACTTAATTCTGGGTTTCGACTTGGAAAATAAATCCATGCCTGTATTTTCTTGGGCTGCCCAGCCTCCAGGCGGTGCCATTCATTAAGTTAGTAGAGGTAGTAAATTACCCGCCCAGATCTTGCCCAGGGCGAGTGGCCATTTGCAAGGCTAGAGAAAACCAAAAGGAAACAGCTTCTAAGAAGATCGAATGTGGGGACTGGGTATGTTCCCAGCACCTCAAGCTCACCTAGAACGGCCAAGTAAACATTTGTTTCTAACACACCTGGCCAGCTCTGGCCATCCAGTTGACAGAAGCAATGATAGGTAAGAGGTGACAACATGCTGCATATGTCAGTCACTTCTCCTGCCTGCATGCAGTCCCTGGGTGGTCCTCCTTATATGAAGCCTGGTCCCCACCACAGTATGGAGGACAAAGGGAGCATCCCAGCGCTCAAGTTAGGCACTCCAAGTTTACAGAAAAAAACAGACAGGGTCAGGGAGACTACTGGAAAACCATTAAAAAATCACCAAGATACAGGTTTATTGGCATGTAAGTAACATAAAAAGGTATGTGTTGCATACCATTACCTCGTTTTTGTTTAAAAGAAAACTGAATCCTGGTCGTCTGGCTGGCTCCGTGGATAGAGCGTTGGCCCGGTGAGCAGACATCCTGGGTTAGATCCCCAGTCAGGGCACACAGGAAAAGTGATCATCTGTTTTTCTCCCCCCACCCCACCCCATCTCTCTCTCTTGCCTTCTCACAGCCAGTGGGCTTGACTGGTTCGAGCCTTGCTCCGGGTGCTATGGATGGCTCCCTTGATTTGAGCATCGGCCCCAGATGGGGGCCACCAAGTGGGTCCTGGTTGGGGTACATGCAGGAGTCTGTCTTACTCTCACCCCTCCTCTCACTTAAGGAAGAGAAAACTGAAAAAGATGGTGGCATTACAGGAGACATTTCTTTAGTTTACATGTGTTTTCTAATTTCTCCACACTAAACACATACTACTTGTGCAAGTGATTCTTTGCTTAGAGCTGGCCCCTACTGTCCCCATCCTGCCCTTGGCAAGAGCGACCCCTCCCAGGCAAGACGAGGGCTGGCTTTTCTTCCTCAGATCTACACAAAAGGCAGCCCCTCAGTCTCCCCCTGACTCTGCGGATGGCAGGGTCACTTTCTCTCCCATTGATGGTCCTGACCTTGTTCTTCCTTCCTCCCCAGTTCTGAAAACAGAGGAATGGGGTATCTGAGTCCTTCTTCTTGTTATCTTCTAGGAATAGAATGGTCCCAAAGGCACCATAGCCTCCCACATTGTCTGACCAGCCACTAGTATACAAACTGCTACCTACCTAGAAAAGTCCTGTGATGCAGCAGGTAGAGGGGTAGTGCTGAGTCTGTAAAAACCAGTAACATACCAGGAATTTGTTTTGTATTATAATTCACAAATCATAAAATCCACCCTTATTTTAAAGTATACAATTCAATGGTTTTGAATGTACTCACAAAGTTGTACAAACATCAGCAACACTATCTAATTCCAGAACATTTTCATCATCCCAGAAAGAAACTCCACAAACATTAGCTGTCACTCTCCACCCCCCTCCCAGCCCCCAGCAACTACTAATGTGCTGGGTTTCTATAGATTTTGCCTATTCTGAACATTTCATATAAATAGAATCATACAGTATGTAGCCTTTTGTTTGGCTTCTTTCATGTTGGTGTCAACATCCATTAGGTTGTGTAATATGTATCAGTATTGACTTCTTTTTTATGGGTAAGTAATGGTCCATTGTGTGGATATACCATATTTCTATTTATCTGCTTATCAGCTGATGGATATTTGAGTAGTATCTACTTTTTTTGGCCTATTATAATTATAATTCTTCTATGAACATTCATGTATAAGTTCTTATGTGCATGCATGCTTTTCATTCTCTTGCTTGAAAGTTGCTCTTTAAAAACAAAGTCTTGTTATTAGGTTGCCATTTGTCTCTCTCACATTAAAAAAAGAGTACAGGATATTTAATGATGGTTTAAAAGTACATATCTAAGACTGCCAACTTCCTGAGTTCCCAGTAACTGATAGCTGTCTTGTCTCTGTTGCACCCCAATCTCACACACATATTTTTACTGCAAATTATTTTGTTGCAAAGTTCTACACTCCTCTGCCCGTCTACCTGGGCTCCATAGTACCCCCACCCTCACCTAGCCCGCCTCACTAGCCCTGCTCATCCTCTAAGCAAAAATCTGAGCTGCAGCACATGAAATATTTAAGCTGCTTTTCTAAATATATACATTATTTAGCCTACAGTCTATAAAATATTCACACTGTTTGTCCATCATGCCCCAAACATCTGCATTATTTACAGTAACAATTGTGGAAACATTCACTCATTTTCTGACCTGCGTGGGTTTCCCCCCACTATTCCTCTGTGTCACTGGTGTGCACAAGCTGTAGAGGCAACAGCGAGTTCTCCTGTTCAAGTCACAGAGCAGGCTCTGGGGGTGCAGGAGACACCACGGTGTCCAAAGTCAGCCAGAACCATATCACACCCATCAGCCCCCATGAGACCAGGGGGCATATATGCCACAGAATTTCAGGGGGGAGCAGTTTTAAATTGTCAAGCTCAGTGACCCATTACTGGGTCATAGCTCCAGGTGTGACCTCAGTCCTCATTTAGGTATAATGAAAATCTCCTGCTACCTCTTCCTCTGTCAGGCCCTTGGTCACCTAGGAGAGCTACTGCAACTTGTGACTGCTGGAATGGGCTCACTCCCAAGGCACTGAGTTCTTGACCTGGCGTTTATCTGTCCTAGCAGTGGGGATCTGAGGCGCCTGCTGGTGTAGCTGACATTAAATGTCCAGGATCTCTCTCTCTGAATACCGATTTAGCTACACTTATAGCTTTTTCTTTTAAGAAGTCTTTCTCCATGGAGGGGGGGGGGGGAAATCAAAGGTGATATCTTTCTTATTTATAGTTAATTTTAAAAATTATATAAATGATACATGCCCTGTAAATAATAATTATATAACAAATACTAAATGATAGTAATTATTACTCAGAAGTGGATAAAGGAGAAAGTAAAACCCTCTATGCCTTGTTATTCCAGTCTCTAAGATGACCACTGTTAATAGACAGACAGTGTTACAGAATCTTACAGGATGGCACCTGCATTTTATATTGAATGGGATCCCACTACATAACCTGTTTTCTCTAACAGGCTTTTATCACCCAAGCATCGCAACATCTTTCCAACTCAGGTGCCATAATTAATAGGTTCCTCACCTTTGGACAGGTAGGTTGTTCTCAATGCTTTGTAATTACATACAATGTTGCAATCAGCATCCCTAAGGGAAGCTGTAAAAATGATACTTTGGTACCTGAAGGCCAAAGCTGGGGTGAAACCCTCACCACGGAGGGTTTCTAGGCATCTGCTGCGCTGTCACAGGAGCTGGCCGGCCTGGTTCTGCACAGCTCTGCGGCACACACCCCGAGGCACCCCGCTGCATGTCAAGAGTGACATGAACCCCCCCATCTCCTGGTGGTGTAACTCAGGAGAGGTTTTCCCTTCCTCCTCCCTCCACCTCCACCCCCATCGGGTACCTCTACTTACCCTGCTTCTGTTTTGAATCTCTAAAATAATGTGACAAGTTAATGATGGTACAATTACCTAAATGTTTAACAGACACGTTATCTAAGTGAGTCGGACTGAGATTCCACCCCGCTGACAATAAACATCAATGGTGGAGCAGAAAGTGATAGGCAAATTATAGCAAACCCTGCAATTTCGATGCTATTAAATTTGGAGGAATAACAGCCTTGAGGCTTGTAAACTCTGAATAAAATAGGCCCTTGTATTTGTCCAACTATTAAATCAAAATGTGAGCAACATCCTAGAAAAAAAACAAGACGATTTATGGCCTTTTCAAGTTTCAGTTACACATTGGTTTTTATTAAGTCCTTTCTGTCATCAGGGAGCGGGTGTGGGGGGGGGGGTTCACAAGGAAGGAGGGAGGGCAGTGAGGGAGGAAAGGGTAGGGGGCTGGGGAGAAGAGCAGAGGGGAGAAGGGAGAACCGTGGGGGTGCTGGGCACGGGGGTGGGGACAGGTGAGTGGGGCCCAGGAGTCAGGGGCTAAGGCTGATGATCCGGACTCTGGTATGAAAACGACGGTGAAAGGGAAGGGGCAGCCCAGAAGGGCGAGGACAACAGGGGCCCCTGAACTTGAATCTCAGTTTTTCTGCCAAATGAGATGATTCATTGAAGCCCTTCAGAGCCCGCCCCTTGGAGGTGTTGTGATGGCTGTCTCTGAACATCTCTAACAGGCGGCAGTGCTGGGCACAGGCCAAGTTCTGAACAGTCCTCAGAGATCAAATGCCATCACTCCCCTCAAATTTCTAGAATAGTTATTAAAAGGAAAAAGATCTTCATCTTTAATCCCTTCTTCAGACTCAGGGTGTACTTAGATTTTTATTGAATAACCTTCTAAATAAAGTGAAACAAATACTCATCTACTGCGGAGGAACAGAAACTGCAGGCATCTAAAAATAATAACTGAGGCAGCCACCATGGAAGGCTAAGTGCTCCGCACGCATTATTTTATTTAGTCCTTCGACAGCCGTATATTGTGAATCACGGCTTACAAATGTGAAAGCCGGGGCTGAGAAAAAATGTAGACAGACCATCAATACAAGATCAGGATCTCAGGCTGTGCTTGGGTCCACAGAACCCTCCAAACAGTATTTTTTTTCTTGCCTAATTCCTACACCCAACATTTGAGAGGCAGATAAAGTCATTTGTCCCATGTCATACAACAAGCCCATGACAGAGCCAGGATGAGAATTTAGTTTTCTCCTCTCTCCTAATTCATTATCGTTTCCACATGTCATGCTGCCCACCCCCCCAACATCAACAACATTCATTGTCATTTCTGCTACGATGGGCAGCTGGTGAAGGCGGGGACCACATGGGCCCTACAGGCTGCTGTACCCCAACCCCAGGGCTCAGGATTAATGTCCGGCACAGAGCACATGCTCACAGTGTCCACTGGCTGGGTGAGTTACAACCTTTACTAACCAAACCTGCCTGCGGTCAGTTTTCCTCTTCAAATCCCAAGACAGGCACCAACCACCAACCGACCGTCACAGCACTAAGTGCCAAGGTGTTGGTGGGTGGGGCGTGCAAGGTTGTGAGGACAGTGAGACTATTCTGTGCGACTGCAGCTATGGCGGACACAGGGTAGGCTTTGGTTGGTCACAATGTGTCACTGTGGGCTCACCGGCTGTAACAAATGCAGCACTCTGGAGGGGGGTGTTGACAGTGGGAAGGCCGTGCATGAATGGGGCATGTACTCTGCTCAGTTTTATGTAACAGGAGTAAACTTAAAATTGCTCTAAAAAAATTAAAATTTTTCCTTAACACAAGCACTCGGAAGGTGGCCCGACGGGCCAGGGAGTCACTGGGGTGACCAGCAGAGAAGGGTGGCTTGTGTGGGCCAGCGGGTGACAGCTGGGCTGTCCTTCCCTGCTCCACAGCAAGCGGCTCCAGCAGAGCCAAGAGCCCTGTGCTGGGAAAACAAAACTATATTAGGCATTAAACACGCCTGTCTAGTAGCAGCGTGAAATGAGGTCAGACGAAGCCTGCACGGCGCGCACAGCCCCGCGATGCACGTGACGCCCCTCCCGAGCGCCCCGACATCCCGCCCTCCGGAGCGCGAGCTTCCGCGTGTTCGATTTCTTGGCACACCGTGTGAAACGCTATACAAGCCACCCTTGATATTTATGAAAGTCAAATGCCATTATGTTTTCAGTGAGGAGGTCACACCATCCGGCATGGAGTCCACGTGTCTAGGTGATGACCTTGTCCTCTCCCAAACCCTCCAACACAGGCAGGGGTTCGAAGCTCTCTTTCTCTCTTTTTGTTTTTTCCATGGAGAGTTTTAGGTGAATTAACTTGTTTCTCATCATCTGGCCCATCTCCTTCCCCCGGCCCCTCTGGGGCTGGCACCAGGAGGCTGACCTTGGGAGGAGGGGCCAGGGCTGTTGCTGGTTTTCCCTCTGCTGTAGGACAGGGGCCAGCCCCCTGACGTGCCGCTCAGCGCCCGGTGCTGCCCTCGCGCCAGGCCCTGGGCGGGAGCAGAGCAAAGCTGGCAGCCACCCTGAAGGAAGGAATGTTGCTGCTACCCTTCGACTCCCGTCCCTGCCTGCTACTTCTGCGGCCCCTCCCATGGCCAACCCCCACAGAAGGTCCTCCAAACAAGGACTTCACTTTCTCCTCTGAGCTTCAGAGCCAGAGACTGTCCCTGAAGCTCTTCCTAAGCATCAACACATCCGGGATGAGAGAGGGGTAAGCAGGTAGCAAGCAACACCAAGGTGGGGGAACAGTTCTGCACCTTCCAGGGATGTGGTCACACAGCCACACAGTGTGTGCGTGTGTGTGTATGTGTGCATGTGTGTGCCCTCCGCAGCTGGAAGGCTCCTGGCAAGGCATCTCCTAGCCTCCTTCACGGTGCAAATGCGAGGGCCCGGGAGCAGGGTTCGCTCCAGACCGGCTCCCACCAGAGGGGCGGGCGGACCCCGCAGCACGGCAGCCTGCCCTGGCCTCCAGGTGTGCTAGCTGTTTCCGGATGGCAGAACACTCTTGCAGCCAACACAGAGGAGATGAGAGCCAGTCTCTCAACACTGGCATCTGTTTGAATGGCTTCCTGTGTGACACAGGAATGTGGAAATTAAGCAACTTTTTCTAGGCCAGGAAAAGAAAGTCCTTATTTTGTAGTCAGAATGGAGAGAACCTTGGACTGGAAGTAAGAACTTGTGGGTCCTTGTTCTAGTTTGGTTTGTTTGTTCTTAACTGACCCCTTCTTCAAATATGAGCTTTTTTTTTTTTATTTTTTTTTTTATTTTTTTATTTTTATTTTTTTTAGAGAGGAGAGAGAGAGAGAGACAGAGAGAGAGAGAAGGGGGGAGGAGCTGGAAGCATCAACTCCCATATGTGCCTTGACCAGGGAAGCCCAGGGTTTTGAACCGGCGACCTCAGTATTTCCAGGTCAACACTTTATCCACTGCACCACCACAGGTCAGCAAATATGAGCTTTTGAGCCTGGTTCCTTAGGCTGTTAGAGGAGCAGAGTGGACGCCCTGGTCTGCACATTAGGGTCAATGCCCAGGACCCCCTAGGGAGGGGAAACACCATTAAAGCATGGGTTCTGGGGTGCAGGAGCCTGAGGCCTACATTCTAGCCGCCCTGGGCTAATCTTCCTTACCTGTCCGGGTTTTAGTTTTCGGTAACAAAGAATAAGGAGGAAAAAAATGTCTACATTACCCTGGCCGATTGGCTCAGTGGTAGAGCATCGGCCTGGCGTGCAGAAGTCCCGGGTTCGATTCCCGGCCAGGGCACACAGGAGAAGCGCTCATCTGCTTCTCCACCCCTCCCCCTCTCCTTCCTCTCTGTCTCTCTCTTCCCCTCCCACAGCCAAGGCTCCATTGGAGCAAGGATGGCCCAGGCGCTGGGGATGGCTCCTTGGCCTCTGCCTCAGGCGCTAGAGTGGCTCTGGTCGCGGCAGAGCGACGCCCCGGAGGGGCAGAGCATCGCCCCCTGGTGGGCAGAGCATCGCCCCCTAGTGGGTGTGCTGGGTGGATCCCGGTCGGGCGCATGCGGGAGTCTGTCTGACTATCCCCGTTTCCAGCTTCAGAAAAATACAAAAAAAAAAAAAATGTCTACATTTTAGGATTGTAGTGAGGCCTTAATGAAATCATAATTTGAAAGTGTCCATTAGAGTATAGGTATCATATTATCTGTTCCCAAGGCAAGTTCACCCTACCTGTTCATTTCCCTCCCAACACTGCGATCTTCAGGAAGGCAGGGGCCAAGATTTGTTCATCATTCCGTATTGGGTTTACCAAGGCCCTCACACAGGGTAGGTACTTTAAATCTTTGGGAGTAAGTGGATGAAGAAACGAGGCAGCTGCACTAACTATTCTGATCTGCAGCAGAAGCAAGTCGCTAGCCTGGTGGGCGGACGGGGCAAACTTGGAGCGGGAGCCGAGAGCAGCACTATCTCGTGGCCAGTCTGAGATCTAGTTCAACTGAGTGTCCCAGGACTCTAAGACTTCCCTTAAGGTTCCTAGTCCCAGAACTCTCAACTCAGGAATGACTCTGGCCGTCTTGTATCTGCCTCTTCTCCTGACCTGGGCACTTGGAGGGCCCTGGATATAGGAAGGCAGAAGTTCCAGAAAGTCTAGGTTCCTGATGGCCATGGACATGGGTCAGGACATCAGCGGGAGACTTGAGATTCTTGAGCCTTCAAGGACACCAACCAATGGGGTCTCCTCTGAGAGTGCAGGGCACACTCCTGGTGCCCTGCTCAGTGCTGTGCTGAGCCCAGCTCTGCAGCAGGCCTGGTCTTGGTTTATATGTCATCTGTTTGGATATTGGTAGAAGGTGGTCACCCCTCCACCCCCGGCATTCCAGGCACCAAAGCCTAAAAAAGGAATCTGCTCTGCGAGACTATTCACTGCGCAGAAAAAATTCATTCTTCCCCTCTCTCCCTCCTGTACCCAGATGGCTCCAGTGGCTGTTATTCCTGTGGGCACACAGGGGAAGTAACCTTCAGGGATTCCAGAAGATCCCACCTCCACCTCGTAAAGCAGCTGCATGCCATTCCTGTTCCTTCACCACCATCTCAACTCACCTAGCTCTTCACCCCTCACCGACCCAAGGCGGGGGCACCAGGTTGCCCTCTGAGGCTGCCAACGAAGATCGTGATGATGCAGTGATAAGAACCCCCCCCTCCCATCTACTGAGCGTGTGCTCTACACAAGGCCGGCATGGAGTGCTTTATATAAAATATCAAATTAAATTCTCACAATGCCTCTCAGAAGACAGATGCCACCACTGCCCACGTGACAGAGGAAGAAACCAAGGCTTAGAGAAGTTCAGCAACCTGCCCAAGGTCATAGAACTTGAAAGTGATGGGGCTAGCATTTGAATCTAGACAGTCTGATACCAAGTCGCAAGTTCTGGTTGTCACCATGCACCAAAAATCCTAAACTTCATACTCTGACTTCAAGCTCCATGGGGTTTCTCTTTCCTGAAGCCTGCAAGACAAACCTGCCCAGTGAGCAAGGCCCCCTAAGATCATCTCTTCCACTCCCCTGCCTGTGGGCAGCTCCATCTTCCCAGGAGCCATGTGCACACCTGCCTCTCCTTCTCCTTGGGCTCTGGACTGGATCACAAACATCAGCACTGGCCCATCTCCCCATGGGTGTTCCAATCACAGGGAGGCAGCTGCTCTGCGTTCCCCACATACGTATTAAAGGAGTTGAAGTTCCCTGCAGGCCACCCGGTGGCTTCCTCAGTGAGCCCCTCCCCCGCCCACAGGGCGTGCTGAAGACCGATCCAACCACCTTGCGTTCAGCTCAGCAGCCAAGGATCTGCTCTGCACTCCAACTCACGCTGCCCAGTCCTGCCTGTTTCCCCCAGGTCTACTCAAGTCCCAAATGGGGATGTACAGTGGCTTAGACAACGTTATGATTTGTAAAAACCACCCCTAATTAGTTTGACTTTGAATAAAGAGGGTAGTTATTTTTAAATTTATTAACTGCTGCCTGGCCAGAGAAGTTTCCAGATCAAATGACAAGGAGCAGCTATTTCTGTTCAGTGATGCAGCAATTTATATTACTGATTGGTCATTAAAACCTCTGGCACAAAACCACTTGTGTTTCCTGAGCCAAGATAGTGTCCATGTGTCAAATTTCAAACCCAGAGTATAAATTAAGCCATTAATTGTATTTATCAGTTTATCTGGACTTAACTACTTACTAATTTAAGAACTTCCTGATATAGAACCCAAGTTGGAGCTGTGGAGCTTGTGTGTGTGCATATGTGCATGTGTTTTCTCACTTTTTATTTTACTGGAAAGTGTAAAACAAATTCTGATGTGTAAACAAAGCACAAGCTTCCCGGGAGCTGCGTAGCTGTTAACTCCTCATTGTTCTGCAACCCAAATGGGTGGGAAGCAGCAGTGATCCGCAATATGTATTTTGTTGTAATATAAAAGGTGCAAAGTGATCTCTGTTTATCTCCTCAATGTCTCTCGCTGTACCAAAACAGAAAACCAAAGTGTGACAACAAAGCCCAGCCCATCCCAACTGCAAGTATGGCCTCGGCGCACCAGCGTGAGCCCGCCCAGATCTTGGAGGGAGGGGACGAGGTGGGGGTCACACACACCACAGCAGGAATCTCAGGTTAAGTGGGGTCAAACAGGTCAGATGTGAAGATGACAAGCTTTTGGCTAAAATGGAACTGGAAGTACTTCTAAGTTCACTCTCCAGTGTTAAGAATATCTGTGTGACGCATCACCACCCATGATGTAACTCTACACGTCAGCCTACGAAATGCCCCGTATGGCAGCTTGGGCTTGGAACTCCCAGACCCAGTCTGCTTCAGGGAAATTGTATCCTCTCTCAGGAGGGGGACATGCCCATTAGGGTGTTGAGGATTCTTAATTAAATGGGTCATAGGGACCCACAAAAGCCAGGCCCAAGTCAGGACCATGAGCTAAACAGTTTCTGACAAGCTCTCTTTAAAGAGTAAATCAATGTGCAGGCAGCTAGGGAGTCGTGGAAAGAGCAACGAAGTTGGAGCTCGCTGCTTCTTAGTGGGTGGCTTCTAGACCTCCATTTACTTGTCTGTTAAATGGATATAATACAGGCAAAGTGTTTTATGAGCTAAGGTATCAGAAATATAAGGTGGCATTGCCATTCCTCTTCCTTTCCTGGGCTCTCTCCCTCCCTGCTCCCCTACTGGCTCTCCGACAACACCTGGCACCCCACTGGCATTTTCCAGTCCAATAACTTTAGTATGACTTTCAGCATCTTTATAATCAGGCCACCCTTCTATTATGGAGTCCCATTTTTAGAACAGAGATGACAATCAGATTTCAAGTTGTGTTCTTCCAGTGATTATTAGAGAAGTCTGAGGTTCTATCTGGGTTCTGCCGGAAATAGCACAATAGGTGACAAACGGGCTCTGCTGTGTGTCAGGAAGAGCCACCTCGGTGCCACCCCTGCACTGAGAGTAAGGCTCCTGCTGCAGCTGCCCAGTAGACCCCGACCGGTGCACACTAGAAAGTGCTCCTCACCACTGAGAAGCTTGCACATGTCTCACACCCAGGTGGAGAGGGAGCCTGCTGAATGCATCCGGTCTGGGTCTCTCATCCTTCACTTGGAATCATTTCTTCCATTCCTCCCCCCTTTCAAGAGCCCCACATACTCAACCTAGATATAAAGCCAAAGTGAGGCCGAATGGTCTGAGTCCACCTGTGCTACAAGACAGGTCAGTACCACATTCTTCTTGCAGGTGAGGAGACTTGAAGGACGGAAAGAACAAATAACAAGTCTGGGTTATCCACCTGCTAGATCAGTGGTAGTCAACCTGGTCCCTAAGGCCCACTAGTGGGCATTCCAGCTTTCATGGTGGGTGGTAGTGGAGCAACCAAACTATAAATAAAAAGATAGCTTTCACTATAGTAAGTTGTTTTATAAAGACTTATTCTGCCAAACTTAGCGAAAATCCAACATAAAGTACTTGGTAAGTAATTATTATTATATGCTTTAACTTGCTGTAACTCTGCTTTATCAATTTTATAAAGTAAAGTTACTTCCCTACTTTATAAATCACCATTACTGTGGAACTGGTGAGTGGTTAGAAAATTTTACTACTAACAGAGATACAAAAGTGGACAGTAGGTATAAAAAGGTTGACTACCCCTGTGCTAGATAGTGGAGTTAGAGCCCTTCTTTTAGGCTTCTGACTCAAACTCCAGGCTCCCTCCAATCACACTCGAAACATATACCCTGGTCCTAAGACACATCATGACTTTCAAAGCTGAATTGATACTTAAACTCTAAAAACAGGCCAGGAAATCACTAATATCACCAAACTGTATACATAAAAATGGTTAAAGTGCTGAATTTTAGGTTATATATATATTTTCCCACAGTTTAAAAAATAGAGTAATATACCAAAAACCATTAACTGTATACTTTAAACAGGTAAACTATGTGGTATGTGAATTATATCTGAAGAAAGCTGTTTTGTTGGTGGGGAAGGACAAGAGGTGTGTCTGTTGATCACTCCCATAACCCTACTGAGTCCCAGGCAGACAGAAGGTACTCAGTAAGTGTGGGGGTCTGCTGTGAGCAATAGCCCCCTCTGTGCGCCCCAGGGGGACTATGCCTCTTCCCCCAGCCTGGCTGGGCAGGCAGCTTGCTCCCGGCTACTGCAAAGTTAATCTGGATGGACTGAGTTAAGCTGCTTGGCAAAGCTGGCTCACAGCTCCGGCTCCTCAGCCCCCAGACTGGAGTTCTCAGAGTGGGATGCTCAGTGACACGTCGTCTAGCAACAAGAAACTGGCTAGGGCCTGACCTGTGGTGGCGCAGTGGATAAAGTGTCGACCTGGAAATGCTGAGGTCGCCGGTTCGAAACCCTGGGCTTGCCTGGTCAAGGCACATATGGGAGTTGATGCTTCCAGCTCCTCCCCCCCTTCTCTCTCTCTGTCTCTCCTCTGTCTCTCCCTCTCCTCTCTAAAATGAATAATAATAATAATAATAAAAATAAAAAAAATAAAAAAGAAACTGGCTAGGACCTTGGGAGACCTGAGTCCTCCCCTGGCTTTCAAGATAACTGACTCTAGAATCCTGACCAAATCATCCGGCCAGGTCACTTTCTCCACAACGGAGCCAGGCAGGCGCTCACAGGAGTAAGAGCTCACCCAGCAAGCTCTCTCCTCTCACTGCCACGAGCCAGTCCAGAGCCCATGATACCGGTTCTAGGAGGTATGTTATCCACTCAGGAGAGGTAGATTTTGTGACGGGGCAGGTCAAGGAGATACTGACGGCAATAATTACAATAGCAGCAGCTGACATTGTATGGAGAAACTCCCTTCTCCCGCTACAGTCCCCTGGGGTTGCTCAGTAGCTTGTCTCCAAAGATGACCACCATCCATTCACTCTCCCTACATGTTTGTCATGCCTTTGAGAAAGGGAGTCTAATCGTCCACCCCCAAACCTGAGTCTGGCCTGTACCCCCTTTAACCGATAAAATATGGCAGAGGTGATACTGCATGCTCCCAGCCCAGCTCTTAAAGGGGCCAGCAGTTCTTGTTCCAGACTCCTGGAGCCCAACACTGCCATGGGAGAAGACCAGGCTCTTGAATGGCAGCTGGACATGAGGAGCAGCACTGAGTCAGACAAGAGAGTGGGGAAGCTCCCTTGGATGTCCAGCCCAGCCAAGAGCCTGCAAATGACTCCAGGTCGGACACTACCTGACTGCAACCCCATGAGACCCAAAGTGAAAACTGCCCAGTTGAGCAGTCAACCCAGAGCTGCCTGAGATGATGAGACATCATTGCTTTAATTGGCTGTTGTGCAGCCATTGATAACTGAAACACTACCGTGGTCAATTACCAGCGCGGGAGCCAGGATGATCTGTTAAACACATAAATCATGCCATTCTCCCATTCAAAACCCTATAATGGGCTACTTCCCCCCTTCTCTATAAATGTCTGTGCACATGTGTGTGGTGTGCATATGTGTACGCAGCTTTACTGAGATTCATTCTTGTACCATAAATACAATGCACAAGTCATGCTTTTAAAGTATAGCTAATCCTTGACCAGTACAGGGATTAGGGTGCTGACCTTCTAGGCAGATGAAAATCTATGCACAGCTTTTAACTCCCACCAAAACTTAGTCATTCCTCAGTATCAACAAATGATTGGTTCCTGGCCTCCTGCAGACACCAACATCCGGGGACCCTCAAGTGCCCTGTATAAAATGGTGTGGATAAGTGCATAACAGTCAGCCCTCCACATCACAGACTCCCAAACACAGATCAAGAACAGTACATGTGTTTCCTGAAAAAATGTTCACATAGTAAATGGACCTGCACAGTTTGAACCCACATTGTCAAGAGTAACTATGTACAGTTTGACCGCTTCTAATGCAGGGGTCCCCAAACTACGGCCTGCGGGCCACATGCGGCCCCCTGAGGCCATTTATCCGGCCCCCGCCGCACTTCCAGAAGGAGCACCTCTTTCATTGGTGGTCAGTGAGAGGAGCCTAGTTCCCATTGAAATACTGGTCAGTTTGTTGATTTAAATTTACTTGTTCTTTATTTTAAATATTGTATTTGTTCCCGTTTTGTTTTTTTACTTTAAAATAAGATATGTGCAGTGTGCATAGGGATTTGTTCATAGTTTTTTTTATAGTCCGGCCCTCCAACAGTCTGAGGGACAGTGAACTGGCCCCCTGTGTAAAAAGTTTGGGGACCTCTGTTCTAATGTTCTCAGAGTCATGCGACCATCACCACAACCAATTTTGGAACACTTCCATTGCATGAAAACCCCACACCTATAAGGCATCCCCCCAATATCCTGCCCAGCTTCCCCCACCTCTGGCACTTACTCTTCATCTCTGTCTCTACCGATTTCCTACTTTGGGTGTTTCGTGTACATAACATCATACATACACTGTGTGGCCTTTGTGCTCAGCTTCCTTCATGGAGCATATGTGTTTAAGGTTCACCCATGTTGCAGAATGTACCAGTACTTCATCCCTTTCTATGGCTGAATAATACCCCATTGTAAGGAGAACCTCCTTTCTGTCCTTCTGTTCGTCCATTCATCATCAGCGGGTAGACACCAGGTTACCTCTACCAAACTTCTGGCTATTATGAATAATGTGGCTATGAAAGTTCATGCACAAGCTTCTGTGTGATTGTATCTTTTCAGAGGGGCACGGCCCTGTCACATGGTAACTCTGCTTAACTCTTTGAGAAACTGCCAGGCATCTTCCAAAGTGGCAGCAGCACCTTTCCTTTCCACCAGCGGCATGTGGGGGCTCTGACATCCCCACACCCTCGCCGACACACCTTCCTGTTTGTATTTCTATTGTGGCCATATCCTAACGGGTGTTAGCGGTATCTCCTCCTGATTCTGATTTGTGTTCCCTGATGGCTCATGGTGTCCGGCTTCACTCTGTGTGCTCACTATTTGTGTATTTTGTAAAATGTCTAATTCAGATCCTTTGCCCATTTTTAATTTCGGTTATTTGTATTTTTAGTATTGAGTCATAAGAGTGCTTTATATTTTATAACTATAAGTCTCTCATCAGATGTAAGATTCACTCCCTCACTTTCAGACTGCTCAGATGTCACTTTCTCAGAGAGGCCTTTCCTGACCATGTGATCTTAAATACCACTTTTCTCCCTCTCACTCTCTACCCTTATCCTGCTTTATTTGTTCTTACTAGCACTTATAACCTGACATTATATTATATACTTATTTGCTTATACTCTCTCCTTATTAGAATGACAGTTCCACTAGAAATGCTGTCTGTCTCCTATGTCACTCACCTTAAATGGCCCAACAGTGCCGGGAACATTGTAGGAACTCAAATGGTATTTATTAAATTAAAGACATCTACAACTATGTATTGAATGCTTACTGTGAGACCAACACTCCGCAAAGCACTTCGTATAAATTATCCTATTTAATCCCTACAACGCTATATGCTATGAGGTAGGCGTTATTACTTCACTTTTCTAACAGATGAGAAAGAAACCCAAGTTCAGAGAGTCTGAGTAACTTATCCACGGTCCTGCAAATAGTAAGTGGCAGAGCCTGGATTAAGCCCAGGCGGAATCAGTCGTAACCGTCCTGTCTTCATCACTCACTTAAGCCAAGTCACTTTCCCTGCGTTAGCATCGGCGTCCTTGTCTATGACATGCGAGTCACCTCCTACCTTATGGAGTTAATCGAAAGATTAGCCAAATGACATCCGAGATAGCACTGAGAACCGTGCCTGGGACACTGTGAACACTGAGTAAGCGTGAGGTGCCCCGTGCTGCTGCTGCTGCTGAAGATGACGATGCTGATGAGGAGGGTGGAGACGGCGCTGAGGCTGTGACATCAATATTTTGAAATCAAATGAAGCACTATCGTTGGTTGTTGATATAACTCAAACACATCCTGTGGACAGGTTGCTTCCTCTTAGACAATGACTCCACCCTTGCAGAGGGCGAACCTGCCCACTGCAGCCACACAAGATTTCAGAGTTCGTCATACCCGGTACAAGAGGTTTCCAGCCCCTTCAGACGGAAGGGCTACTGAGACAGCATTATGGACTAAGTCCTCAACAAGAGTACTGGAGGTCTCTGCGAAAATGGGACCTCAGCAACCTGTTAGGGACAGAGGTCTTGGCTTAACGCAGGGCAGCTGTTCTGATGGGGCAGAGTCATAGCTGCCCAGCCAGCCCCACATGCAGGAGGAACCGAACCTGGTGCAGCCATCCCCACTCACACCTGCCCCAGGAAATGATTCAATATCACTTTGCTGAAAGGGGGTGCCACCAAGATACCTCACATCCAAGGGCCATCACCTTGTGGAGGACCCACAGAATGGGAATCAAAGTCAACTCACCAGAATGGGTCTGCCTGTGCGTCTCCAGGGCATCCTCCTTCGAAAATTGGGCACCGCACTGATCGCAGACAAAGGCTTTGGCACCCGCTGAAAGAGAGGGGAGGCGGTTACTTATTCCCAAGAGTGACAGTCCATTAGAAGGTGGGTCCTTGGCCAAATTCGTGCAGGGGGGCCTTGGGGAAAGGGGACAAACACCTACAAAGAGAGTCAGGGAGGGTCTAGGACCCACCCCAGCAGCCAGCCCAGATCCCATTTCAACATGTGATTACCCACTCAATGACCTCCAAATGCCCCCACCTAGGGCTCTCCCAGAGAGAAGGGGGCACAAACTCAGAATAACCAAGACAAACAGAGATGGGCTCCAGATGAGATGCCCCAATAAGAAGGGGCCTTTGTGGGGCTGGTTCCAGGTGAGAGATGAAAAGGAGTGAATGATACAATGAGGAGACATGTACTCTGGTGCCTAGATTATACCTTATGGGATAAAAGGAATTACTGACATACCTATACTTGGATAAACCCCTAACTCAATGTGTCCAAACTAAACCCAAGCCACCTCCTACAGCTGACCATTTAAAACATCTGAATGGGCCCTGGCAGGCTGGCTCAGTGAATAGAGCACTGGGCTGGCATATGGATGTCCCCAGTTTGATTCCTGGTCAGGGCACGCGAATGAAGTGACCATCTGCTCCTCTCCCCCTCCCTTTCCCCTTCTCTCCCTCTTCCCCTCTTGCATCTAGTGGCTCTATTGATTCCAGCGTTGGCCCCAGGCACTGAGGATAGTTTGGTGGGTTCAAGCATGTCAGCCTCAGACACTAAAAATAGCTCAGTTAATTCGAGCATTGGCCCCAGACATGGGTGGATCTCAGTTGGGGTGCATGTGGGAGTCTATCTCTCTAGCTCCCCTCCTCTCACTGAGAGAGAAGGGGGTGGAGGGGAAGGAAGGAGGGAGGGAGGGAGGGAGGAAGGAAGGAAAGAAGGAAGGAAAACATCTGAATGACTCCTGACTCCCTAGGACCTTCAAGGTAAAGCCCAAACTCCTGCCGATGACAAACGCTTCTTGACATGCCTATCATTCCTGCTCTGTCTCTCCTTCCTCACTCTTGCTCCCTAGTCTCCAGCCCTACTGAGCTGCTCTGGTCCCCTGGAGGACCCATGGCTTCCCTCTCTGCAAGGTCTCTGTGCCTCCTCTGCCTCTGACATCCTTGGCCCCTCTCCCTGGCCCCACAGGACAGCCAGCCTCTATTCATCATCTACACATCAGCTTCCTTACCCTCATTGCCCTGTCTGGGGGAGGGAGCCCTCATTTTTGCTTCCAGAGCACCTTTTGCAGTCCAGGCCATAGCCTCACTACACTCTCTTACAAATGCCTGTGGACCTGTCTCCATCTCTGCACACACTGTCAGCTTCTGCAGAGAGAGCATGGGGAGAACATTATCCCATGCACAGCTGCACCTGCCCAGGCTCTACTAGGGACCTTCACTGTACATATTTGTAAAATAAACTAAATCAATTCAATGCAATTCTATTCTTTTTAAAATTTTCTTTTATTTTTATTTATGTAGTTATTTATGTATGTATGTATGTATGTATTTATTTATTTTTCCAAAGTTAGAAGCAGGGAGGCAGTCAGACAGATTCCCACATGCGCCTAACCAGGATCCACCCAGCATGCCCACCAGGGGGCGATGCTCTGCCCATCTGGGACATTGCTCTGTTGAGGTCAGAGCCATTCTAGCGCCTGAGGCAGAGGCCACAGAGCCATCCTCAGCACCAGGCCAACTTTGCTCCAATGGAGCCTCAGCTGCAGGAGGAGAAGAGAGAGACAGAGAGAGGAAGGAGAGGGGGAGGGGTAGAGAAGCAGATGGGCGCTTCTCCTGTGTGCCCTGGCCGGGAATCGAACCTGGGACTTCCACATGCTGGGCTGACACTCTACCGCTAAGCCAACCGGCCAGGGTCTAAAATTTCTTTTACTTTTTAAACTGAATTTATTGGGCTATAGATTTAGGTGTGCAACTCAATAAAACATCATCTGCACACTACATTGTTTGCCCACTGCCCTAAGCAAAGTCTCTTTTGTTCTCATTTCCTTCTCCTCATCCACTGCCCACTTCCATCTACCCTCTCCCCCTTTCCATCTGGCTATCACCACACTGTTGTTTGTGTCTGTGTCTACATGTGATATATATATATATATGTGTGTGTGTGTGTGTGTTTATATTTATATATTTATATATATTACACATGGTTTCTTTTTGCTTTGAATGAACTAAATCAATTCAGTGCAATTCAATTTCATAAACTCCTTTAGAATCACTATTTATGAGGCTCAAAGCAACAATGTCACAATGTCAAGGTGAACAGAATTCTCCACTGCTTGCTAATAGTCGCCAAGCCTCCAATATGTTATTTCATCGAGGGAGCACCTGTTGTAAGCCTTGGCAGTTTTCTTCTGAGATGTTTTCTAGATGAATCTCTTCCACTGCATTTCGAACATCACTTCCCCTACCCAGGCCCTTGTGGGGTCATGCTTGGAACACCCGAGGACTCAAGGACGGGTTGCTACACACCACCTGCCCTCTGACCCAACCAACAGATGCAGGTTCCTTGAAGACCACTGGGTTCTCCTCATACTTCCTTGTTCCAGAAACTACAGGGGTCACAGTTTGCACTGATTCTCAATACCCCTCATTGGCTTCAAGGACCTCCATGGTCTGAGCTAGCGAGGGGCCCGGCTCTGTGGGGAGTTGCCTCCACAGGCCCTCTGTGAGCGCCACTCGACCCTCCTGGCGTCAGAGTCTCTGGGCTCGGGTCATGACAGGTTCTCACTCCTCTATTTCAGTCCCATTCTACTTTCAAGACACTGAGCTCTCTGCCCCACTGCTCTGCCCTTCCCGACCTTCCACTGCACTTTGTTCCTTCAGTATTACGTCTTCTAGAACATCTTGAAGTATGCCTGTGTTTCAGTTTTGTGTGGGAGTTCATAAGAGACAGAATTACTTCCTACACCTATTGTAACGGAAAACAGTCTAGTGGTGTTTTCAAAGCGTCTCAGGTTTCCTGAGGTTTTATCACACACTGAAGGATACCAAGTATTTAAGATGTATCATTCCACTTGAGAACCTTTTAAATGCCACTTAGCATATTAAAAAACTCAAGCTCAGGCAGGTTAAGTAGCTTGCCCAGTGTCACAGGGTGGGTGACCGCAGAGGTGGACTCAAAGCCAGGCAGCCAGACACCGGAGACCTTGCCCCTCAGCCCTGAGCCTCTCAGCCTCCTGGGGTCCCACCTGCAAAGATGCTGTGATAAGATGGTGAGCACTGGGCTTCCTGATCTCACATCCAAAAATACAAAGTAAAAATCCAACCTACCTTTGTGTACATCCATGTTTTGTGTAAAATTCTATTTGGAAAAGTGGTTCCACTACCCTTTAAAATTTTTAAACTCTGCCTTGGAGTATTAGCACAGTCTTAAGGACTAAAATTCAGACTGTAAGTTGTACCGTTATAGACTTCGATTAAACACCAATAATCAGTCCTTACCCAGTGAAGGGTGTAAGGACCCTGGAGTGGATCTAGGATGTCAGGTCCTGTAAGGGCCCTGACCTTGTCTATATTCCGCATGACAAGCTGGATATACCTTAAGTAGGTGCTCAATAAATATTAGTGGACTGACTCAATGAATGAGTGATAATGTCCCCTAGGAAAGATATGAAATCACTATTCCTTAAGTGTTTCAAAAGCAGGTATTGTCATTTTTTTTTTTTTAGGTGGCTGGAGTTTAATTCTGCCTGTAGGCAGGGAAAGTAGCATGATTCTCCTGGGTTTCCCTTCAAGCTGCAGGGCACCCCTTGGGGCTACAGACCTATCAGGGGACTTACAGAGAGAGCTTTGAAGAAAGCCAAGAAACTGGTGTCTAAGCAGTGATACTGTGTCGCAGAGGTGGCGGCCAGGACCACTGTTCATCTATTTAATACTGGAGATACAGCACCAGCCGCAAAGAACAGACAGGGCCAGAGAGGGGAGCCTGGGGCAAGGAGGCCCCAGCCCTTCCCAAAGAGAGCACAGCCTCCGCCCCCAGTCCCAAATCATTAGCCAGGAATGATTTTCCGCGGGTCTGTAAGGGATCTGATTTCACTGTATTTCTTCTTTGCTTCTACCAGTTCTCAGGCTCCCTAAAGGAGAAGGGGGGAGCAGGCCTGAAGGGGGAAGTGGGGACTAGAAAGGGAAGGGCGCCCTGGGGACTCACCACAGTGTGCAGCCCTGCTTTGGGGTGAGGAGGATTGAGTACCTCAGCTTCAAAGGGATGTGGCAGGAAGAGTTCTTAGAAAACAGTCATCGATGTGGCTGTCTCAGCGTCTGCTTTAATGATGGAGAAGCAAAGAGAAAGGAAGCAGGGCAGGTAGGAAATAAAGGGCCGGATGTGTTCAGATAAGTTCAGATGAAGATGCAACAGATTAGCACACACTATCTCGGCAAGCAAGGTGCTGGCTTTGGGCCCAAGCCTGACCACATCTGGTTGTCCTCAAAGTCTCCCCACTCTGTGCCCGCCCTGCTGAAGTCACAAAATCGAGCTGAGTGTGAGCAAGTCCCCTGTCCTCAGTTGCTTCGGTCAAAACTTCCATCACACAGCAAAACATGGACATCAGCTCCCACACATAAAGGCCAAGTACCCCTCCACCTCAACTCCAACTCCCCCACCCCCACCCCGGGCAAGCCCCACAGCAAAGACAGGCGGTTCCGGGATACAAAAGCCAAAGAGAAAGGCAGAAACCTTCCTCTCCCAAGGAGGCACGCACCTCTAAATTGTCTCTGTAATGGCTGGCTCAGAGGCAGAAATATTTGGCAGCCCTGAAATTAAAAGTGATAAATTTCCTTGCCAAGCTTTGATCGATAATAGAGGCCTCATGAGTTAATCAATAAGACAGTCTCTGCCTGTTTACTGTGCATATGTTGTTCACTGCTGCCTTTGGTATGATGTCAGGTTTGCATTCAAAGCAACTCAAGTGTGTATAAGCCCACATGGCTATTCCCAAAATGCATTATGGTGACATCACTCAGCCACTGATACATCTATAAAGCATCACTAAAGGGGGGTGGTGAGGGAAGCCAGGAGGTCATGCCAGTTAAACACGATGGGTACATACGGACTGATCAGCAACGTTTACCCCATACAGTATTTTCTGGGGCTCGTCTTGGGGTGGAGAGAATTGCAGGGCACAGCTCAGGGACGGCCACCCCTCACTACATCCTTCCTATATATAGGGTTTTTTGTGGGTGTCCAATAACTATTGAATATTTTCCAAGGGGGAATTATAGTGAATGCACAAAAGAGACAAATCCCTGCCCTCAGGGAGCTTACATTCTAGAGAGAAAGGCACATCTTAAAAAGTAACAGAAGTATAGAAAAGGTGGTGATAAATGATGAAAAAAAAAGAAATCAAGTGGAGAGGGATCAGAATGCCAGGGGCTGCTACGTTACGTGCATGCTCACGGGAGACCGCACTGATGGGCTGACGTGCGAGTGAAGACAGCAGGCGGAGGGCCAGGAAGCAATACCACTGCGCAGGGCAAAGCCCATTCCAGGCAAAGGGAGGGCGAGGGGCCAGCTGGTGGGAACGCGGCCAGCTGGGAAGCGTGAGAGATGGGGTCAAGGAAGGCGAAGGGTTGCAGGGAGAGAAATTAAGTAGCAAAGAGGGAGAGCCATAGGATGAGGGGGCTAGACCCTTGCACTCCTCCCTGGTGATGACGGGTCTCAGTGAAATAAAGGAGACAATAGCCAGAAGGGAGCTGAGTCCCAGGCCTGGCTGTGGACATCACACACATCATCACACATCCCTTTTCCCACTCTGTAAAATGGGAAGTCGCATCTGTCTGCCTTGCTCAAGGTTGTTGTAAGAATAGAAGGAGATAATGAATACGAACAAACATAAAACTCCTTGTCAATCCTCAAGTACTCTGCAGATGAAAGAAATCGCTGATGTTATTTCTATCTCAAGAAGCAGCAGAGTGTGGTTAAGCACTCAGGATTTAGGTCAGACAAATCAGGGTTCAAATCCCAGCCAAGCTAACTTCTAAGGGCCTGTCACTTCATCTGGGAAATGGGAACAGCAAGAGTAAGTTCCTCAGAGGGTTGTATCAAGGTGGGTGAACTGCTTGGGATGATGTCCAGGGAGCAGATACACAGAACCAGGTAGTAGTAGCTCTCATCATCGCCAGTCAGGCTTGGGGTCATGATTCCTTTAACTAACTCCTTTGTGCAAAGTATGATGGATTTTACTGAAATTCAACATACAGTTATTTCGGGGTCATTTATATTGTGCAAAGTAAGCTTCACATTTGCAATGACATATTTCACTATAATCTCACATACACACCTTGTTCCTCTGATTTAAAGGTGAGTAATTGTCTTGTTAGGGGAAACCAGGAATATCTGTCACAGAACCAACTTATCAGTATTGGCAGCTACTCAGTATCCGGCTCTTAAACCCTCCCCAGACGAGCCCAGGAGCCTCATCCTGCAGCCTGTGCAGCGAGTGGGCTCTGCCCCGTGGGCCCCAGACTGTAAGCTCCATGAGAAGAGGGCCGGCGTCTGTCTTGTCCTTTACCACATCCCCAGTGCTCTGCTCCGTGCTGCACGTTCAGTGTGTGTTCACTCAATGCCTGAGAAGCGAAGAAACCCTCAGCCCAGTTCCCATGTATGGAACTGACCAGGGAAGAGGGCAGTGGCCATGCAGGGCACCGCCAGGTTGTCCCCTAGGGGGTGGCAGAGTCCTTATTCTACATAGTCTGGCAGTTGTGGAGAGAAGAAAGGGAAGGCTAGGAAGTGGGGCTGTGTGCCCCTCTGAGCAAGAGCTCCCTTCCATCAGCCCTCTGCTCCCCCCCAGACGCCCAGGACTCACCGGCAGCAGAGGCTGCCCCTCCCTCCCGTACACTCAGGAGCCGCCTATCCAAGGAGCCCTCCGGCAGCCAGAGTGGACCCCCAGCTCGCGGCAGAGGTCTGCTGATCGACCCCCACTCCCAGCCCAGCCCAGACACTAAATTTATCTGAGAGTCAGTGTGAAGGAGACAGACAGACAGACATCTTTGCTCCTGCCAGTCTCCAAGGGATTCTGCAGGTGAGGGCTCAACGATGTCTCAAGCACTACAACTAGGGGGCACAGGAGCTGCTTGACCACTCCGAATTTCCAGACCTCTGCTTCTCCCCTTTCTCCCTGACTTACTGATGCTCCCAGAAAGCCAGCAGGAGCTAGAAGAAGGAGGTGGGTTCAACGCAGGATAAGGCTGGTGAATAGAAGGGAGGCACGCAGAGGCTGGAGCAGTCTAAGGCCTCCTTGTGTGGAAGCCACTCTCCCTCTGGGCTGAGAAGCACCCCTACTTGAGGAACCAGAGGAGGGACAGGCCAGGAAAGCACTCTCAGAGCCATAAAGCTTTTTCTAAGCGGCCGGCATTCCAAGGACAACAGAGCCGAGAGGAGCGCAGGCAGCGGAGGCAGCGGAGCCTGGGGCTCCGGCAGGCCCTCCCTCGCCACCTCTGGCCGCTCCTTCTTGGCGAAGGAGCCACTTGCCTTCCTCCCCACTTGCCTTCCCCTCCAG
Source organism: Saccopteryx leptura (assembly GCF_036850995.1). Lineage (NCBI taxonomy): Eukaryota > Metazoa > Chordata > Mammalia > Chiroptera > Emballonuridae > Saccopteryx > Saccopteryx leptura. The sequence goes on from NC_089503.1 coordinate 103,201,527, forward strand.
AAACGAGCCAGGGCTGGAGGGGGTCCCCGGCACCTGGGGAGGGAGTCGATGCCAAACATCCTCAGATGTAGGCTGGTGTCTCTCTAAAGTCAATATGGCAGAGACCAATGAGACAAGAAAAACAATTCAAAATCCCTCCTTTTCTCCAAAATCTCTCCCGCCCCTTCCCCCCCCCCTCCATTCTAATAAGAAGGGGAAGGGAGAGAAAGGAACCACTGAAAAAACACCTAACATTTGCCAGCCTCTAATGTTGAGTAATGTGTCCCTTTTCTTTTAATTCCTTGAGATTTTAAAATAAACATCTTGAATGTTCTGATGAGATATGCATGCCTGCTTACATAAGGAAGTACAGAGAGTACCAAAACAGCAGACCCAAAAAAAGCATAAGCTGTCAGAACAATGAGTACAGACACGGGCATTTTACAACGGGCCGCGGTGTACAGTTTTATTTACAGTACCTCTTATCAGACAGAGAACAGCGCGCTGGCTGCCAGTTCCAAAGGCCAGCACTGCGTGTTCTCTTCACTCAAGGAGAAGCGTGCTCCCCGAGAGGACAGGCGGGCGTGCTCTCGCCTCGCTCGCTCTCCCTGCATCACAAAACTTAAACTAAGCGGAACCAGGAGCTCTGGGCGGCTGACACGCATCCAGGGGACGGAAATGTAAGAGGGGAAGCAGGCGGACAGGTGTGGGTTGCATAGGAAACAATCCGCCTGGTCAACCGGCCAAGGAGATGGTCTGAGGGTAGTTACACCTGACGACAGAAGTGAGAGAAAGGTCCTGGGGCCTGGCCTCACTGCGGCGGGAGGGTGGGTGGACTAATTATGCAGGGCCTTGATCAAAGGGAGGACTGAGAAAGCCTCTAGGACAGCACCCCCCTCCCCTGCCCGAGACAACAGAGATAGGGGAATAACCCGGGACTGCCGGCGGTAGGGGTTCAGATCTTTATAATCAATTTCCCACCAATTATCTGGTAAGTGGCCGGACACCCCACATTTGGTGAAATGTCCATTCCATGGAAGATAAGACCTTGGAGTGGATCAAAAGGCAGTGCTGAGGCATCTCTAGTGAGGGAGATTTCTTATACCACCGAATAATCTTTCACCCAGAAGGTTCCATGCTGCTCTGGTGCCCGTGGCTTTCACAGGATCCTGGGGTCCTGCTCTCACGTCCCTCAGAGAAAACAAATACGGCAGCTCAACTCTCAGCCCAGAGAGTCCTGGAAGGCTCCTCTGTTGCCCCTTTTAGCACCAGCAGTAACTCAGGAGGCTTGGAAACACAGTTCCTGGTCTGTACAAACATGTACCCTGACTACACAACTGTGCACAAGAAGTTAAGAATCCTTCAGTCAAACAGACCTGGGTTCAAGTCCTGGTTCTACCATTTTTACCACCCTGAGCAAGCTAATTATCTTCTCTGGGCCTATTTTCTCCCCTGTAAAGTCAGGCACACAGTAGCTACTTCACAGAGCTGAGTAGTGATTAATTTCAGAAGCATGTGGAAAGTCCTTGACACCATGCCGGGCATGCAATGACTGCTCAGGAAGTGCTAGTTATCATTAAGATCATCATTACCACTACTTTCTCCCCTAATGCCAATGTCCGAGAGCCATGCAGACATCAAATGAATGCAATAAACATAGCACTTAAATATTCTTGCCACCCCAGCCAACACATAAAGAGAAGAAGAAGGGAGGAAAGCCGTCCGCTTTGGACAAGTCTCCGGCAGACTTTCTCTAGGGAGCAGAAGACAAGAAGGGCAGGCGACCCTGATGGCTGTGCACCTCTAGGAAACCTACACACGTAAAGACATAGCCAATCACCCTGCCATGATGGGAGAACTAGACAGAAATGACACTTCTTGGTTAGAGCATGGTCCCGAAGCGTAAAGGTTGCTGGTTCGATTCCTGGTCAGGGCACATACAGGAACGAATAGATGTTTCTCTCTCTCTCTCTCTCTCTCATCAATAAAATAAACATTAAAAAAGAAAGAAAGAAAGAAATGACACCTCTCCAGTCACCTCCCAACACTCATGGCCAAGTTCTGATGGCATTATCATCTTCCTACTGAGATGAATACACAAGCTTATTTCAAATAATACACAAGTAGGGTGGTAAATTGGTTGCCATGAAAATGGCAACACACAGATATTCTTGAGGTCTAAGAGTACTGTTCTGGAGGTTCCCTTACCACTGCCTTCTATCCGTTCCATCCCCCATCCACTGCCACGACTGGCTAATCAAGGTGTGGTGGTAATCAATGCAATGGCACAACAGTGTCTCTTACAATGGGCATGTCAGCCCCCACAGAGATGGACCAGACAACCTCCAGACATGCTGGTCCAACTCAGAGCCTCCTTTGGTGAAGTCCTACAGCAGCTTTGGGGTCCTTCCCTCACATGAGGTAAGACCTTGGCCTACTTCTGCCCTAAAAATGGAATTGTTAATCCTCACAAGACAGTTTAAATAAGAACCTATATGAAGTCTCCAGCACATACTAGGTGCTCAAAGAGTTATTATGATTATGAAATAGTTTTACTTTATCAAGGTCATAAGGTCCAGGAGGAGGCTAGCTTCCGGTCAGAGCCTTCAAGAACTCCAGCCCGTGACATTCCTGCGCCACAGTTCCTGGAGAAGGCCCATCTGCAGGGGGTAGCTGGCCTGGAGAGGTGGGCTGCACTCCCCAAGACCTCGTACACACGGTACTCAGCTGTTCCGGCAGACGAATGGCTCACTGCTAGAGGGGGCAAGTGGACAACTGGCTCTGGGGAGTTCTGCTGCCCGGGGTACCCAGGTGTTCCTGAAGCCCACAAGAGACATGAACTCAGCACCCTGACGGTCTGTGCCTGAGCTGTGTGGCCTTGGGTGAGTCACTTCACCTCTCCTGTACAAATGACACATTTTAAATCAGACAGTTCTAAAAGTGAGAAAAAGGATGGATGGTGTGGTGTGAGAAGCAGCTGGGAGCAGGTGACAGAGACAGAGACAGAGGTGGATTAAGGTTGGCTGAGGCGCCGGGCACAGAAGAAAATATTGGGCCCTTAAAAAGGAGACAGACAGCCTGACCAGGCGGTGGTGCAGTGGACAGAGCGTCGGACTGGGACGCAGAGGACCCAGGTTTGAGACCCCGAGGTCGCCAGCTTGAGCGCAGGCTCATTTAGTTTGAGCAAAGCTCACCAGCTTGGACCCAAGGTCGCTGGCATGAGCAAGGGGTTACTCAGTCTGCTGAAGGCAAGGCACATATGAGAAAGAAATCAATGAACAACTAAGGTATTGCAACAAAAAACTAATGATTGATGCTTCTCATCTCTCCCCGTTCCTGTCTGTCTGTCCCTACCTATCCCTCTCTCTGACTCTCTCTCTCTGTCTCTGTAAAAAGAGAGAGAGAGAGAGAAAGGGAAAATAAAAATACATGTTAACCATATTTTTAAATAAATAAAAAAAATGTACTATCCATGTTAAAATGAATAGCATATATGAAACCAAACTTGGTATCATTAGAAAAAGTGTAAAGTTGGGGTTTTGTAGGGCCCTTCCGAAGTTGGGGCCCAGGGCGCGTGCCCGGTGTGCCCACTGTTAAATCCGCCTCTAGAGACAGCAGAACGTGGCTGTAAGGGAGCTCAAAGGCTCACCACTCCCGGTGATGGGAAGGTGCTCCCCAGACCACATGGCAAGGGGCTCCGACTCCAACCAGGGGATTACTTCCTGGGTGGGGTGGGGGGCAAGGAATGCCTTACTCTATCAGGTAGGCTAAGTGGAACAGTGCATCCAGACACTGAGAATGGTTAGCCAGTCAGGCTGAGCCAATGAGCCCGAGGCTGGGGCTGACCCCAGAGTTCCAGGGGACACTGAAGCACTCAGGTTTCCACAGCTTGTTTTGTTTAAAAGGGGTAAGCACAGCAGTCTCGGCACTTGTAAGGAGATGAGGTTCAAAGGCCAGAAAAACCCCAGTGGGGATTCCTGCCATGATTTAGTGGGATATCTCCTCAACCCTTGGACACCAACAGTCATCTTCCTCCCTGGTCCCCACTGGGGGACTCTCAAGTGAGAAGGACAGAATAGAAAGGGGCTTCTGTCAGCATGCAGCAGCCTCCATGCTCGGTCTGACCCGAGCCTTTGGCCTCCTCCACTCAACCTCAATCACCTGCTCCTGCTACTACCTGGTCCCCTTGCACCCCTCAATGCCCTCGCCAATTAAATTTTCAGGTGAGGTATTTTCAGGGGGAAGAGGCCAGCCTTCCTCAGCCCTCTTTGAATTCTGGTCCTCTCTCCCTTTCTCCTTGCAGGAACCCCTGCCTCCATTGCCCACCGACTGAGGAGTATGCCCCGTCTTCTCACAAAGCTGGGATCTCTCTGGGATCCCTGTACTGACAAGTCCCTTAACCCCTCTCTGCTCAGAATCTCCTGTTCTCTCCCTATCCTAGCCTCTCTCTCAATTCCACTTCCAACTGTGTGTGAGCACGCGTGTGTACTTTGTTTTTAAGTTAAATTACCATGGGTAGTCAAATTTCTTCTTCTTATTCTTTTTTTTTTTTTTTTGGTTTTTTAAAAATTTTATAATTTGGACCTGGCTGGTTGGCTCAGTGGTAGAGTGCTGGCTCAGAGTGTGGATGTCCCAGGTTTGATTCCCAGTCAGGGCACACAGGAAAAGCAACCATCTGCTTCTCCACCCCTCCTCCTCTCCTCTCTCTCTCTCTCTCTCTCTCTCTCTCCATCTTCTGCAGCCATGGCTCAATTGGAGTGAGTTGGTCCCTGGTACTGAGGACGGCTTCATGGCCTCCACCTCAGGTGCTAAGAAGAGCTCGGTTGCTTAGTAATGGAGCAATGACCCAGATGGGCGGCAGAGCATCACCCTCTAGTGGGCTTGCAGGGTGGAACCTGGTCAGGGTGCATGTGGAAGTCTGTCTTGGCCTCTCCTCTCACAAAGTAAAAAAATAAATTTTAAAAAATTTAAAAATTATTTTTCAATTAAGTCAATGTAATACAATACAATTTTATGTTCATTTGGGGATAGAGCATATTGGTTAGACATTTATATAATTTACACAAGAACTTCCAAGTCTAGAACCCGTGTCATATTTCAACAAGTGACAAGAAACAAAATGTTCCAGAGGACTTCAAATGCTGTTACACATGGGCTCACCACCGCACTCCCCAGGAAACCACGAACAGGGTTCTGCACACAGTTGGCTATTCCTCTGGCTGTGAGCTATATGGACCCTGTGGATAGGAGCTTCTCTTATTCTGATAGATCTGCCAGAAAACCACCCAGGAGCCCTCCCAGACATCCAGGCCGACTGCTGGGAAGAAGCAGCATTCCGTCAGCAGGGGACCCTCACAGTCAAGCCGATCCCTGGCTTTGATGTTAACAGAGCTGAGATTTCAGCTCAGGCACCCACCAGCTACATCAAGAGCATTAGCAACCTAACCTCTCTGAACCTGGGGTTCCTGGCCTGCTAAAGAGGTACTGACACATTTCTCCTATCCTCTACAAGGAAGACTTAGAAGTTGCACAACTCCAGAGACCACCTACTCACTCAGAAATGAGGCCACAAGGTTGCTAGGAGGTTTAAATGACGTGATATACAGGAAGCTGCCTAACAATGGTAACTAGCACTTGGCAACTGCATCGTAACTCCTCTCTTCCCAGGGTCCTAGGGGTCCTGCAGTGGCTGCCCTACAACAGAGAACAATGACATTGCTGCTGCTGCAGTTATGGTAATAAGAATAATAACATATATGGAACATTTACTATGAAATGAGAACAGCACTACATTCCATGCTACATGCCATTTAGTTCTCCCATTAATTCTTAGTAGCCTCGTGTTACAGAAGTGAAAATTAATGTTTGAAAAGCTTAATTCACTTGTCCAAGTTCTCTTAGCTAGTATGTGTCAACAGTAAAGAAACTAACTGAAACAGGGTAGCAGCATGGGAAGTCCACCGAACTAGAAGGGCCTTTAATGATGTGAACGGTTGAAGACCATTCATATGAAGGGAAGTAGAAAAAGTTCCCAGATGCAGGTGTCCGGGTCCTCTGTTATTCTCCATACTCTGGATAACTCTGTGGAGGTAGGGGATGCATTCCTACATGCCCTGAGGCTACCCTCCTTAGTTCATACAGTCTTTTCTGAGCATTCCACTATTAAAAACAACTCTCAACTCTTGGTCCAGGAATGTACTGCCACTGCCTATCAGAGAGAGTCTGAACTGGGAGCCAGCAGCACAAGGGTCTACATGTGGCTCTGCTGTGGATGTTGGCATATTCTAGAATTTTGATTTACTTGGCCTCCATTTATCCATCTGTAAACTAGCCATAATTTTTCTAGCCCCTTCCTATCACCTAAAACTGTTATGGACAGGAATAAGCTCCAGGACATGAAAATGTGTAGAGCTTTACAGAAGAAAAGGTACAACCGATCTTTACAACTGACTTTTATCACTCTCAACAATGGCTAAATCATCCAGAGGATCAATAAAGAAACAGCAGATTTGAACAACACTACAGATCAAATGAACCTAACAGACATATACAGAACATTCTATCCAACAACAGCATAATACACATTCTTCTCAAGCAAACACAGAACATTTTCTAGGATAGATCTTATGTTAGACCACAAAACAAGTCTTAGCAAATTCAAGAAGACTGAAATCATACCAAGTATCTTCTCTACCATGATGGCACGAAACTAGAAATTAATAACAAGAGAAAAACCGGAAAATTCAAGAACACATGGAAATTAAACAACACTCATGAACAGCTAATGAATCAAAGAATAAAGTTAAAGGGGAAATAAAAAAGTTTGTTGAAACAAACAAAAATGAGAATGCAACATTCCAGAAGTTATGGGGTACAGCAAAAGCACTTCTAAGAGAAAAACTCATAGCAATAAATGCCTACATTAATAAGCAAGAGCCCTGGCCAGTTGGCTCAGTGGTAGAGCCTGGGCCCAGAGTGTGGATATCCCGGGTTCAATTCCCAGCCAGGGCACAAATGGGAAGCACCTATCTGCTTCTCCGCTCTTACCCCTCCTCCTTTCTCTCTATCTCTCTCTTCCCCTCCCACAGCCAAGACTCCATTGGAGCAAAGTTGGTCCAGGCGCTGAGGATGGCTCCATGGCCTCTGCCTATGCAATGGAGCAATGTCCCAGATGGGCAGAGCATCGCCCCCCTAGTAGGTATGCCGAGTGGATCCCAGGAGGGTTCATGCAGGAGTCTGTTTCTCTGCCTCCTCGCTTCTCACTTCAGAAAAATACAAAAAAAAAAAAAAAAGTAGCAAGAAAGATTCCAAATTATTAACCAAACTCTGTGCCTTAAGGAACTAGAAAATATGAAAAAATATATTAAATAATAGAGCAGAAATAAATATAGAGTAGAAAAGACTAACCAAACTAAGAGTTAGTTCTTTGAAGACATAAACAAAATTGAAAAACCCTTGGTTATGCTAACCAAGGAAAAAGGAAAGAGGACCCAAACCAACAAAATTATAAATGAAAAAAGAGACATGACAACTGACACCACAGAAATACAAAGGGTCATAAAAGGTTATTATAGACAATTATATGCCAACCAATTAGATGATCTAGAAGAAATGAAAAATTCTTAGAAACATACAACCTACCAAGACTGAATCAGGAAAAAACAGAAAACCTGAACAGACCAACTATTGGTAAGAAGATTGAATAAAAAATCAAAGACTTCCCATGAAGAAACAGGAGAGACATCATACCCCCAAAACAGAATGGAACTCATCAATGGAATGGAACTGAGAGCCCAGAAATAAACCCAAGCACGTATGGTCAACTAGGATTTGACAAGGGAACCAGGAATGGAGAAAAGATAGGCTCTTCAACACATGGTGCTGAGATCACTGGATATCCACATGCAAAGGAATGGAACTAGACCCCTATCTTACGCCACTCACAAAAATGAACTCAAAATGGATTAAAGACAAATATAAGTCCAGAAACCACAAAACTCCTGAAAGAAAACAGCAATAAAAAGCTCCTTAACATGAGCCTTGGAAATAATTTTTTGATTTGATATCTTTTTTTTTTTTTGTATTTTTCCGAAGCTGGAAACGGGGAGGCAGTCAGACAGACTCCCGCATGCGCCCAACTGGGATCCACCCGGCATGCCCACCAGGGGGCGATGCTCTGCCCATCTTGGGGCATCACTCTGCCGCAATCAGAGCCATTCTAGCGCCTGAGGCAGAGGCCACAGAGCCATCCTCAGCACCCGGGCAAACTTTGCTCCAGTGGAGCCTTGGCTGCGGGAGGGGAAGAGAGAGAGAGAGAGGAAGGAGAGGGGGAGGGGTGGAGAAGCAGATGGGCGCTTCTCCTGTGTGCCCTGGCCGGGAATCGAACCCGGGACTCCTGCACGCCAGGCCAACACTCTACCACTGAGCCAACCGACCAGGGCTTGATTTGATATCTTAAGAAGAGCTCAGTTGCTGAGCAACGGAGCAGTGCCCCAGATGGTCAAAGTATCGCCCCCTAATAGGCTTTCTGGGTGGATCCTGATTAAGGTATATACAGGAGTCTGTCTCTGCCTCCCCTCCTCTCACTGAATAAAAATAAAAAGAGAGAGAGAAAGAAGGAAAAAGATAAAGAGAGAGAGAGAGAGAAAAAGAGAAAAGGAACCTACAGAATGAAAAAAAAATTGCAAACAGTGTATCTTATAAGGGATTAATATCCAAAATATATAAAGAACTCATACAAATCAATAGCAAAAAACAAACAAACAAAACAAAAACCTAAAAACCACCCTATTTGAAAATGACAAAAGACCTCAATAGACATTTTTCCAAAGAAAATATATGAAACGTCAACAGGCACATGAAAAGATGTTCAGCATCACCAGATATCAGGGAAATGCAAATTAAAACCACAATGAGGTATCACCTCATGCTTGCCAGAATGGCCATCACCAAAGAGGAGGTAAAAATGCTGGTGAGGGTATGGAGAAAAGGGAGCCTCCCTGTGCACCGTTGGTAAATTGGTGCAGCCACCATGGAAAACAGTATGGAGATTCCTCAAAAAATTAAAAAATAAAACTACCACGTGATCCAGCTCTCCTTTGGCAAGATAGCCACACAGAACGAAACCATGAACTCAAAAAGATCCCTGCATACTCACATTCACGGCAGCATTATTTACAACAGCCCAGATATGGACACACCCTAAGTGATATCAATGAATGAGTGGATAAAGAGGTTGTGATATATATACATAGACAGACATACACACACAATGGAATACTATTCAACCACAAAAGAAGAAAACTCTACCATTCCTGACAACATGAATAGAACCTGAAGGCATAGAGCTAAGTGAAATAAGTCAGACAGAGAAAGATGTGGCATCGTGTCACTGACATGTGGAATCTAAAACACAAACAAACTCATTAAAAAAGAGACCAGACCTGTGCTTAACAGAGGCAGAAGGTGGGAGAACGGGGAACTGGATAAAGGTGGTCCAAAGGTACGTACACATTTGCAGTTATAAGATAAAGAAGTACTCAGGATACCATGTGCAATGTGATAACTCTAGTTAACACTGCTGTGTGATATATGGGAGTATTGTTAAAAGAGTAGACACTAAGAGTTCTCATCTCAAGGAAAAATTTTTTTTCTTCTTTCTTTTCCTCATATTGTAACTATATGAAATGGTGGATGTCAGCTGGATCTATTGCGAAAATCATCCTACAACATATATAAATCAAACCACCATCCTGCATGCCTTAAAATTATACAGTGACATATGTCAATTATTTCTCAATAAAACCAGAAAAATGCATTTCCAAAGCAAAATATAGTGCATTCTTTTTGCACATACACGCATGTACACATGCAAAGACTGACAATAAGACCCCAATTAAGACTACCCTTCCATGGCTGACTCTCTCCCTGAGCATTCTCCTTTTGACTTCTAAACGAGCAAGATATTCTATTATAAAAAAAACCCCAGTCAATTGTATTCACCTAAAGTAGAAAAAAAATGGACTCTCACATTGATGAATGACAGCAAACTACAAAGACTGAAACGCACACAGTTCTTGGTTGACCTTCAGTTAACCAGAAAGTCCCTTTATTTTATTCTCCTTGACTATCTTGGTTAATCAAAGATTTACAAAGCAGATGCTCACTCTTGGCTCTGAGAGTCTCTTCCCTGCCCCACCTCTCCCTGCATGTGTCTCTTATAACTTGCCTTCGCTCGCTGCCCAAACTGTACTTCTTCCTCCAAGAACAGCGAGTAACTACAATTAGTTTAGGGCTGAGTATGTAAACTGTAGCTGATGTGTCCATCCTAGGCTCCTGCATTGTCAGTTACTTTACAGTCATTAATACATGCGCACACGTGCACGTGCGCACGCACACACATCCTGGGGTTTCTTCAATCTAAGACAGAAGCAACCGATCCATGGCTCCCACTGACACTACTCTGGATGGCAGCTGTGAACAAGACCCTCACCGGTTCGCCAGCATAACCGCCTACCCACCAGCCCATCTCAGACCTGGACGGTGCCACCCTCCCTCCCCTTCCTCAGTGGCACCCCGAGGCCGGCCTCTCCAGGCCCACTGAAGCCTTCTGAAAACAGAGCATGTCTATTTTTAGCCTTCCTCAGCCCAATAGGACTCCCCACACCCATTCAGCTTAATCACTTTATTGAGGACGAGAAGCAGGTTCTGCAGCCTGGGCGCTTCTGATGTTAGGAAGTAGTAAAATGTTCAAACTGGTTAAAAATGACACTCATTGGCTTGCCTTTGGTGTTTCTGAAACCTTAATTGTGGCTCAGGCTGTGGATCTAAAGAACCTCGCAGGTTCCAGAGACTTTCTTTCTTCCCCCCTGCACCATAATTGAAGTGTTACATTACAACTACACCACTGACATTTTCAGCCTCAACATTCATAAGCCTTAAGACTCCCCACACTTTTCAAAAACAGAAATATGACCTGTCGTGCTTAATGCCCAAACCTTAGCATGAACCACCCTCTCCTCCGAACACAAAACAAAAGCAGAACGCTGATCTTTCTTTCTGGCTGACCTCAAGCAAAAGGCCAGGTTGGGGTAACTCATCTCAGCCCATGCTAAACATTATTAAAGTGCATCTGACAACTAAAATGACACTGAATCGCTGCTCAGAAACAGGAAGGCTTGTTTGGGATAATTACAGGACCTGAGAATTTGGTGCGTGCGGCAAATAGACCGCTGGCGGGTCCTCTGCACGCACCTTGGAGATCACGGTTTCTGGAGCTCTCAGGTGAGCGCCTGCAAGTGCACAGTCTGCGCACGGACTCGGGGCAGAGAGTGGCTGCCTGGAGGAGAAAGGGAAGCCGCTTTGACTCGAGGTTAAGACCAAGGGCTTTGGAGGCAGGCAGCCCAACTCTGCCTCTGACTTGCTGGGTGATCTCAGGCAAATAAACTCAGTTTCCTCATCTATCAAATGGATATAATAACACCCACATAATAGAGGTCCTTTTTAAACTTTGCTTTTGATTTTTATTTATTGATTTTTGGAGAGGGGGGAGATAGAGAGAGAAAGAGAAGGAGAGTGAGAGAGGGGAGAAGCAGGAAGCATCTACTTGTAGTAGTTGCTTCCTATATGTGCCCTGACTGGGCAAGCCCAGGGATTTGAACCGTGGACCTCAGCATTCCAGGTCGACACTTTATCCACTGCGCCACCACAGGTCAGGCACCTCATGGATGTCTCGTGGGCATCAAATGAGACCATGGAATAAAGTCTCAGGCACCTGTCGGCCCCCAGTAAACATGAGCTGCCACTCTGTTGTCTTTGGTCTTCTTTGCTGCACAGGCCTTCTAAGGCAAAGTGTTTGGTCTCTGTCTCTTCAGCCTTGCACAAGACAAGAAAGGAATCTGTGGCCAGAAGGGCTAACCATAGCCAGCTGTGTGCAGGGTTGGGGTGCCCTTGGACATGGGGAGGGAGACCTTATGGATTCAGAGTGGTCGATGGCAGCTATCCCAAAACAGAAGCTTTGAGGACATGGCGTCTGGAGCCCCTTCCAGCTCCGTGGGCTGCAGCCGGGTCCCAGGCCTGCACACGCACCTGAGTGAAGCCCTTCCACACTCCCGCCAGCTGCCCTGCTCCCTCTCCTCCTGGCTTGGCCGAGGAGCTCGAAGCGCCTCCATAAACTTCCTGCTCCGCGGAAGGCAGGGGTAGGATGCCTCATTAATATTCCTTGCTAATTTTATAATTTAACCAAACACCACATTCCTGCCTCCATGCAGCCAGAACTCTGTGATGAACGTCTGAAGTTGTGAGATGGAGAAGGACCAGGCCGAAGACTGAAGGCAGAGTTTTGAAAATTAAAACAGGAGGTGAGGAGATAAGAAAATAAAGGGACAGATTTAAAAAGAAAAAAAAAAACCCAGCTCTGTGTCGGTGCAGAGCAGAATTCTGGGCTGTGTAGGGCTGAAGCGTGAGGGGAGAAAGCTATGCAGGGCATGTGGTGTCAGAAAGATGGAGTGCTCCCTGACAATGACTCTTCCTGTCACCCGGGGGGCCAGGGGCTATATCTGGAAGCACAGTTACAAGCTGTCCTCTGAGGGGCATGATTCAATGCTGATGGGCAGTGGACCAGAGGCCAGGCAGGGCCACCCAGAGGACACACTGGCTTGGCAAGGCCAGTGGGTCCTGGCAGAGAAAGCTGAGAAGCCCTGCCCATTTAGCCAGGACATGTGGATGGCAGGGTCAGGCTCCTGCCTCCTTATGATACATTTCTGGCTGGGGCGGGGTGTTGGGGGAGGGTGGCATGTCTAACAGTCTCATGGTGAGAATCGTCTTGCACAGGAAAGAATGCAGGATTTGCTACCCATTTATGTAGGCGTACACCTCACCCACCCAGGACAGACAGAGACCAGTGGAGACAGAGGGGATGATATGGCCTTGTTACCTGTGGTCAGGCCTTGCTCTCGGCACACTGGTCAATAATGATGACACTGGCCTATGAGTCTCCTTGCCCCCTGGCTTCCAAAGTGTGTACCTGTCCCTCTCCATCCTATACTCCAGAGCATCTGACTCTGGACTCGAAACCTCTATCAATACAATAGTGGCCTGGCATGGCTCTCCCAGATGGACTGGGTTGTTCCCAGCAGGTCCCAGCAGAGGGACCAGGAGATCAGAGCCGTTCAGCAGAAATCCCTGACGGACAGCAGCCTCTGGAAAGATCTGGTCTCTGGGCCTTTGTCTGTCCTGGGCTTATATTAATGAGAAAACTGCGGAAGACTCCAGCAAATCAAGATTTGCAAGGAATTCTCTCTGAACCCGGAGTTTACCTTGTTACTACAAACGATGGTGCCCTTGCATAATTACTCCAGCAAAATGTTCACTGCAGCCGCCAATGAGCTCCCGGTGCTCAATTAGCTTGTAATAGTCAGTGAGAGCAGAGGAGTCTTCATCCAACTACCCCAGAAGACTTCTACTCCAACTACCTAATGAAAAGGCAAGGGAAAGAATCCTTATAAAAGCAGGGGGTTAGGAAGTAGGGGGTTAGGAAGGGGAGCCTCTAGGAGGCGGTTAACTCTAGGGGAAAAACATAGGAGATGTCACTGTCAGGTTGAATTCTGGGGAGTCCACAAAAGGAGTCCCTAACTACAGGGGCACCCACCCCTCTCTCCCTGGCTCCCACCAATGGGGAAGAGTTCCTTCCCAAAAGGCAGACCCGGGCTTCATTCGTGTGGTCCAAGAACATGTGGGCCCTGGGTGTGTCAGCCTGATAGAGTCCTCCCTCGTCTGCCGTTTCCCTCCAGCACAGCCACGTCCCGATGCCCAGCCTCACCAAGGCCCTTCCCGCTAGGCTGTGTGTGTTCAACCTGGGCTTCAGGGTAGCCCTGGGCACTCACGACATTTCTCAACGTTCATCAAGTCATAGATGAGAAAGGCATGGTACTCTGAAGCCACATCCAATTTAAACCCCACTTTAAATTGTGTGTGTTTGTGGATAGATACCTCACAATGAAGGAACCAGCTGAAGTGCCCACTGTTAATTTTTAATGTAGTGTTTCTCAACCTGCAGGCCAAGGAGGGTCATAACATCCTTAGAGCATTGAGGGTTCTCAAGTATGAGAAACTGGGCTCTAACTGGAAGGCGGAGGAGGAGGAGGGGAGAGATGCCTGCCCGGCTGACTAGCTCACAGAAGTTCTTGCTTCCCCTCATCTGGAAAAGCAGGTTCCTTTCCCACCTAAGCTCCATCTGGACATTCCAGCAGGAAAGAACCCATCAAAATCCCACACAGCTCCTTCTCATCCTCATCGCACCACCCTTGGGAGTTTCTCCCTCCTGTGAACCCTGCTGCCCTCACTCTTTCCCTCTGTGAGCGTGGTGAGCACACCCAGCCTTGCCCGACACTTCCCCATTCTGAGGGTTCGCACCTTCCCCTCAGCCGACCACAGCTCCTGGCAGGCAGGGACCCTGGCTGGCTGCAGTCCCTCTGTCTGTCCTGCTTGGCTCTGCTTGACCTGGCTCTCAGTTCATAATGGCTCCCTGATTAATTCATTTGTGGACAATTTCCTCCCCCTAAGAGAGCCACATGGAGCGATCCAGAATAGTCACCGAGGTTTCTCTGCTGCCCAGCCTCCACCAGCTGGTTCCCATTTAGTTGACATCTCGGTCCTCGGAGAAGGCTCCAGCATCCCCATCACGTGCCTGGGGGAGATGTGGTTGTTGGAGAACAGACGCTATGAGCCTTGTGCCAAGTGGTCCAGCTTCACTAGACAGCATCCATAAGGCCAAAAAGGCAGCAGTCTTCCTGACACCACACACTCCCAGACACCGGAAGACGTAGGAGCTGGTGACCACCCAGGTGGCCCCAGCTCCCCCCGTTCTGGGATACAGCAGCATTGGTCTGGTGCCCCTTCCACTCCTGACTCAGCGTCACAGACACCCTCACCCCCAGGAGCAGAGGCCCCACCAGCTGAGTCACCACGCAGGAGGAGCCGCAGGCTGCAATTTGTCCTTGCCCCTCCTCTCAGCTCGGGACCACAGTGGGAGCAGGAGTGGGAAATGACAATGACACAGTCAAGCTCTTGCCAGGCTGGGGGGAACTAATACCCACAGACCCTCGAGCAATGCTCCCAGAACCATCCTACCCCCACCCCAGCCCTACAAGGCAGTGAGGGGAAGCAATACCACAACGTAAGCTACAAGTGAACACATGTGACTCTGGCAGAGCGGGAAGAGGCTAATAAGCTATACACCTGCTCCTGGTGGCCCAGGTGCAAGGCTCTGAGCAGTATCCAACTACTGTGCTGCCCCACCCCACCCCCAGTCCTGAGACATCAGTTACTCGCCACACAGTTACTCTGCACACATTCAGGCCAGGTGCAGCAGTATGGTGTACTGGAAAAGTGTGTGTGTGGAGAGGGGTGGGCAGAGAGCGCTGGCTACAGCCTGGAAGAGTTATTTCCACTCGTTAAGCCTAGTGACCTCACCTACAAAATGGTGTTAACACATCTTCTTCTAAGGTCAACACTAAGATTAAGCTAGTTCAGACATGCAGCATGCCCAGCGCCATGCCTAGAACACAGTAGGCAGCCAAAACATTCAAGTGTACGTCCCTCCTCCATTTTCCCTGTTGTCCATCCTGAGCTGTTCATTTATTCCACAAGTATTTACTGAGAGCCTGCTATGCATTGGGCTGTGGGGACACGACGGAGCCCGCTACCGGTAAGGCCCTGCCTCTGATCCCTGTCTTCTTACCCAGACTGCTGATGCCCAGGCTGGAAGGGGAGCGCTTCGGGGCTACTCCTTACAGTCGAGCTATAACCACCTTTCAGGTTACTCTGCTAAGGTAGGATGATAGATGTGGAAAATAAATCACACATTCTGAAGAAGCTTAGACCTCGTAGATGAAAGAGGACAAGCCGATACATAGCTATGACACAAAGAAGGTGACAGGTGCCACAAGAGTGGGTCGATTAATGGCCGTGAGCGATCGGGTAGGGGTGGGCTCGTCTTCTGCCCAGACAGACGCATCCTATAGCTGAGCCAGCTGACTGTACAGGAGGAGAGAGAAAGGAGCGCTCCCCGGCTGGCACCCGTCCTGGCACAGGAAACAGGCAGGATCTATTTAGAATGATGAGAGGGAGATGTAAGAACCTTTCCTGGCAACTCCCCAAACTCGTGCTTCTTCGGGCCGACAGGGTAGCTGTACAGAACAATCCCTTCAGAGTCCTACAGCTCTGATGATAAAGGAAGGGTCCACACTGGGGGGCAGGTGGGTGGGGGCGGGGGAACAGGAAAAAATGGGAAACACCCCCCAAATATGAATCAGGGTAACAAGCAAGGGTAAATGTATGCATAGTAGTTGCTTTCTTACTACCTAATTAATTCAGTAATTTCAAAAACAATTTTATTTCATTTATGTCCCATTTACCACATCAAAAGTAAAAAAAAAAAGAGAGAAGAAGAAGAAGAAAAAGTCCTATGGATGCTAAAATAATACCTCAAGGCATCTATTTATGTATAATCAGTTTAAAAAGAAGAAGGTGGGGGTGGAAAGGAAACAGCCCTGGTTTCTATATAGTCTCTCCTGGGCAGACCACCAACCCGCGGAGAGAGAGGGAGAGAGAGCGCAGCCAAGCCCTCTCTGAGAGCCTTCCTGGCTGCTGGAAACCGAGCTTGTCAAAAAAAAAAAAAAAACACAACAAAAAAAAAAAACAAATCCATAATGGCCTGAGGCTCCTCTCCAATCTATTTTCTGCTCAGCTGGTTTTAAATGAAGTTATTATGAGTCATTAAAACACCCGCAAGCCAGTGGAAGTCAGCCAATTACAATTTTAAATTTAGCCTGTTCTCTGCCCCATTCTCTTGCTTTCTTCCTTTGCCCACAGAATGCTGCTGCTGCTATTTCTTCCCTCCCTCCCTTTATACCCAAAGTGGAAGAGACAGTTATGAAAACGCAAAGTATTGCACTGAGCATGGAATCATTCATATGAAACTCAAATCATTAAATTAAAGAACCCACAAAATTTCAGCCCCTCTGACGGCAACCCATGGCCCACCTCAGCACGCCAGGTCCTCCGGACTCGGACCGAGAGGTCACAGGGCTATTTTTAAAATGAAAAAGGTTCTTCAAGATGGGGTCCTGTTGCAAACACTCCCATCTATCACACAGAATCAACATGATCATGGTTGAATTTTAGAAGGGGAACTGCACCACCACCAACGTCCGAGAATTAATAACAAACAATGAACTTGAAAAGCAAAGGTAACACAGGGCTTTGCAATCAAGCATGAATGTCGGTGGAAGTCACTAGATATGATGAGCTAGCTCATTTAGTTTAAATCTGCAAGGTAATGGTCTGTGCGGGGGCCATTACAGCAAACAACAATTTTGAGTATTTCCTGTATACGCTTCTCCACAATCTCTTTTTTTCTCGTGCGTGCATATACCAACACACGCATGCATACACATACACAGCGGCCCTCATTTCTAAGAATGTAAACTGCAGCTTCTCCACACCTTCCAGGGAATAAGTAGTGTCCTTCCCTAAGCAGTGTCCAATCCTGCTTCCTCCTCTGACCCTAATTAATGGATAAGTCCGAGTTTGGAAGCTCTGCAGAACAGAACCTTAGATGTCAACCACACTTCCCATCACCTCCAGGTACCCTCGCTGTCATGGCTCCTCTCCAAGTCTCTCTCTCTCACACACTGATACTCCCCTGTCCCCTTCCCAAGAGGAGACCAGTGCTCTGCCCCCAGGAGACACAACTTTACTGCCCCGGGGAAACAGGAGAAACAAGCCACAGAACAGGCACATGGAGCACCTAGGAGAGGGGTGATGTCAAGTCATTTCATTTAGTACTCTAAATGAAAGGTCAGGACTCTGAAGGTCAGTGTGGAGGCCCAGGTGCTACCTTGTGTACCCATCCAACTACCGGCTCTGGGTGAGATGCGACTTTGGGCCTATCCATACAGACCGGCTTTGTTGAGGACAGTGTATGAGACACAAGAGGCTTCTGGGTCCCCTGTGACCAGCGGCCGTCTACCACAGGTGGGATCTTTCTGGTGGCATGCAGACCTGAGGCCTGTGAACACGGCTGCCCCACACCTGAGGGCCCCTGAAACTGAGCGGGTATCACCATCCCATCCTTACTCTTGATTCTCCCCACTCAGTTGCCCCAACTGTGGCGCCCTTTGCTCCTCGTGGTGGTTCACAAAGGCCTGTTCTCCCTGAAGGTGACACAGGGGAAGCTCCAGGTCCATCCCCTACACTAGTGCATTCCCTGGGAGGGGCTCTAACACTTGATATTCGCAATCCTTTCCTGAGATGGGGCACCCGAAGTTTTGTAGGTCTCAGACACTACCAAATTCTGCTGAGCCCCAGAAGCACAAACACTTTAATAAAAGGGTATTCATTTACTCGACAGAAACTTATCAGAGAGCCTTCTGTGTGCCAGGTCATGGAATGTGGAAGCGAATAGACCCCACGGTGCCCAGCAGGCTCGGCACTCAGGGGCCTGGGTGGACCTTGCAACCACAGGGCCAGCAAGATGTGCTCTTTAATAGCAGAGTCCAGTAAGGACCTTGTAAACCTTAATCCTGCTCATCTACCTGCCCATACTCAGCTCAACTTAAGGCAATGGAGGACCTGGAAAAAACAGGGGCCAAGCCAAAGAAGCTCCACTCTGGTCCCCAAGAGGCAAGGGGCTGGAGCACGCAGGCTGCAGGTGCTGGGAGTGCTCTCGGGGCATTTGCTCAAAGGTCCTTCCCAGGCCACGGTGACATTTTGTTTCCCATCCAAGTCCTCACTGCACTCCGAGGGGTGAGAGAGGGTGAGAAGACCAACCGTGACAAATGGGGACAAAGATAGATGAAGACCTAAGAAGAAACCACATAGGGGCATAAGAAGAGGCTGAGGCCAAAACAGACACAAGGACAGGGACAAAGCGGTGGTGTGAGACCAAAGGAGAGAAGAGCGCAGCTGAAGCATGAGCACCTGCCACCACAGAGAGCCCAGAAGGGAGCGCTGAGAAGAGCGGCCCACAGACAGTGCAGCGCAGGCTGCGGCCAGAGCTGGTCTCTGGGGCACCGCCCTGGATGCTGGGACCCCGCACAGCCCGCTGGAGGGCTGAGGGGAGAGGAGGACAGTGGAGGACCAGCTCAAAGTCCTGGTGGGGTGCATGTCTGGGAAGCAGAGGGAAGGTAGAAAGACCCTGGAAATAAGAAAATGGCATTGCCTTTGGATGGGTCCTATACAAACACCCCTACTTACAGTCTCAGGTAAAACAAGGACCAGCAAAGCAGCCCAGAATGTAGGAGGAGTGGAAAGGAAAGACACACACACACACACACACACACACACACACACACACACACTGTCCTGACAGCCATTTCTTTAGAGCCGATCATTTCCTGATGAGACCGTCATCATCCAGCTCCACAGAGTCATACGGCGGAGTGAAAGGGGGTGGGCAGGACAAACCACCCTGTTTGGGAATAAAAACCAGAGGGGGAGAGAATGAGAGAGACAGACAGACCCAGAGGGAGACACACACACAGAGAAACACACAGAGAGAAAAACGGAGAGGAAAAAAAGAAGGTTATTACATAATTTCTACTTTCTCCCTCCACCCCCTCCAAGTAATGTTCTATCTGACGGGCTCCTCTCTGAGGGGGGGAAAATGACAAATCCAATCCAAAACCCAACAGTCTGTGTTCTGTTCGGAGAGCACACAGTGTACTGTACAGCCCATAAAACTCCAAACAGCCTCCAGACACTGCCGCAATCGTCCTCCATCAAAACACTTTGTCTTGCATACAAAAATAAGATACAGCACTGAACAGAATACAAAATCAGCCCATTACAGTACAGGGAGACTGCTACTTAGCAACGAGGGGGCTCTAAAACCTCGATGCTCTACAGGAAGCAAAATCTGTCGAGCCTGTTGGGCAAATGATAAACATTAGCAGTATTAAAAAAAAAAAACCAAAAACACAAAAGCCATGTAAATGGAAACGAATTTATATAATAAATTGGGATGGGGACTTGAGTGAACGGAGAAAGGCTGGGATCCAGAGCAGTAGACACAACGAGCTTCTCAACCCCCACTAAGGCACCATATGGAGCCAGAGACATGTGCATTTGGGGGGCTATGGGAAACCCCTCTTTACACAGGGGCTGTAGGTGAAAGGGTAGAAGGGAAGAGGTAAAAACACCATTTAATACAATGACCTGTAATAAACTTGTCCAACTTGGTCTGTTCAGCTGGCCGGAGTGAGTGACATCCTCAGGGCTGGTGGCCCCTAGGCATACACACCCAGAAGCTCACCCAGGAGCACTGAGGCCAACAGACAGACAGACAGACAGACAGACAGACAGGTGCGGGGACTATCATCTGCCCTGGGGCCAGCATGGCACTCTGCAGCATCACAGAGCCTGTCACTTGCTGTAAACAAAATCTGTGGCCAAAAGAAGGAAAGTTAAAAAAAAAAAAAAAACCCAGACAACAAAACCCCAAACACCCCATCTGGGCTGGAAAAATCAGTATATTTCATCAGGTAAAGGGGAAAAATACTCGGGCCGTGAATCAGCAGCAGCAGGGCTTGGATCCTGGCCAGAACAGGAGCTCAAACAGCAAGACCACATTCTCCTGCCCTCAGCCTAGGTTCTCGAGGCAGAGAGTGAGAAAGGGGGGGTTGGGGGGGGCAGTGAGAAAGGGGGGAAGGTGAAGGGGGAGAAATGTATTTTTCATCAGCCAGTGTATAATTTATAAACAGCATTAAACAGTTTTTGTTTTCCTTTTCCTCTCTCCCGTGATGGGCTTGGACAGCAGTCAAGCCTGCATTAATTTCTGCTTTGGGTACAGTGTGTTCTTGGAGGCACATCTGCAAGCGATCATAAACTCTCTGGAATGCTGGCAGAACATCCAGACCTGCCGGCAGGCCAGTGACGACACCGCTCTGGGAAAAAGTTCGGGAAGCCGGCCAGATTCAGAGTAGGGAGGGGGAGAGAGAGCAATTAGGGAGGGAGAGAGAGAGAGAGCAGTGTGTTCAGGAGAGCCCAGGGAAGAGGCTTCTCTTCACTCTGGGTCCTCTTCCCCAATCCCCCGGCACCCACGAAGACAGAAGGGAAGGCAGGGAGCCTCTGAACCACTCACATCTGATCTTCCCCATCATGCCCAAACCTTCTGTTGTGCCCCCTCTGAAAGTACATGGAGGAGGTTTCTTCCTGGTTATCTCTGGGCTGTGCCTGGTGGCAGAAAGCTAACCAGAAGGGAGCGCGGATATTCATTCACTGGAGAAGGGGAATGACTCGGCCATGGGTTTGGACCTGCCTGGATAGGCCCCAATCTCTTGCTTTTAGGAGGCACTTAATCTGGGAAAAGAGAGGTCAGTGAGACAAGGAAGCTGCAAGGTTAGGAGAAGAGGCAGGCCCGGAGAACCATCTACAAATCCCAAGATGCTTCTCCCATCATTGGCGTGGGGACCAGTTCATTTCCTCGCATCCAAGTCACAGGGAATTGGCCAACTATTTTGCAACCCCCAACCTTCTTTGACTTTGGGAAGAAAAACCCTGAACTCCAAAGCTAAGGGTTCTAAAAACAAGGGAACAAATTACAAGCCACAGGTCTTTGACATCCCACAATTTTCTTTCCTTTTAACCACTCAGGGCAGGGAAAAGAAGTCTGGTTTTTTGGCTCCAATCCCTCCAACCACTTCCTGCCAGATGGATGACCCAGGCCCCAGATGATATGCCCTGGCCACTCCACTCTGCTGCCTGAATCAGAAAATCATCGGCCAGGCCCTGGCCAAGCAGCTTGCCTGTTGGTTGGAGTATCATCAACATGCCAAGGCTGCAGGTTTGATCTCCACACACAGAAGGAGCGACCGATGAATGCATAAAAAAGTGGAACAACAGATCGATGTTTCTCTCTCTGTCTCTCAAATCAATAAAAAGATATGTTATTTAAAAAAATTAGCAGCTTAAAAAAATTAGCAGCCAAAGACCATATTCTTCCCCAGTGGCTCTGACTATGAGAGAGAGGGTATCAAGGGATATTTCTCATTAACCACGGCTACGGTGCCCAGAGAGGGCAAGGAGGAGGGAGTGCAGGGGACAGGCCCCGAGCAATACTGGGCTCTCAAAGGTAAGTCGTGTGCCCCTAACCAGTGCAAGAGGCACCGGCCTCTCTATCCTCCAGCCATGCCCCAAAACTGATGGCCAGTCATGTCATTTCTCCAAGGAGTCTTAGAAATCTTACATTCCTGCCTAGTCAATGTCAAAAAGCTCACAGTCCTTTCTATTCCAGAGGGATGGAAAAAAAATGTGTTAATCCCTTATGCAGTCTTTCAGTGGCTCTCCAGTGACGCAGTTAAAACGCCAATCATTTTGTTACTCGAGGCCCTCCACAATCTTGCCCGATCCCTTCGTCCTCTCAACCCCCAACACACGGCCTCCACTCCCAATATCGCCATCGGTAGCTGGCCTTGCTTCCCCCTACCAGTTCCTTTCAGAACTTGCTTGTCACCACCTAATCAAGTTCTACCATCCTCTAGAACACCCTCCTCCTCTGAGTTCCTCCTAAAACTCTTCTGTGGTGCTCTGCACACTCTTTCTACCCCCAGTTCTTTATTGTCAAACATCTCTCCTACTTTACTTGAGCTTCTTGAGGGCAGGGACACTGTGGCATTCCCCAGGGTGAGGTACACAGAGCCTGGAGAATAAATACATCATGCTTGGTAAATGTCCACTGGCTCCCCCAAAATGAACGACACTCCCGGAATACGGGCAGGCCACAAAAATATGCAGCCCTCTATGAAGGGGACATGGCCGAGTCAAAAATAGGGGCAGGCAGTTTGGGGTGTGCTCATATTTATAATCCACCAGTATGTTAAGCCTCACTGTGGGAAACACTACCTCATGAGAAATCATACGCCAGCAAATCACAGACCCAACTCGAGTCCCCGCCAGAGGTTTTGGTCTCTGCACAGACACCCCAAAGCTGGGAAGCACCTCTTCAGTGAGAACAAGAAGTGCCAAAGGTACAGCAGTCCGTCCCAATGCTTCCCCGAGGGACGGGGCTGGGAGTTCTCCCCTGCTCCACAAGCACCAGAGGTGGCCACCCTTCTGGCCCCAGCCTCTCCCCCAATTCCCAAACCCTCCTGGACCCCCCAAAACTGCCTCTGAGAACAGGAGGGCCTGGCCTGTTCACTATCACTAGTTACTGAGTTAGGTTATTGCTTGTTAATTTAAACTGATTGTTATCATTGGATATGTATCTGATAAACACTTGATTAGTTAAAACTCTCAAATCAAAACCGAAACTTCAATTAAACTCAACATCCACTGGTACCATATAGGGTCCTAAAAAAAAGAAAAGAAAAAAAAACAGAAGAAGAAAGAAAGAGAAAGAGAAAGAACAATTTCTGGGAAGGGCCTCCTACGGAGCAAACTTCTAATTAAACCCATTGTCAACTTCAGCACAATGAAAACTGATTTAGGAATGTAAATTTAGTATTCCAGTCACTGGAAAGAAGACCTCTCACACTGTTGATCTCATATGCGTGCTAATTTCCTTGGATAAGAGAGAGGAGGGAAGGGGAGGGAGGGGAGGGAGGGAACACGCTAAGAGGTAAACAAGGGAGAGAGAGGCTTCTCTTTTCACAAATACATCTCCGTAGAATTCAACGTGAGCCGTCCTCAAGCATGGGAGAAACTCCTTCCTTGCCTCCTCCTTCACCCCACCCTACCAGATGAGAAAAAAAAAATTAATTGCGTATGATGACAAGCTTGGCTCGACACTGACTGTACACACTGTACCCACAAGGCTGGCTCCCTGCCAGGCCTGGCCCTGCGCCAGAGCTACAATAACAAACACGGGCCATGCTGGCCAAGAGGGGGTGGGGGCGGCCAGCGCCGAACAGGAGAGGAAGCAAGGAAGTGAGCTCTGCTGGGCTCCCCGAGCAGAAGACAGCAGGAATGTGCTGGTGCTGCTGCGGCAGCAGCATCTAGGGGAAGCTGGGAGCACCGTGACCCCAGCCCAGGTCCCCCAGATTCACTCCTCCATGGCCTGCCTCCTTTTAAAAACTGGTCCCGGGTTTCTGGGGCAACAACTGTTCTTCTAGGTTCTCCACTGCTGTTCCGACCCTTGGTGATCTTCTGAGAAATGGGTCTGCACTGCAAACCCTTAGGGGACTTCCTTGCTGTCAGCTTTCTGCATGCGGCTTTTCAACGCAGAGCAGCAAGAAAATCCAGTGCATCTCCTCCAGAACACCGCATGGTCCCGTCATCCAGCACTGGAGGAATGAGAAGATGTCAAACCCAGCCAGTGCTACTAGAATCTGAGCAAAGGCCCGGCCCCACCAGCCCAGCTCTCCAGCCCCACACCCCACACCAGGCCTCTACAGAGGCCCCAGGCCTTCCCCGTTTAACAGGGGCAAACAATTTAGGAAGTGGTCTAGCCTCACTGAGCCCTTCTGCTATTTTATTTTCAAGACATCCCAGCACAGGAGGTGAGAGGTCTGTGGGACAACAACCAGAAAACAGAGAATAGACACATCAGTCTAAGCAGGCTATCTAAGCTATCGGCAAGGAGGGATTAAAGCTCTCTTATGAGCCATCACACTGTCTCCATCACCAAATCCTCCTTTGCAAGGGCACTGGCCAGTGAATTTCAGAGGCAGAGACCCTGTGCAGAATCAGACTTCAGGCACGGAAAGGAAAACCTAGGAAACAGACCCCACTCCCACAGCTGCCAGGGCCTCCCTCTGAGGCCACGAGACCCCAGTCAGAGGACGTTGCAGAGTCACTCATCTTGTCTGAAATGGGGGTTCTAGGCCTACCTACAAGTGCAAGCCGTTCCTCCCCTCTCTGCCACTCCCACAAGCCCCACCAACACCGCTGAAGTGGGCTTCTCCGTGGGGACAGCAGCTAACTCACACTCAGACAGCAATAGCCAGTGGGCTCCTGGATGCCCCCCAGGGAACCCCTGGGTCACAGTCTGAACAGTTCCCACCACGGAACAGAGCTGGAGGGAGACTAGTTTCCCTGAGTTTGCCCCCAGGTATCCCAGGCTGCACTCATCCATTCCGCCCGGTATCCGCCCGGTATCGACCCTCTCTCCAGTCCCAGGCACTGTCTGCACCTGTTTGAGCAGACCCTGTCTCCAGGCAGCTCACAGTCTATCAGAGGAGCAGGGGCAGGAGAGTTACACATGCTGAGAGCCCACATGTGCCAGGCACAGTGCTGAGTGTCTGATGGCAGCCTCACAACTTCTCTGAGGTAGAGTGGAGTACTCTCCTTACAGGGGAGGACATGGGGCTCACAGAGCTTGCACTTCTTACCCAAGGTGGCATGATCTGGAAGTAGATGCCCAAATTCCTAACCCTGACTCTCAAGTTAGTAAAGATAAGGCAAGTCCACAAATAACCATGACACAAAGAAGAAAGAACTGTGTCTAAAGATGCTTCGGGATAAAGAAATAGGAACACCTGGAAGAAGGCATGATTGCTTCCCGCTAGAGGTGGGCAGGTGTCGTGGATGGCACTGCAGAGAGACCTGGGAAGACTGCAGAGAGGTTGCTGTACGCAGACAGAACAGGGCTTGCACGCAGAGGAGCAGTTGGAATGAGAAGAAGGGATGCTTGCTGAGCTGAGGGACGAAGGAGGAAGGGACAACTCGGCAAGCTCAGGCTGAAACCTGCATACAGATGCCCAAGACCACGCAGAGTCCACACCAGAGCCTGGAGCGGAAAGCAAACGAAACAGAAGACCCCCTCACTGTACTCGGGTGGGGGGATGGTCAGCCTTGTTGGCAGACAGCTCATAAAACCCCACACTGAACCCTGAGTGGCATAAAAAACTGACAGGAAGCAAGGAGATAGACAGTACAAGTAACGAAAACAGGGCAAAAGTGGTACCCGAGTACCCGGCGGGTGCCAACACGGGAACACCGGGACCCGGGATGCCAGCCAACACTGGACAGGTGGACAGGACGAGGACGGTCAGTGGAGCCAGGTGTGGGATGAAAAGGCCTGACGGGAAGGAGGAATGCAACACACCAAGACACGTGGACGGAGCAGACATGCCAAGGCAGAGAGCCACCTGGTGTGGCCCAAACCCTGGCCGAGGGAAGAAAGAAGGGGGCAGCACTTGAGGAAGGGCTGGGAAAGCCAAGAAGGGAGACAGCATCCAACGCAGTGCAGACTGGGCTCTGTGGCAAGCCAGAGCGCTGAAAACCACCGAGCAGCACATATACGACCGTACAGGCAGCAGACGGAGCGAGGACAGCCTGCGGCCAGCCGGCCGGCCAGAGCGCTGAAAACCACTGAGCAGCACATATACGGCCGTACAGGCAGTAGACAGAGCGAGGACAGCCTGCGGCCAGCCGGCCGGCCAGAGCGCTGAAAACCACCGAGCAGCACGTATACGACCGTACAGGCAGTAGACGGAGCGAGGACAGCCTGCGGCCAGCCGGCCGGCCAGAGCGCTGAAAACCACCGAGCAGCACGTATACGACCGTACAGGCAGCAGACGGAGCGAGGACCGCCTGCGGCCAGCCGGCCGGCCAGAGCGCTGAAAACCACTGAGCAGCACGTATACGACCGTACAGGCAGTAGACGGAGCGAGGACAGCCTGCGGCCAGCCGGCCGGCCAGAGCGCTGAAAACCACCGAGCAGCACGTATACGACCGTACAGGCAGCAGACGGAGAGAGGACAGCCTGCGGCCAGCCGGCCGGCCAGAGCGCTGAAAACCACTGAGCAGCACGTATACGACCGTACAGGCAGTAGACGGAGCGAGGACCGCCTGCGGCCAGCCGGCCGGCCAGAGCGCTGAAAACCACCGAGCAGCACGTATACGGCCGTACAGGCAGTAGACGGAGCGAGGACAGCCTGCGGCCAGCCGGCCGGCCAGAGCGCTGAAAACCACCGAGCAGCACGTATACGGCCGTACAGGCAGTAGACGGAGCGAGGACCGCCTGCGGCCAGCCGGCCGGCCAGACTGGACGCTCTGGAATGAAAGGAACACACTCCAGGGCGACAACATCAAAACGGGGACCAAGAGAGGAAGGTGGAAGCAGAAACAATTAACATTCATTAAACATCAATGGTGTGCCAGGGAGTGAGCTACAGATGACTTTTAGCAGATATTCTGTCACCTAACACTAAAAAAAAAAAAAAAAAAAAAATGGTATGAGTTAGCAACACCTGCACATTAGGGATGCAGAAACCGGGGTTCTGAAGGCAAACCTGCCTAAGATCACACAGTGAGACATACCACAAGATGTGAACCTTCATTCGCCCAGCCCCTGACGCCCCACCTCATTGCATAGACACTTCCTGCCTGGGGGCCAGACGCTGGAAGCAACCTGGGGGAGGAACAAGCAGGCGCTGACAGCTGATACGAGGAAGAGCAAGGCCACATAAGAAGGTATCCACCGCTTCTCCCCCAGAATGTGATGCTGGAGCTGCAAGACCAGGGAACAAGAAAGACTGCACAGGCCGTGGCAGGGAAAGGGGGTGTCGTGGGGGCTCTACAACAGAAGCCAGGTGACCTGGGTCTCACAGCAGCACCACGGGACCTGCTGTCCGTTCTTCCCACCAAGAGCACCCAGGCACACTAGACCTCAGGGGCTTCTCCCCTTTTCACATCTAACGGGGCAGAGCCGCTCTGCCCAAACATGAGCAAAATCACTAAGAGCCGCTGAGTCGGCCCCTGCTAGAACGGCATAAAATTAACTTGCAAAAGATAGCACAGTGTAACTAGCTTTGTGTTCCAACCTTTCTATATCTATTTAATTAAAGGCTCCTGTATAATGAGAAGCCAATAGTCAGATTCATTAGAGAGCGAGAACCTAATTCCACAACTGTTTTGCTAATGAAACTGCAGTCTGCTTTGGAAGGTAGATCACACCGTCAAGAATGGACTTCTCACTTCATGAACCTGAAGGCAGCACCCAAGGGACAACAAGGTGGAGCGAGGCCCCAGCTGGCAGTGGCGACATTCATGCTCTGAGTGGAGGCAGAGAGGGCAGGAGGCGG
Organism: Saccopteryx leptura; assembly: GCF_036850995.1. Lineage (NCBI taxonomy): Eukaryota > Metazoa > Chordata > Mammalia > Chiroptera > Emballonuridae > Saccopteryx > Saccopteryx leptura. Next base: position 103,229,531 of record NC_089503.1, read on the forward strand.
CTGGGTGTGCTCAGAGGGGCTAGTCACAGCCTCCTTGCCTACCTGAGTGAGCCAGTAAGTGCATTCTCAGTCGCAAACTATCCAGGAACCGCTTTCCGCAGAGCTCACACCCGTAGGTCTTCATTCCACTGTGCAGCTTCCTGTAGGGAAAGGAAAAGACAGGTTGCAGCTGCTGCGGCTGGACAGAAGACAGGCCCACCCCACCTGGGGCTCTGCCATCTTCCCTTGGACAGGTAGGTGAACAGGAGACAGGGAGATGGGGAGGGGCTTGGGAACTGTAGATGAGCACCGGTGGAGGCCCATCCTGGATCCTCAGACTGCCTAGAGCACCCTTTTTATCCTCCAGAACCCTGCTGGGGAGGTGTCTATTCCTGGTCTTGTCCAGGGGCGTGAAGAACTGGGCACCTCCTGCTGTTTCACTCACTGGCACGTTCACCAAAACCCAAAAACAAGCAGATCTAATTTCAGAGGGAGGAAGGAAGCAGCACCAGGACGGTCAAACAGGAGCAATGCTCATGGTCAAACCAGCACAGGCTGCACAGGAAGGCCACTGGCCTGTGCTCACCTCGGTCACAGCACAGCCCTCACCATAGTGTGGCCGTGTGCTGTCCGGCCCCGCCAGGCCCCCTGGACTCAGGAGGGCTGCACCTGAGCCTTTGCTCTCGTGCCTCCGCTCCCACTGCAGTGGCACACAGTGGGCATCGAGTAGGCTTACTAATGAATTGGTGCCATTATGGACACAAGGTGCTTCTCTCTCTGGGCTTCCAGATGTTGTCAGAACCACAGTGACTACCCAAATGCACCTCTTTCCCCTCAGGCCCAGCGTTACATCTTCCCTCCCTTCCTCGCAGCTGGGTGAGCCCCGACAGAAAGGCAAGGCTTCAGGAAGCCAGGTAATAGTCTACAAACAAAAGGTGCTAGGGTACTTTTGGTTTTCCAAAGTACTTTCACACAGGTCAACTCATTTCACCATCACTGCAGTTCTGAAAGGGGTGTTTGGCACATAGGATCATCCCAGAAAGACAGAGGGCCTGCTAACAACTGACTAGAGGCCCCCCCTACAACAGCACTCCCAAACTCAGGGCCTTCCCCTCCAGACCCCACTGCCCAGTCAGAGGGAAGCAGGCGGGCTGTGGGGTGCAGGGCACTGGGAAGAGGGTCTGTGCTCGTGCGGCTTAGGCTCTGAGCACTGGCTGGCACGTGGGCCATCTTGCTCGAAACACTGACTTTCTTGTCGCCCACACTCCTGTCCTCAGGCCCTTGCATGCCTCTGCCAGATCCAGCATCCACCTCTACCCACCTCTGCACCTCCCCCACCGCCTCCCCAGGGGCCTGGCCCTAAGGACCAGGGTGGGCAAGGGCAGGAGCCAAGAGTGGTGGGGCAGGCACGAGGCAACCCTTGGAGACAACACTCTATTGCAATCAGAATGCCGATGTGTTGAGACTGCAGGTAGGTTGGAGAGCTACTGGTATTGATATTAGGTAAATGTGGGAGGCAGGAGAGAGTACTTAGTATATACACTTAAGCCAGCAGCACCCAGATCTGGGCCTCGATGACTGGATCATGACAACTGAACTAAGCCACCCACTGCCGCCACCTTCCAAATCCCATAAGGAGAACACAGCCGAGTGTGGAAACCATGCGAGCCCTCAGGAGAGCCTCCTCCTCAGCGCCACAGTCTCCGGGCCTGAAGACAGCATATGGTGTCCAGTGTGCATGGCTGCCGATAGCAGTCAACGCCCAGTCCCCAAAGTAGAGCTCTTTCTCAATCAGTTTTGTTTGCTGGCTTTCCCTTTACATCCTTGCCAAAGACAACAAATGATTTCTCAATCACATACACACACCCTCATCTGTGACACTACAGTGCACCCCACCCCCCTGTTATCTTACTCCTGGCCACCAATGAGCCACTCAATTGAGAAATAGTAAAAGTACAGAACATTTTAACCGAACATTCTTCACTCTAAATATATTTCACAATGCTGGGCACAGGGACATGTCTTAACAGCATTCTAGGCAAAGCATGTTTTTGAACACTGTGCCCTCCCCCCTTATCCACAAGGGATATGTTCCCGTGGATGCCTGAAACCACAGAGTGCCAAACCCTATATGTACTATGGTTTTTTCTACATACAGAACTATGATAAAGTTTAATTTATAAATTAAGTGACTAATAAATAATGATAAAATAGGATAATTATAACAATATGCTATAAAAAAAGTTACGCAAATGCAGTCTCTTTCAGTATAGCTCCTATACTGTACATACCCTTTTTGCGATGGTGTGAGATAATGCAAGTCCAAAATGGTCAATTGAAATGAGATCAACATTGTGACAGAGTATCAGGCCATTACTGGTGGTCTTCTGAAGGTACGTCAGAAGGAGGATCACCTGTTTCAGATGACCCTGGATCATTTAGCCATGACGATATGGATAGCCAGACGTGAGCAGCAGATGATGGTGGTGGTTGGGACAACTTAGTATTTTAGGACCATGGTTGACTGCGGGTAACCAAAACCATGGAAGGTGAAACCATGGCTAAAGAGGAGATAACTGTATGTGTCCAAGCATGTGAGTGTCTGTGCAAGCATGCAAGTGCGCACACGCACAGAAGCTGAGTGCTCCTGTCACTTGCCAGGCATGACAGACATCTGCTTTTCTAAAGGATGGATGGTTCAGGGAACAACAACAGCTCTATGCACAAATGGTTCAGCAAACGAACCCCTTGCCCACATTCACGGTCAGGGCTGGTGGCTGGCAGTGTGTGAGTGTCAATCTTATTTATTTTCATTCTACTCTTCACTAGTGACTTCTTAGCTTCCAGGGATGCCCAGTTCTCAGGAGGCAGCCATCAGGGGGACAAATGCCCATTCAGGTTTGCTTTCCGAAAGGACTGGAGTGGCCAGTCTTCAGGTTCAGGCAGCCAAAACCAGGATAAACATCCCCAAGCTGCCTTGGACTCCCATCTCTTCTTCCTGCAAGTTCCACATCAAGGATTTCACCATGATGGACATTTTCTGGATAATCTCCCTGCCTTTCTTCTAAATGAGAATGACCTGCCAGGCAACATGGAAGTGGCTGTTCCTTGCCAGCTGCGCTGGTGTGGCGTGGAAGGTGCCGCGTGCTGGCCCTCTACTGCAGAGGTGGCCGGGGAAGGGCAGAATGCCAGGCGAGCGGCCAGCAGACCTGGATCCTTACCCTGACTCAGCCGTGAACTTGCTTTATGACCTTGGACAAATCATGCTACCATTATCTCTCTGCATTTTTTTTTTTTTACCTGTAAAGTGATGTGGATGAGATCTAAGGTTTCAGTCCCTTCTGTAGACATTTTATTATTCAAAACTCTTACCCATATCCTTGTACCTAGGACAAAGATTCCCTAGGGGCACTGTTTATTCTCCCTGAGCCACATGTCCATTTGTATGACGTCTCACGACACCCACACAGTCAGGCTAGGAGAGCCTAGGCAAGAATCAGCACCTCGTCTCAGAAATCTATTCAGGCCCTGGCCAGCTGGCTCAGCAGTAGAGTGTCAGCCCTGAGTGTGGAAGTCCTGAGTTCAACTCCCAGTCAGGGCACATGGGAGAAGCAACCATCTGCTTCTCCAAAACTCCCCCTCCCCTTCTTTCTCTCGTTCTCTCTCTCTCTCTTTCTCTCTCTCTTTCGCAGCCATGGCTCAAATGGTTCGAGCAAGTTGGACATGGGCACTGAGGATAGTTCCATGGCCTCAACTCAGGTGCTATAATAGTTCAGGCAATGCCCCAGATGGGCAGAGCATCGCCCCCTAGTGGGCTTGCCAGGTGGATCCTGGTTGGGGTGCATGTGGGAGTCTGTCTCTGCCTCTCCACCTCTCACTTAATAATAACAATAAAAAAAGAAATCTATTCATTTAAAAACATTCTAATACAGACAATCTACGTCTCTTCCTTTCCTAACTTAGTGGTCAGTCTACCTTTCAGTGAAAGAATCCTCCAGAACTCATCATCAGCCCTTCCTTTGGTACCAGGCATGCCCCACCCTTCAGGGACACAGATGGCCTATCTTATTCAATCCTTGGGGTAAGGACACTGGCCCACACCTGACCCACTAACTCAGTGCCCCACACAGGTTACCAGAGGTGTCCACGTGACCCCACAGGCGCACCAGAACAAAGGCCTGCCCGCAGCGCAGAGGCCAGAGCAAAGCACAAAGGTCAGAAGAAAGGGAGCACCTCACAGGGCCGGTGGCTCAACAGAGCCCAGCAACGGTCTGCTCGTGTGTTTAATTACTGTCCTAACACCGAGGGAAGAATCTGAAAAGTGGGGCCTTCTCCTGATTCAAAGGGAAAGAATTTGAGCACATTCAAGGGACATGGTGACCAATAGAATCTCTCTACGGCTCAGTCTGCAGAATGGCCAGTGTGGAAATAGGACTCCAAGCTGGTTTTTGGAGTGAAGTACACGTTCGTATGGCGCATGGCCTGTCACTCCCTAGACCACGACTTCACTGCCAACATCACATTAGGCAACTACAAAGCATTTTGATTAAAATGGAAATTCTGTCCACCTCCTTTCTCCTTACCATACACAGAGTCCTATTTTCCCAGTTTGGGCCTGGCTTTTCACAAGGTCTAACTGCTCCTGGCCATCTGAGGTCATCAGGGAAAAAGGACAGTGGGGGGACATTTTCGCACCTTTCTGAATATCACCTTGGTTTTCACACTCTCTCCTCGAAGAGCAATGTTGCTAACCGCCGTTCTAGAGTAACCCGGTTCCAGTGCGTCCCACACACCTCCACTCTGCACTCCGTGGAGGCCCAGCCTCCCCCTGAGGCTTCTGGTCCTCACCACCCACTCCTGGTGGGCTCAAGTTCTCCCCCACCCCTAGCTCTGCCCCACCACAGACCACATCTAGCCCATTGGGTGAACTCACCTTGAACTTAACAGATTTCTACTTCTGTCCAAAAAGACAAAGAAAAAAATGGAACCTCTAACAGGGTTCTAGGTATTTGCTCAGGAGAATTGAATCATTATGAGAAATTAAGGCTAAGCAGACCTGAACCGTTTAGCAAGTAACCCGAGAAAAAACTCATTCCTCCTGGCAGATTCTCAGCCACACCGTTCTCACCCAGCCAGCAAGTGCACACTCGTCCAAACCATTTTTGTACTACTGAGTCTGAAAATGTCAAGATCTCATCTGCTTTAGCCTGTAAATGATACAGTGGCAGAATATAAAGCTAATATATAAATGGTATCGTGTGTTTGTTTGTTTTTTCTTTCCTTCATAGGGCCTCGTTTAGAAAGGATTGCTCAACACTGCTAAAGAGATTCCTCTGAAGTGTAGTGTAGGCATCCCTGCTCACCAACCATGTTCCAAGTACAAGAGCTTCAAGGGCAGCATAGAACCCAGTACTGGGTGCTGTCCTGTGGCTTCTGAAGTCCACACAAGGAAAGCCAATGGCTGTGTCATCGCCGCATCTCATTAGGCCAATTTCTCATCCCTCAAATCAGCCTTCATTTCCCCGAGCCCACCTGTGACACACCAGCAGAGCTGTGGCAACAAAGAAGGACCCATCTTCCCCACCCTCAGCCTTCATCTCCCCGAGCCCACCTGTGACACACCAGCAGAGCTGTGGCAACAAGGACGGACCCATCTTCCCCACCCTCAGCCTTCATCTCCCCGAGCCCACCTGTGACACACCAGCAGAGCTATGGCAACAAGGACGGACCTATCTTCCCCACCCTCAGCCTTCATCTCCCCGAGCCCACCTGTGACACACCAGCAGAGCTGTGGCAACAAGGACGGACCCATCTTCCCCACCCTCAGCCTTCATCTCCCCGAGCCCACCTGTGACACACCAGCAGAGCTGTGGCAACAAGGACGGACCCATCTTCCCCACCCTCAGCCTTCATCTCCCCGAGCCCACCTGTGACACACCAGCAGAGCTGTGGCAACAAGGACGGACCCATCTTCCCCACCCTCAGCCTTCATCTCCCCGAGCCCACCTGTGACACACCAGCAGAGCTGTGGCAACAAGGACAGACCCATCTTCCCCACCCTCAGCCTTCAGGCACAGCTGACCACAGCAGCTGCCTCCCTGGGGGTGCAGGTCAGCCCTCTATCCCATACAGCCAAGGACCAAAGGATGACGCCAGGGGAAAGGAGCAGTGCGTGCCTGAGAGAGAGAAAGAGAGAGAGAGAGAGAGAGAGAGAGAGAGAGGTTCAGGCCTAGTACTGCCAGTGCTCCATTTCTTCCCAAGGCCCTCTGCCCAGTGACAAACACAGAACAGACCGAGAAGCAGGGAATGTTTAGGGAGGAAATTCTGCTCCTATAACGCAAGGGCTGCATTCCCTCCCTCTCTTCCTGGAGCTGCCGCTGTCTGACCTGTGAGCTATGCTGGCAGACCAGCACTGAGAACTAGGCCCGGCCGCTGGGGAAAGCTGGGGGGAGGGGACCCCACAGCTGGAACACCTACCTTTGAATGAGGAAAAATGAAATGGGGAATCCACTCTACATGGGCTTTGACAAGGTAATGTTTTCCTTGCTCTCAGTTTAACTGACCCCACCCCTGACCCAACACTCAGCTCTGGCCACCATGGCCCTGTGGGCCCTTCCAACTCGCCCCTGTCCTTGGTCTGAGGGGCTCCACATGCAGAAGTCACCCTGATGCCCGAGGCTTCTGCTTTCTGATCCTGCGACCATCAACTTGACCTATGCAGTGCTTCTGGGGTTACTCAGAATAGACAAGACAAGCCAGGAGAGTCTGTGAATCAGATACATGACTCTTTTCTCTCAAAGGCTGCTGCCACATGGGATCCAATGCTCTGTGCCATCTTCTACTTACCATGGGAACCCGAACACCACACAAGCCTCCTGTTCCTCTCCTGAGCACGACTTGGGCAAGTAAGTACTGGCCCTGTCCCCCCACGTAGGTGTGGTGTGAGGCGGGTCCCTTCACACACTCTGCCTTTCAAAATGCTCTTGGTCTTGAAAGAAACTAAAGACTCATGAACCCAGTGGGGAGAGAGCCTGCCCCAGACCACACTCATGTCTTCATGTAGAAATAGAACTAAGAGGGACGGACAGATGTACTTCAGCCATAGGCTTACTCTTTTCCCCAGACCCTTAAGTTCAACAGGTACCTTCAATATCTCTTTATCTTTCATTCAAATGACAAGAGGGGGGCCAAATGGTCAACGACATTAGTTAACGCCCAGTGTTATTCTCCTTATGTAGTTACTTGGAATATCAAGTCCATGATTGAGAACCAAGATAATTTTAAATTCTTCCAAACTATAAACTCCTGGAGGACAGGAACCACAAATCTATTTCTTCCTCCGAACCTCTCAGCACAGAGGCAGGCAGGCAGACAGAGCAGACGTGTGAGAAGCTATTGCTCGTAAAACCATTGCTAACCTCCTCAGAACAAAGAGACACCTGAGCACTGAGATCCTGCCCTGGCACCACCGGGAATCGGGGAGGACACCTGCTACCTCCAAGAAGAAGAGTTCTCATCTTGGCTACAGAACGGGTCACTTTCATTTTCTCAAGGCATAAGGGAAATTATTCTTTCATCCACTTTTTTTCTTAAATGTTGAGATTAGATATTTCATTTGACAAATTGTGAATGTTCATCTTGTATTACCATAAATTATCCTTCTAGCAATAGAGTTCGCAGCTCCCTGACTAGTCAATATTAATAAACATTACCAAATGTTTTTGCAACACCATTTATTTTTTTTTTCAATACAGCTGTTTATGTATGCCATAAAGTAAATATACCAAAAAAGGCAAGGGTTTTGAAAAACAGATTAGGAAAGCAACCAAGAAATAAGAGAGTGCTAGGTAATACCCTCCACGCTGCAGGACTTGTGTGTGTGTGTGTGTGTGTGTGTGTGTGTGTGTGTGTGTGGAGGGGGACAGCAAGCAGCCCTCTGCTGGGCCTCCAGGCCAGTGGAGTCATGGGAGATGGTGGCTGTTTGGTAGTTTTGGAGCCTTTTAAAGAAGGTGAGAGAATACCAAAAGGGGACGTTTCTTAAGAATCAACCTAGACTAAAGGTGTTGACACGCTGCCTGAATGAAATACTGGACCCAGGGCAGGAGACTTGGTTGCCCTCCAGCTCTGCCAGTGACCACGCCATGATCTTGGTCAAACCAGTCACCCTGTTCAGGTCTAATTTCACACCTTCTCGCCACAGCTCAAGGGTCGAGCCACATGATTTGTTAGGGTGCCCGGCACATAGTCGGACTATGACCTTCTCTACGAAGGAGCCAGATCAGAGTCATCCCCTCGGCCTCCGTCGTGAGCCCAGAACAGAGGAAGGACTCAGCGTGTTTTTATTGACTGAATGAACAAACACGAAAGGGATTTCAAAAAGAAAAAAAATGTAGTGGTAAAAAATATAATCCACCCCTTTTATATACACACACCTCTTTGTCTAACAGCAAAGGATACCATGGGGTTCTTAGAAGGAAAGCCACACATCCTTCCCTGGCCTGGGACCAAGGCCAACCTGGAGCTGACTGTGGGGTAGAAGGAGCCATCCTGAGCTCTGAAAATATGAGGAAGGACAAAGGCATCCCCCGCGGCCAGGACCACACCAAGTACAGTGCTTTCAGATAAGGCTGCCCCAAAGTGTTCAAATGCGGTGTCAGAACTGACAAAGGGCAGCTAGCTAATCTCCCCGCAGCCAGTGCTGGAGAAGGACCTTCAGGGCTGCTTGGGCACCAGGAGGCCTGCCTGGGCTTCTGGCTGGTACGTCAAGGGCCCTTTGTTTTAAAACACCCGAGTTCTCCTAAGTCATTTATTTGAAATATCTCTATCAACAAATTCCACCAAGAACAAAAGTTTTTCATTTGGGCACGGGGCTTTCGGATGATCTTATCGTACACAATCTCATACAGTCTCTTTCAACAAGGTTTTAGCCTGCTTATCTGCGAGGTTCCTGGTAGCCAAATATGATTGAAACGTTCTATTTATGCTCACTGGATTAAGGAGATGTTGCAAAACTGCACAAAAACCTGGCAGATGTAAGCAAGGTATTACAGCCCGGGCAGTTAAATCGGAGGGAAAGGGATCAATACACCCTTTTGCAGTTTTCTTTCTTCTTCTTATTATTTTTTTTTTTAAGAAACCAGAAAAGTTGTGCTTTTAGAAAAAAGGAAGAGGTAAAAAATAGTAAAATGCCTTAAGATTTATAGCTTCTCAGAGCATTTTCCAAACCTAAAACAGGGCTCTACGGTGCGTGCCTGGTGATGTCAGTGCAAGGAAACAAAAATAAATCCAAAATATCCTCCCCAGATCCTAAAAGGCCCTATAAGGGAAATGAACCACGGTTGTGGATGAGCAGGGTTTGGGTTTCTCTCTCTCACACCCATGTGAGGCCTTTCAACCAGCACAAATAGCCAATTTCTGAGAAAACAGTTTTCGAAAAGCAGCAGATCCCTCCTTTACCTTCCTGTTTTGCCTGGGTGTGAGGGGAGAAACGTCATCTCCTGGGTATTGGGGCTCACGTTTGCATGTTCTCACTTGAGCCAGGAAGCCAGAACGCTACCTCCCCATCCCGCAGACCCACCATGAATCCTCAGAGAGGAATGAGAACAACTGAGGCCTGTTGAGGACCCAGGAAGACCAGCTCCTGTCGAATTAAACCCTTCTGAAAACTACCGCAATGCATATATTGGCTCAATCTTTCTGCGTCAGCACACTGCAATGGAGTTGCTTTTCTATGAGGATTCTGAGCTGTAAGGATCATCGTTCTAAACATCCGTTGTGAACACAAAATAAAAGGTTGGGCCGATTAACCTGTTCAGACACCCAATCACATTGTGACAGCTGCCACTTTCACAAAGGAAAGAGGCAGACACGAACAGAGATACATTTCTTGATGCTTCCTTTTTTTTTTCCTTTTTCTTCATTCTAGCAAAAATGAAAATAATAATAATAACAAAAGAAAATAAAGACTATATCTAGTTAATTGAAGTTTTATAATAATAATGCTAAAACATTTATACATCACATGTGACTTTGAAAAGACTTCCTGAGGATCATCCCAATCATTTTATGATTGGGGAAGAGAGTGCTGTTCCCATTCTGTGGATGAGGAAAACAAACCGGCTGACTTACTGTTCCATAGAAGCAGGGAGCAGTCTCCAGATCTCTCACCTCGGGATCCACATTCACGTTTACTCACCTGAGGAGAGGCTACCCATCCTGCCCGTAATGTCCTACCAGAGCTGCCCCCTAAAAGTCACAGAGGAACCGCCAGCAAGAGAGGATATACTGAGAGAGAGAGAGCACATGCCCAGGAGTCCCCTGACTCTAATCGGAGAGAAGCAAAAACAGAGGCGCTAAGAGGACAGGTGAGCCACAGTGGCTCCCCAGAGTCTGTGGCCATGCTGGGTCTTTTAAACCTCTGATAGCGAAGGCACACTGCCTCATCCCCTACTGTGGTTTGCTCTCTATCTGTTAAACCCCTACTGTGTGCCAGGCTCTGGGAAACTAAGACTGTAGTCTCTCTAAGTAGGTGCTACATCACCACTGTTCTCCACTGTTGGTCTCCCTTCTACACTTAACATAATTTACGGGTATATAGTGGGGTTGTCTTTTTCACTAGTGTTCTTTATATTGGGGTTGTCTTTTTCGCTAGTGTTCTTTATCTCTCCTGGATGGCAACCCACCTGAAGGCAGAAACCGTCTGCTGTTTGCTCAGAGTCCGTAACAGTGCCTGGCACAGAGTAAACACTCAATACATATTTTTAAGGAACAGGTTTATTGATATACTATCCATATACCATAAAAGTTACCCTTTTAGTAAACTGTGTACCATTCTGTAGTTTTAGTACATTCACAAAGCTGTGTGACCATCACCCCTCTCTAATGTCAGAATATTTTCTGGCCCTGGATGGTGGCTCAGTGGATAGAGCATCAGCTCTGCATGTGGATGTCCTGGGTTTGATTCCTGGTCAGGGCACACAGAAGAAGCAACCCTCTGTTTCTCTCCCCCTCCCTCTTTCCCTTCTCTCCTTCTTCCCCTTCTGCAGACAGTGACTCAACTGATTTGAGTGTAGCCCCGGGCACTGACGATAGCTCCCTTGGAGCACATCAGCCTCAGGCACTAAGAATAGCTCGGTACTTGAACATTGGACCATGATGGGGTTGCTGGGTAAATCCCGGTGAGGGTACATGCAGAAATCTACCTTACTATCTCCCCTCCTCTCACCTAAAAAACCATTTTCACCACCTCCCATACCTGTTAGCAGTCATGCCCTATGTCCCTCATCCCCCAATCTCTGGCAACCATTCATCTACTTCCCTCTTTGGATCTACCTATTCTGTACATTTCCTATAAATGCAATCATCCAATACACGGTTTTTTCTGTCTTCTTTCACTCAGCATCATGATTTCAAGGTTCACCCATGTTGTATGTTGTAGCTTCTACCAGTCCTTCATTTCTTTTTATTCTGAAATCATATTCCATTAAATGGGTGTAGCACATGTAATTTACCCATTCATTAGTCATCGGCTATGTGGTTGTTTGCACCTTTTGGCAATTATGGATAATGTGGCAACGAACGTTTGTGTACAAGTTCTATCTGTGGACATGTGTTTTCACAACCCCTGGGTGTACACTTAGGAGTGGTCTGGGTCAGTGGTAAGTCTGTATTTAACCTTTTCAGGAGCTGCCAGGCTGGTTTCCAAGGCAGCTGCACCATTTTACACTCCCACCAGCAGTGCACGGGGGTTCTGATTGCTCAGTACCTTGTTGGACAAAATGAGTGAGTGAATGAAGGTTCTGCCACTACAAAAGCACACAGAGAAGGGGATACATTTCCAAGGCTCCCCGGTAAACTAGCGTCTTCACCTGTAGATGGGACATGCCATCCTTGTGTTTAGCAGAAACCCCAAAGAAAGACATTTGAATTTAGCTCATTCTAGAGAGAATCAAATAAAAAACGAAGGCAGGACAGTGAAGCCCCGGACGGCTCAGAGCGGGTACCACCTCCACATGCGATTTCACAGCCTCACTCTCCACCACGTCCAGAGCCAATAATTTAATAACACACACTCCTTAAAATAGATTGAGTTGAAAAAAAAAAATAGGAGCAGGATCCCAGCTTCGGTGCGACTGACTTTGATTTGGTCAGCAACAAGGGGGCTTTATTTGACAGGCCTGCTGTCTGTGATGGGAAGTTTGAAAATATATTTAATAATACCTAAAATAAAAATGCACACACAAACAAAAATATCGCAGGCGAACCCTGGGAGATGGACCTATGGAACTAAAACACGGGCCGGCCCAGAGCGAGGCTGGCTCTCCCCCTGAGCCCGGTCAAGCGGGCTTCGCGTCCGAAGCAGGCTGCTGGGAGAAGCTCACATGGGCTCCCCAAACTTCCTTTGTCCTCCCTTTTCTTTGTATGAGAAGGCTGCCGTATTCCTTTTTTTTGCACTGACTCCTTGCAAAGAACAAACAAACAAAGGCTGGGACGGAGCAAGGCCCCTTGCAAGCTGCAGGTAATTAAAACAGCCTGTAAATGTCCCAGCAGAAAGCACTTCAAAGAGACAGTAATTCCAGCAATGGCCGGTCAAGACTGTGTGGTGTAAAAATTATGAGTTTTCCCAACAGGGAGCTTGGAAAAGGACAGGGGTTGGTGGCAAAGGCAGGGTGAGCCACACAGAGGAGACCTACAACTGGCGTCCACACCCAGTGTCCTCGGGACTGCGTGTGTGTGAGTGTGAGTGTGTGTGCGGCACACAGGAGAACAGGCGAAGGGGACGGTGTGCATGTGTTGCTAAGAGCTTACATCTATCAATGCTGAGAGGCTCCAAGCGCGTGAGCATAGAGATAAAAGGGAAAATAAAGTAAAAACAACAAATATGCATCTTTTGCCCCTGCTGGGCCTGGTTTTCACAGCAAGAAGGACCAGGCAGCTTGCTGGCTCCCCCGGCTCCTAAAACTTGTAAGCCTGCCAAGCGGGCATGTGCGAAATGCATTAATACCAGCTACTCCGGGCCCAGCAACGGCCAGGGTACCGGTGGCTCCCTGGATGCACCTGGACTCTCCACCTCACAGCGACGCACACTTACCGACCGCACACCGCTAGCTATGTTATCTCCAAACAGAGGATGGAGAAGTAAAGGAGATTCTTACCCTTGACTTTGACTGCATTTGTTAGATCCTCCCATGCTACCTGTCTGGTGCCCCTGTCCCCAGGGGACACGATGGTCAGTCCACAGCACAAAGCTGATGCACAGGAAAACAGAAGTGGGCAGCCTCGATGCACAAGGACCCTAGCCTCATCTTATAACGCACGGCAAAGAGAACCCAACTGACGTACACATCGGCGATCACCTGACCATAACATCACGCCATCTTTTTTTAAAACCTCTATCAATAGGGTATTTTTCTGTATTCTCTCTGAAGGGACCTAATGCTCACAAAGGGCCATTTCGCCAGAGGCCTCTGCTGTCCCTCCACTCCCAGAGTTGGTCGTCCCAGCCCTGTGTGTATGTGTGTCTGCTGCTGCACCCACGGCACTGGGGCTGCACCTGCTGGCTTGTCTGTCTCCCCAGCTCGATGGGAAACTGCCTGAAGACAGGGTTTTGCCTCATTCATTGCTCTGTATCCTCAAGACTAGAAAAGGCCACGCCCTCAGTGGGTGCCTGAGATGCGTTTTGGATGAGTGAGTAGATGCGTGCTTCTTGACCATACAATAAGGACATTTTGCAGGTAACAAAATGAGTCAGGATCTGGATGGGGGCCACACAGCATCTTGCAGAGAGCCTGGTACTGGTACCCAGCCGGTTCTCACCTTCATCGGGCAGCTGGAAGTTCAGGAGAGCAGCCCACGGGAGCCTCCGAACCCTCACGTGAGCCTAAGCCCGGTAAGGCGGTGTGGAAGCTGACGCGGGGCTGGCGGGCTGGCTGGTGGCTTTATTTCCCCATAAACAAAATCCTGTTCCACCTCCCTCACGGCCACACTCACTAACTCCTCCCTGATGTTGCTGGCTTTAAGCCCACACATAAAAACGTCCTTTACTATTTTTATTTAATGAGCTTTCATTTTCCTCCCCTTCTTTGTAAATGAGAAAGGAAAGCCCACCTCCCTAATGGGGATGGGGAGAGGAAGCAAAGTGGAATCTTTTTTAAAATGGGCCATAACTTCATGAAAAGCTTTCTCCTCTTGACAACACTCCCCAACCCGCCCCCACCCCTCCACAAGCCTTCCTTACTCCCTGCCCCTCTCCCTTCTCACCATTCAAAACAAGATGCATAGATTTTAGACATTGGATTACTTTCAAGTATATATTTTCTCCTCAAATAGACTAAATACAATGGTTAGGAAATGTGACAGAAAACTATTCGGAGCCATTTATTGCCTTAATACCCACCTTTGTCCAACAGGCAGTTTTGACAACAGCGATAAATTCCAAATTTATGTCAACAGAGCATATGTTGAACACCTCATTTCTGAGCTAAAGCGGCATGCTGCCCTATAAATCACCGTTCTGTTTGAAATGAAAGTAGATTACAGGCCTGTGTTATTGAGCAGTTAGAGCTATAGTCATATAAATCAGAACTTTTAACTCTAGGCAATCCGTAGTGCAATTAACTAAAGGGTACTTTGTCATCTCAGGGCCTCTGCACAGACTTGGCAGGGCTGGGAGCTCCTGGGAAAGGAGGGGCGGGACGGAAGAAGAAAAAGTTTTTAGGCGACAGGAAGGTTCTCGATGACAGCGTCCATCACAACCCACAATGCCTTGCCACCCCAGCACACGGTGCGACAACCCAGCCAGACTGTGTGCCAGTGGAGGCAGGCTCCTCATCAGCACTGGCCGGAGACAGCATCACACCAGGATCTGTCACTGAATCACCTTTGCAAGCTCAAGTGCCTTCTCCATCATTAATCAGGCATTTCCTGAGCACAAGATATGTGTATCACGTCGCCTTAGGTACTGAGATGATGCCAGAGACACAGGGGTCACAACAGTAATCCAAACAACAGTATTAAGATGATGCTGAGCATGAAGTATTGGAACAAACACGTACAAGACACACCTGAACACTGACTATGTACCAGGCATCATTCTGTGCTTTTTTTTTTCCCCTTAAGCAAGACAAAGAGAGAGAGAGAGAGAGAGAGAGAGAGAGAGAGAGAGAGAGAGATAAACAGGAAGGGAGAGATATGGGAAGTACCAACTCATAGTAGCAGCACCTTAGTTGTTCATTGATTGCTTTCTCATATGTGCTTTGATCTGGGGCTTCAGCCAAGCCAGTGACCCCTTGCTCAAGCCAGCAACATTGGGCTCAAGCCAGCAATCTTGGGCTTCAGGCCAGCAACATTGGGCTCAAGCCAAAGGCCATGGGGTCATGTATATGATCCCACGCTCAAGCCGGTGACCCTATGGTCATGGCAAGGGCAGCCACCCCATGGTTTTGAATCTGGGTCCTCAGCATCCTAGATCAAAGCTTTATCCACTGCACCACCACCTGTTCAGGCTATTCTGTGCATTTTCATGCATTATCTCACCCAACCCCTTGGAACAAGCCTATGAGGCAGTTATTATTTTTATTTCTGTTTTCTTGTTTTGTCTTGTTTTGTTTTGTTTCCAGGAAGAAACCGAGGCACAAAGAAGTAAACCAGCTGCTCCAGGTCATAAAGACTATCGGTGGCAAAGCCTGATACGAACTAAGTTAGTAGCGGGAAAAGTTTTGGAACACAGACTCTGATGCCTGCCCACCCTGACTGCAGATTCCAGGTTACAATCTTCTGACCTTAAAAAGCAGGGGTTTTCTCAACGTCAGTTTTCTCATCTGTCAAGTGGGATAATTACATCGTTATCTCAGAGGGTAGGGAAATGACCTAGTGTTGAGACCATCATGTGTTCCATAAACATCAGCTAAAATGAGGCTGCAGGAAAAGAAAGCTAGACCCCTGTCCCCTGGCCAATTTGTAACCTAGCTGGTGAGAAACAGAGAAAAAATCCTGAAAGGCGGATGTGGTAATGTGACAAATGTCAACAAATAACAGATACGCGGTTCTCAGAAGAGGAGCGGACAAACAGTGGGTGGGGTGGCTAGAGATGGTGTGAGGACATGGGGACACTGAGCTGGTCCTGTACGGGGCTTCGCAAGTTCTGAACGGCCTGTGTCTACCTGCCCAAACTAGGGAATAGCTAACTGGAAAGGCCTCGGGTGGGGACAGAACTGCCTGTGATGGAGGCATCACATGAGCCGAGACTTGCTGTTAGGAATGAGAACGAACAAGACATCCTGGACAAGCCTGTGGGGGGTTGGCCTGGTTTACCCAGAGTGGCAGGTGGAGGCGTGCGAGGGGATAAGCTCGTGGAGGTCTTAGCACGGGCTGCGTAGTGTGGGTTCCTAGCCCAGAGGCTGGCTTTGATCTCAGCACTGCTCTCATGAGTAGTCCCCACCCCCGCCACCTTGCCCACAGCCCCTGAATCCTCCTTGGAGCAATGGAGCTGTCTACAAGTGGAAGGCTCCAAGTGGGAAGAGACCGTGGAAGGGCCAGACAGAGAAAGTGCCCAAATTCTGTATTGAGAATAAGGACATTTCCAAAACTAGTAGTTAGGTCAGTCCTTCCAGAAAAATACTGCCAACACAACATCCTCACCATGCACCTATAAGATGCTCGTGTTCCCCAAGACACAAGAAGACACAAACCTCCCGTTATATCTGTTGCCTAGCACAGGTGCCCAGCTCCATGGAGCACAAACCACTGTGGCAGCAGGCTCAGAGGGACTATGGCTTCTCTTTGCTCCCTGGCATTGCATCCACCCAATGAGACAGGCTGTCATCTTCCGATGGGAATGCCAGTGGCGACAAGAACATGCAGTGGAGGACTGCGTGGGGTCCCTGCCTTCCCTCCGTCATCTGGGGCTGGGATGGCGGAGAGTAGGATAACCATGTCCCCATCCTCTCTCACAAGCTCAGCTAAATTGAAAGTCCATTCTGTATTTACCTGGCAGAGGGAAATGTATAGCAAAAGCAGAGGACAACAACCTGTCCCACTGAATCTCACCACCTCGCTGAAGAGAGAAGACAACACACAAAATCGAATAAACCAGTTCTTATGCATCAGCTCCAGAGTCAGCTCAGCAGTAATCACCACTCCCAGCGTCAGCGGGAGCCCAAAGGTCAGAGGCCTCCCTGAGGAGGTGAGCTCAAGGTTGGGCTCAGAGGACACCACAGAAATGGCAGGGAGAGGAGAGAAGACACCACAGGTGACGCAAACTGGGCACAAGAGCAGCACCGTTCCCGAGCAAGGGCAGCCAGCCAGGGACAGAGCTGGAGCTGCCGTAGGCACCGTGGAGTCACGTGGAGTCACGTGGAGTGACTGCACCAGAACGCTGGTGGGGGAGGGGAGCCGGCACAGGGGCCAGCACAGTTTGGGTCAAAGGGAAAAGGGTGGAAGGATTGTGATGGTTCAAGAGCAGAGGTCTGACATGCCATGGAGCCCTTAATAACCACCTTCCTATATGACATACGGCCCTAAAGAGCAGCAGGCCTTGCAGAAGGACCAGACACTTGCTCTTTAAACTCCACAGCCTCCATTCATGGACAAGTGGATTCCTCATGGCAGTGTCAGTGTGATGAGGTCTTCCTGCCGTCCGCTCTGAGTGTGGTCACTTGTCAGGGTGCTCTATCTTGCCTCATCATTGGATGCCAACAGGGCCAGAAAATGCTGGACAGAAGCCAGCACCATCCCTGAGAACCCCCTTCTTACACACACACGGATGGATGAGTGGGCACGCACTCACAACATACCCAGTCCACCACCATCCGGCTGAGCAAACTAAACTGCTGGTCTCTGAGAAAAAAGGAAGTGTCCTCCCCTCCTGCCTTGTTTCTCATAGATATTTGTTTCATATCCATAAAGTGAGGAAGCAGATGAATTATACAAGTTAAATTCAGAAAACCATCGAGGAGTTATTATAGTAAAATGAGGCTTCCAGTCTCCAAATAAAGCGGGAACAAAACCACTGGGGAGCCTGGCAGGGTGGTGACGAGGGCGCTGTGCAAAGGAGCAGGAAAGCAGGAGGTGCGGTGAAAATAATAACTGGAGCCTGACCTGTGGTGGTGCAGTGGATAAAGCATCGACCTGGAAATGCTGAGGTCGCCAGTTCGAAACCCTGGGCTTGCCTAGTCAAGGCACATATGGGAGTTGATGCTTCCTGCTCCTCCCCCCTGTCTCTCTCTCCTCTCTCTCTCTCTCTCTCTCTCTCTCTCTCTCTCTCTCTCTCCCTCTCTCTCTCTCCTCTCTAAAATGAATAAAAAAAAATTTTTTTTTTAAAATAATAATAACTGGAAGCAAAGAGGGCGCCGTGAGCTGCCAGGAGTCACAGGCAGCCCCCTCCCCTTCAGGACAGAGGGTTGGCTTCAGCACAGAGCAATGGGAAAGCCACAAATCAAAGGGACAGCCTGGAGAAGTCCTCCCTCAGTCTGCACAAGTGTGGTCTCCCCGTTCCAGGGACCCCCTCGTTCCTAGGTGTCCTCATTGCATCTCACAATTTTCATTTCATTAATCTTCATAAAATCATCTCTGGAGGAAGAAGAGGCTGAAACCAACCTTTTTTTTTGAGATAGGAAGCTGGGCAGGGGCACAGGTGAGGAGCATCTCCCCCTAAGAGGACGGAACAGGGAGCTGCTGTCCCATTCACTCAAAGCTGACAAATAGTTATTACCTAGTAAAGGCAAGGCATGGTGTTAGCCACTGTGAAAAGGTTCAAAGAGTTGTAATACACAAGCTATCCCCTCAAGGGCCTTAAAACTTAGTGGGAAACACAAGACATATGCGTGTAAAAGATTATAAACCTGTGCAAGCTAACAACACGTGACAAGAACAAGGGACATGCTAGCTAAATGCTAGATGAACAGTGCTGAAAATTTTTTTAATTTAGAGTCCCAGAAACAAAGCGTAATCTAGCCCCTTGTCAGTTCAAGGTTTATTGTTGTCTGGGGACACCATGCCCAACTCCAATCCCCACCCCTGCCCCAGCCCCACCTCCCGGCACCCCTTCTGTGGCTCTTTCATCCTCTCCTGACTCCATCGCAAAATTCTAAGTCCACCAGGCTGGAAACACCCATCCTACCCACGCTTCAGTCACACTGCCTATTTTCCTCTAAAATAGCCCCCAGAGTTAAGCCCCATGCCAGCCTTAAGAGTTTTCTTCCCTTCTGTGCCACCTGCTTCTCTTCTCAGCTAAGGAACAAAGGTCTGACTGGTGGGCTTGTCGGAGATCCCAGGGACTCTCTCATCCTGGTCTCCGACAGGCTCCTCCCCAAGGGTCCGACAGGCCACTCCTCACTCTCTCTGGCTTCTTCATGAGCCAGCAAGGAGAGCAGTGCTCACCTGAGCGTCCCCGCTGCACCTCTAACCACTGTAGTATGTGGGGCTCACCGCATTCATCCCAGAATGGGATGATGTGTTGACAGCAACCAGGCAGGTTCTTGCCCTAATCTACAGCACTCACGAGGGGAGAAGGAGGTTCCATCAGTGGAGTAGTACTTCACTGCCACCGACGTGTTGGGACCCATCCATGGGACCCATCCTGACTCCCTCTGCCCAAAGACAGGGACATGGTCAACCTTAATGGAACACATTGTAATAGAGTGGGCAGGGAATGTCATCTCCCTTCCAGAAGACACAATCTAATTCATGCACCAACTGTCTTGCTGGAACCCTCCAGGCCTCTCTCTACACATGGGCTTAGAGGATTAGGAAGTGTCATGGTCCAGAAATCCTCAGGTCTAGTCAGTCATATAAACACTTAACTGCCGTCTGAACATCTTGTCACTTTGGTATACCCAACGGTATGTGGTCAAGTTCTTTCTCCAGTGAGGCTAAGAGACACAAAGTCCCACAGACAGCCTTTCCATCTTTCTCATTTTCTTCTCACTCCCTTTCCTTCCTGAGGCACTTGCATGTTGGAGAGGCCAGCAGAGCGGGAGAGAGGGGAGCAGTCAGTGTGAGAGAAGGTGCGATGGCTTCTGTCAGCTGTGGCTTTAATCATGACCATGAGCTTTAGTCTCTCTTTGGGAGGAGAAATGAGAGCAGTAGACTTCAATGTTACATAATGGTTGGTCTCCTGAACAATGCCCCCCCAAAGGTCACCAGGCATGCAAGAAATAGGAGAAGACATAGATGCAGTGTCTGTTTCCGTAACAGTTTACCCTTCTAAGAATCAGAGGGCCTGGGAGGTCCTCGGCCTTCTATGCATCCAGAAGTAAGCGTACTCAA
This sequence comes from Saccopteryx leptura, assembly GCF_036850995.1. NCBI lineage: Eukaryota > Metazoa > Chordata > Mammalia > Chiroptera > Emballonuridae > Saccopteryx > Saccopteryx leptura. The sequence goes on from NC_089503.1 coordinate 103,249,775, forward strand.
GCGCTATGGACAGAGCACCTAGAATAAACATTCTAGAGGAGCCCCAGGAAAGATATGCTGCATAGAAGAGAAGTTGTGGGGGTTACGAGGTAGGAGAGCAAGACCATAAGACAGCGTAAAAGACATGTTACCTGACAAAAAGAGCAAAGTCATAAACCCCAGCGACAGCATGACAGGCCCTTCAAGGGGGGCTGGTGACCTTCAGTTCAATTTAAATCCACCTTGAACCCTAAAAATAAAACCGAAATGCCCTAGACAATGTCATCCTTGGTAGACATTATTCTCAGGTTCCAAGATGGAGTAAAACCTCCCAAACCAAAGCCTTTGGGAGGCAATACTCTGCCTGATTAGTTTAACTTGTCTCTTCTGGGGACTCTGGGAAGCTGACCTCTGTAACTGCCACCACAATTCACTCCAGCCCCTAAACTGACCATACTAGAGAGCAAGATCCTTAGAACAGTCCGAAGCCAGCTCTAAAGGGGAAAAGCTCTCAGGTGGTCTGAAAATGTCAGGTCTTCCACCGGCCGTCTGAGCTCTCTGGGCCTCCTTGATTCTCCCACCTGCAACGTGAGGATGCTCTTCCCGACTTTGACAGCCCGGAGACACATCTGTAACCTATGAGCTCACTAGTCCCTCCCCCTTGTGGGGGTCAAGATCCTATTTCCACAGTTGCTCTTGGGTGGCCCTAAGAGCACCCTTACCCTCCCAACAGTGGTAAATAACCTTCGCAAAATGTCAGAACAAGTACTTGAAGGCTAACTGCTATTTTTAGCTATTCCTGGGAGAATCTACTCATTTTTATAACTTCATCCAAGTTGCTCATACAAAAAAAAAAAAAAAAAACTAAGTTAAAACAAAAGACTTGAGGCCCTGGCTGGTTAGCTCATTCGGGTAAGGGCATCGTCCCGAGGCAACAAGGTTGTAGGTTCGATCCCCGGTCAGGGCACACACAGGAGACAGCCAGGGAATGCATGCCTGAATGAAATAACAAATGCTTCCCTCCCCCCTCCCCTCTCTCTCCCTTCTGTCTCTCTAAAATTCATTAAAAAATTAAGCCCTGGCCAGACAGTTCAGCTGTTTAGAGCATCATCCCAGAGTGTGGAGGTTGCCAGTTCGATTCTCCGGTCAGGTCATATGCAGGAGCAGCTCGATGTTCCGTCTCTCTCTCTCCCTGACTCTCCCCACCAAAAAAAAAAAAAAAAAAAAAAAAAAAAAAAGAAAGAAAGAAAGAAAGAAAGAAAGAAAGAAAGAAAGAAAGAACAAAAAGGACCTGAGTAAGTGATGGTAGTTAGTGACTTTAGAACCCAGACATCCTGGGTCAAGCCTATGGAATTCCAGGCAACCCTCTTCCCTGATTTCGCCAGAGCCCTACCGTGAGAGTCCGCACCCACAACGTGAACACACAGCACCTCGGGAGAGGAGAGGAGCCATCCCACAAGAAGGAGCTGAGGTAGTAGTATAGGAAGGAGCAGAGTGGGCCCCCTTTGAGCTATACAAGACATTGGTGGGAGGGGGTTAAGGGTCAGTCCTGCTTCCCAAGAAGGGATATCAAGGCCATTTCCTGTTGCAGGAGCTCCCGAGGACAGTAACAGAGCCCTGGCTCCCATGGCCCTGAGAACCGGCCATTCAGGCCTCTTCCCCCTTGCTGTACTAGTTTCCTCTTGATGCTGTAACAAATTAACACAAGCTGAGAGACTTAAAACAACACAAATGTATTCTCACGGTTCTATAGGCAAGAAGTTCAAAGCAGGTCTCAGTGGGCTAAAATAAAGGTGTAGGCAGCCCTGCATTCCTTCTGGAGGGTCTAGGGGAAACCTTGCTCCCGGACCTTCGCAGCTTTGAGAGGCTGCTCTCCTTCCTTGGCCCGTTCCTCCAACTCCAAAGCCAGCGAATACCAGACTGGGTTCCTCCCAGGTGCCACCTCTCTGCTCCACTGTTTCCTTCTCCACATCTCCTTCTCTGACACTGACTCTTCTGCCTCCCTCTTCCACATTAAACACCTCTGTGATGACATCGATTGTATCGGACCACTTGGATAATCCAGGTAATCTCTCTAAAGTTAGCTGATTAGCAGACTTAATTCCCCTTTACTAGTAACCTAACAGACCACAGATTCCAGGGATTAGGATGTGGTTGTCTTGGGGTGGGGTGGGGTGTGCACAATTCTGCCTACCACACTCACCGAGCATACACCTTTAGAAGCAGGTGTTCTAACCTTCTCCCTGACACCCTAAGACTGCCTCCATCTTCTCTCATGGCAGCCCACAAGACTTTGCTGAGGAGGCAGAAAGTCTCAGGTACCTCTCCTGACATAGGAGGTCAGTGCCCTGTAGCCGACGGGAATGTACAGCTTCCACTGGCATGATCCAGGAGCTACGACAACCTCTGTATATGCACATGAGTGTGTATGTGCACATGTGTATAGCCTTCATAGGTATGTGGTATCAACTCTGCAGAAAAGGAATTACAGCATATATGTCCTTGAATCTTCCATGGGATCTGGCACAACTCTAGACACCAAAGGAGACAATCAATACTGGCGGTTTATCTGATCCTAGGATTTATAATCCCACCTGTGAATTATGCAGATTCCAGAACCGGGGAATTATAGCTTCCAAATCTTGGCTTTGCTATTGAACTACAAGGTATTGATTTAGAAAGCACAGAGTGGTATCTACCGAACAGCAGACACTTCATAAAGAGTTTTCTCTCTCCTCTCTCTGGTTCCATTTCTTTGATCCATTTTTATCATTTGCCTCACAGATGGGGAGGGCACACTCAAATACGAGTAAGGACCAACAACGAAAGTCTGACAACACTGGAGGGTTTTCTATTCCTCAAGCATCACCTACATCTCAACAATCAACTTGGTGGTCAGAAGAACCCTAAATGTCAGCCGTGTTAAATACCCTAACTGTGTAGTTGAGCCTAAGTATCAAATGTGGTGCCATCAGCTAATCCCATTCCCATTTATTAAAAATATGTACTTGTATTGATCAATATCACTTCAATAAATTTAACTTTCTAAATAAAATTACATAAAAAAATAAAGTTGCAAAGGCTTAAAAAATATATGTGACTAATCAAAAATCCCCCCAAAATAATAACAAATAACCTTTTCCTCACCCTAACAACTGCAGACACAACAGTTGCCTGTCAGCCTACAAAACCAAAGCTTTGCCTTGTGCTACCTACCACTGAACTTAAAGACCAAAAAGTAAGAAGGGAGTGAGCCAGGAAGCGGCAGGGGTGTAGGGAGGTTAGAGTAAGACCCAGTACAAAGCCATAGTGAGGAAAGATAGCTTTGTTTGGCAGTAACACAACCAAAGTTGGGAGATTAAAAAAAAAAAAAGTTGCGGTCCTGAACAGCGTTCAGGTGCAGCCAATTCTGCTCCCATCGGTCTCAGAAGCCACACTTCACCCCCGCCCTCCTCTCCACACAGGGTGCCCTGTGCACGCACTAGTGCAAAGACCCAGGCCACTGGGCTCACACCCATGGGACGGCTCACACCCATGCCAGCTTCTGCGGGGAGCCACCTGAGCGAGGTGCCTGAGGTAGGGTGTTCCCTAACACCATAATCTGGCCATACAGCTGGTCCGTGGTACTGCTTTAGTCATACAGATTTCTGCGTGCCATCAGGCCTACCCAGAAGAACACCTGTGCCAAGATGACTTCAGCCTTCCAGAGAGGTCATTTCCCCGGATACCGACGTGCCAGGAGACCCGTTTCCTCTACTTAAAAGTCCTGGGCCTAGCAGGGCAGAGGCAAGGCTGCTGACACTGCCGTGCCTGCCATACACACAGGGTCACTGCAAGGAGCTCAGGCTTTGGGAGGGAAGAGTCCAAGGCGCTCTGCTGAACCTCAGACTCACCTACTGCTTTTTTAATTTCAAGATCAGGGTGGACGTTGGGAAGTTTGGGCCATGTCCTCCAGTGGTTACTAGGCACTCAGCAAAGAAGGCCTGGCGGAAAACACAGACAGAAACCTTCCAATGGAGAGCCCAGGGGCATTTTGCCAAGACACCTCTCCCGGGGCTGAGCAGCACCACAAGGTGCCAGAAGGGGTGGAGTGGACCTGGTGAGAAGCCAACTCCTCTTGTTCAGGGCATTAATTAGCGTTGGAAACTGTACCCCACGCACTTTGTAAATGGACCCATTCACCATGAGAACACGGACACTTTAGCAAGGCCGGGCACCAGTGGCTTTCTGTGAAGAGAGGAGAAATGGACAGGCAATGATTTTGATTTTGGAGATATCTGGAAGGTTACCAGTCTATGAGTAGCTGCACTATAAAAAGAGGCAGACACTAAGTATTTCCTTTCCCATAAAATATTCATTGCCGCATGGAAGAGCCAAGAAGCCAAAACCTCAAGCATTTCTAACTTTGCACTGCAGTAATAACAGAGTTTTATAGGAACCTTCTGATTGTATTTATAACAGGCTGTAAATACACTTCCACCTCAGAGAAAGGAAAGGAGACATATCTAGTCCCCCCCAGCCCCCGCCCCCACACCCAGAGTCTTCTCTGTAAGAAGAGACCTCAGGTACACACACATAACTCATTTAACATTTCAGCTAGAAAACAGCAGATGGATTGATCGTGATACCAAGTTCTTAAAGGAATGCATGCAGAGAAGCCCCAGCTCCCCTCACCAAAGGCTTGGGGTGTCATCAAAACTTGGTTGATGAAATGGTACTGCTCTTGCTTAACAATGGAACAGCCTGGAATGCATGGTATTTACTCCGAACTTTGCAATTTACAAAAGTACCTTCCCATCCCTTGTTCCTGAAAGCAAGCTTGCAGGGGTGAGGGGTGGAGGATCCTGCTGTCCCTGGGAGGCTCAGACAAGGTTAGCAATGTGCCCAACGTCACACAGCTAGAAGGCAGCTAGGCCTTGCATGGCCAACATACAGCCCACGGGTTGGATTCGGCCCACGTATTCAGTTTATGTGGCCCGAGATTAAATTTTTAATATTCTCCGCTACTTTAAAATCTCAGCTACTCAGAAGTGGAAGTGTCTTTGATTATTGGAAATCGAGATATTTAAGAAGATAGTGATACGCAGAAAAGAATTCCGCGTGTGACTAATCTAGGGTTAACTTCTAATAATTGGTCAAATGGATTCGCAATACTTATTTTTTTTTTTTAAATTCCATTATAAAGATTTATAACTTTTGTACTCGTCTATACTCGATATGAACTGTTTGACGTTTAGCGGCGATGTGAAACCCACATTCTTTTAGGCGGAGTTTGCCAGTGCGCACCCAAGGTCAAACAATTTGTTATTTTGGTGGTCAAGTGTGCTGATTCAAGTGGCAGTGTAGCATAGACAATAGCTGCAGTTGATAACAGAAAACGTGTCCAGGCTGTTTGTAAAACGAAATAATTGTTTCATTTGCGATATAACGCCTTCAAGCTCATTCTATTAATTAAATATTGTTTCCATTGATTGAGATAGTTTGGATATTTATATGGTATGTAATTATGTTTTTATTAAAATATATTTTTATTAAAATATTGTATATTAAAATTTTTTCACTCACATTTATTCATAAACAAATTACATAATAAAATTTTGTTTACTTAAATGAATTGTTTTTGTATTTAACATTTTTTTATTTTAATATTTCGTCCAGCCCGTGAGAAAAGTTTTTCTTTTTTTTTTTTCTTTTTATTTTCTTTTTTTTTTTTTTTTTTTTTTTAATAATTTTATTTTTTTAATGGGGTGACATCAATAAATCAGGATATATATATTCAAAGATAACAAGTCCAGGTTATCTTGTCGTTCAATTATGTTGCATACCCACCACCCAAAGTCAGATTGTCCTCTGTCACCTTCTATCTTGTTTTCTTTGTGCCCCTCCCCACCCCCTTTCCCTCTCCCATTCCCCCCTCCCCCCCCGTAACCACCACACTCTTATCAATGTCTCTTAGGAAGAAAGTATGGTGGTTCCTCAAAAAACTGAAAATAGAACTACCTTATGACCCAGCAATCCCTCTACTGGGTATATATCCCAAAAACTCAGAAACATTGATACGTAAAGACACATGCAGCCCCATGTTTATTGCAGCATTGTTCACAGTGGCCAGGACATGGAAACAACCAAAAATCCCATCAATAGATAAATAGACTGGATAAAGAAGATGTGGCACATATACATTATGGAATACTACTCACCCATAAGAAATGATGACATCAGAACATTTACAGCAAAATGGTGGGATCTTGATAACATGTTACGAAGCGAAATAAGTAAATCAGAAAAAAACAGGAACTGCATTATTCCATACGTAGGTGGGACATAAAAGTGAAACTAAGAAAAGTTTTCTTTCTAATCTGGCCCAGGGGCAAAAACTGTTGGCCACGCCTGACCTAGGCCATCTGACTCCACCCCCAGTCCTCTTTCCCAGCAGTCACCGCTACTGATATCCACTGTCAGGCAAAACTGGGAAATAAAACCTGAGAGCTGAACCATGCTTTGGCTACACAACTTTGCCCTCTGTGACTGATGTATAAAATCAGTCTCGCAGGGGCAGGTTTTTTCCTTTTTGGTTGAAATAATGAACTGTGCCAGAGGCTACCGGGAATTGGTAATCTGGACATTAAACCAAGCATTGGCAGATCCCTGACAGCTCACACACATTCACTTGCTGCACTGACTCACAGATTCACTTAAACTAGACTCTTCCAGAGTTCTGCACAGAAATGGTCTAGGGTAGTGGTCCCCAGCCTTTTTGGGGCCACGGATCACTTTAACGTCAGAAAATATTTTCACAGACCAGCCTTTAGGGTGGGACGAATAAATGTATCATGTGACCGAGAAAAGCATCAAGAGTGAGTCTTAGACGGATGTAACAGAGGGAATCTGGTCATTTTTTAAAAATAAAACATCGTTCAGACTTAAATATAAACAAAACAGAAGCAATGTAATTTATTTATTCTTTATCTGCGGACCGGTACCAAATGGCCCACGACCTATACCGGTCCACGGCCCGGGGGTTGAGGACCACTGGTATAGAGTAATAACATGACGCCTAGTAGTTCCAGGACTATGTGCACTGAGGTTCCATTTGGGATTAAGTTTAGTCATCCTAATTCCCCCACACCAGCTAGGTTCTGCTTCAAGGAGTGCTTAGTATGTGACTTCTGACTTGCTGCGATGACTTCAAAGAAAGTCAAAGATGCAAAGTGTGCAAAACCTCTCCAACTGCCCTCAGATATACTCATCACACCAAAACCAGGAGGATTCTGTCAAAGGCTTGCTTAGGGCCATTCAAAACCAATGAACTCGCCTAGATTCTGGAAGCACTTCTAAGCGTGTCTATGCAGGGTGTCTCTGGCTGGCCCTCAGTAGAACCTTGTCTCATCACAAAATTCTGCTGTAAGACTCTGAGAATATAGTCTGATTCACAAAGACAAAGAGAAAAGAGGAAACTACAGTCCCTTCTGGGATTATTCTGCTGAGCTCAATTTAAAGCTATGGTGGCCCTAATGGTTTTTAATGGCCCTAAATGATTCAGTGAATCTGGGCATTCACTGGTGGGCCATCTGGGGAAAGGCCTGCCTATCTGCAAACTGGCAGCCTTCCCTATTTGTTCTGTACAACAATAAACCCAATGAATTAGAGGCTTCACTTTATTCAGAACATTTCCAGCACCTAACTCTTAGGAAAAACCAGAACCAGTGAAAACAAAATATTTTGTGTGCAAGAACTTAGGAAAAAAATTTTGGACAGAAAACTTGAAAGCTATGTCCTAAAGTGTTGTTTTTGTTTTTCAATCTCAGCACTGCTGACATTTTTTAGGCCAATAATTATCTGTAATGGGGTGGGGCCGGTAGGGAAACTGTCCTGACCATTTTCAGGAGTTTAGAAGCATCTGTGGCCTCTATTAGCTACATACCAGTAACAACCTCTCTGAGTTGGGAAAAGCAAAAATGTCTCAAGATATGTGCCCTGGGGGCCTGACTTGTGGTGGTGCAGTGGATAAAGCATCGACCTGGAAATGCTGAGGTCGCCGGTTCGAGACCCTGGGCTTGCCTGGTCAAGGCACATATGGGAGTTGATGCTTCCAGCTCCTCCCCCCTTCTCTCTCTCTGTCTCTCTTTCCTCTCTCTCCCTCTGTCTCTTTCTCTCCCTCTCTCTCTCCTCTCTAAAAATGAAAAAAAAAAAAAAGATATGTGCCCTGGGGACAAAACTGTCCCTGCTTGAGAACCATCTTCTTAGGGTAAACATTAATTCAACACCTTCCATGTGGTACGTGCAATTTATAAGTGATAACCAAAATACTAGTGCTCATGTGCTGCAAGCTCATGAAATGTCAAAAGGTTCAATTATTCCACTACCTGGTGCTCACAAAAGCAGGAAAATATATTATTTTGTTTTGCAAAGCACTTCAACAGAGCTTATAACCCAAAGGATTTTGCAGTTTAAGTCTCAGCTGGCCAGAAAAATGTAATGAATTAGCATAGCTTCATCCTCAACTATTCCAGTGAACCGTGTTTTATTACATGAGATACATACACGCTCCACCATCACCTTAAGCTATGCTTATTTAGCCTCATAAAATGATTCAGCTATCAGCTCACTTCTCAGATTGAATAGAGGGCTGAAAGCATCTATTTTATTTAAGAGCGGTTGGGAGAGGGAATTGGGAAAGCAATCGCAGAAAAGAGAAAATGAAGTTTTTGATCACCTCACTGGGTACTGTCCTTTTTGTCATCCAGAGTTCCCTATAATAACAGCCACTGCAAGCCTGGAGACTATTGTCCACCTGCATCCATGACCCAAGCACATGCATGGTTCATACAGATCTTCACGTGTGTACTGTAATGCACACACATCGATCGATACACGCCCATCCAATGATGTTGACACATATGAATTTGACCTAGTCAAGCACCTCCCCCTGGCTCCCTTGGGCCCCAACTTCAGTCAGTCCTGGATTCACAAATGCCACATCTTAACTAACTTGACAAATGAAAAGTGGCCCGGGGGGAAAGTATGAAGACCAGATGCAAATTCATCTCCCCATCCCAGACCTTCTTTCGGGTGCACACATGCCCTCCAATATAGCTTGACGGTTTCTCAGCTTTCTCTTCAATGACAAAGTACCTGGGGGCATCTAAATGCATATTGTTCCCTAAGATCCAGGCCACTGCTGGAATAGCACAGCCTTCTCTGAGGCTGGGTCACACCCTGGTGACACCTGATCTTCCCTCACAGAAAGAGGGGGAAGCCTACCAAGCAGAGGACTCTCTCTCCCAAGCTAACGAGCAGAAACTTGTCCGAAGTGAAAGAGAAACAAAGCCCACTCCTCCCCAGCTACACCGACTCTCCAGGACTCTTTCATTAAGAGACACTTGATTTCCACACACACCGTGCTTTTCCAATGAAATCAATATGAAAATCAATTCATCCACTGATACATTTTTATCAAGATATATGCGGCCGTGCCACATTTCATTTACAGTGCAGCACTCAGGGACACCAAGGTCACTGGATGAAGAGCGGGCAGCAGGTGGGAGGGAGGAGGAGAGAGCCACGATCTGCGTGGCTGCAAATAGAAAAGTGAATGAAATAGGACCAGGGACAGAATGGGGAGCCTGGGGATGCGACAATCACTGCACAGAGAATCACGGCTCCGAGGCGCTGCCAGGTCCGTCCGGCGTGCCAGCTTGTTTTAAATGTGAAATTGTTGTAGATTTAGAATTCTCAATATCTTTCTTCTGACCACGGGGAAAGAAAATGGTTTCACTAGCATGCTGCTTAGTAGGATATAAAATATTTTGAGTAGGACATGAAGAGGGAGAAAGAACATAAAGGGGTCAGGCAGAGAGGCCAGACAGAGCCTGGCCAAGAAGGCCCAGACAAAGAATGAAAGGGGACAGGCCAAAGGGCCAAGGGGCGTGTGCTGGGAGCAGGCGCGTGGCGGGAGGCAACCGGAAACTTCAACCAGCCTCAGTGAAGGAAAATTAGGATATCTGCATGGCTGCAAAGGGGTGTATTTTTAGTACATTCACAAGTGATTCGCCACACAAGGCCCCATCCCGCTCGGAGGGCTCTCTGCCGGCTCTCCGTAGCTGCGCCCTGGATCAAATGTACTCAGTAATTGCAGAGTCATTGCTACCCTCTTACCTCTAAACAGTGTAGATTAAAATAGCCCGAACAGCTATAATAACAGGTTTGGGATTCAGCCTTGTACAGCCAGGAAAAATGCTTATGGAAATAAGGATTTTGCTGACTCTTTTCAAAGGGAAGGAAGGAGAGCCAGAGGAGCCCCTTTAGCTGCAGAGGGAGCCGTGTGAGCCCGGCCAGTCCGAGTGGGCCCCGAGTGGCAGCGCACCACCTCCCGTCCAGACCCAAGGCTAAAAATAAAGGTTGCAAAACAGACTCCTGGCGCCTAGATGCACACAAGGGAGCTGGCGTCCTCCTCACCCACCCACCCCTACACTGGGCCGGCCCCTGCCCCTTCTCCCCTGCTCCAGAGCTCCCGATGCCTGCAGACTCTGTTTACCCCCGTGTTGTGTGTCAGCTGCCCCTCGGCTGTTCCAGTGCCCCCAAGGAACAAAGCATGGGTTGGACAAACGGCACCTCAGCAGACAGATGACAGGCACGTGCCCACTTCTAGGGAAGACAAACTCTGACTATTCTAGCTTCGACCCCTCCTACGGCCCAGAGTTCCACTGGCCAGAACCTGAACCAGACAGACAATGGGTGTCTTTGGGGGCCCTAGTTTCACCTATTAAGACCAAGAGTGTCTTCAAGCCACACCCAGGATCACAACCACCACTGCCGCTCATTCTGGGCTTACTGTGGGGCAGGTGTGAATCAAGTTTCTCTTGGCTTCCCCTCACACATCGTAAGAGCTCGCTGCTATTGTGTTTTTGTTTTTTCTCAATGACAGTTGAAATACTATATTAGTTTGAGGCGTACAGCATACAAAACACAAACAGATTGTAGATGCTGTTTTGATCACCCATTTGGCACGTGAGAAAACTAAGGCTCAGAAAGTGAAGTCACCTGCCCAAGACTATGGCTAGTAAGCAGTCGCCAGGGTTCAAACCCAGTCCTGCCTGATCCCAGGCTGAGTTTTCCAGCCCACCCGTGTGCCCACATGGATGGCGTCTCCCTTCTTCAGCAGCATGGCTCAGCCACCTCCCACATGGCCCCTGCAAAGTGGCAGGGGGCTACCCACTGAGAAAGCAAGAGCAGGCTGAGTTACTGACTGTCCTTCTCCAGCCTGGGAGGGGCCCCTGAGGGAGGGGCCACCGCTGTTCATGCTGGCACAGCAGGAGCATGCAGGCGAGTTAACAGTGCATCACTCAGGGGCATCGCCCCTCTAAATCACCAATATCCTGGGATCCCCCAGGCCTTCCTAAGGGAGCCACGCAGCTCCAGTGGTTTCTCATTGCTCCTTGTAGCTGTGGGCTCTGCACTAAAGCCAGGGCCAGATGAGATGGGGATAGGAAACCAAGCTCTATCTGAAAGAAATTTCCCAAAGTCCCATCAAAACTAAGCAAGAAAGGCTTAGGTCGGGGCAGGCCCGATCCTCAGCTTCCCACCTGCTCGTCATCAGCTAGCCTCGCGTCACTAGGGCTGCAGGTAGTTGGGGTGCTAGGGGTGGAAGGAGAATGTCCCTACTCCAAGCCTCCATCTCCAGCCTTCCAAGGAGACAGCTCCTTCTAAGACAGGCACTGAGCTGTGTTCTCTAGGGCACAACATTATTCAGATAGCCTCTTCCACAGACAGACTTCAGGGCTGCCCAGGGAGCACATGGATACATATCTGAAAGAGTCAGAGATCTGCCACGTGGATGGCAGCTTCAGGCCCCTCCCTAGACCCTTCTGTCTTTCCAGCAGCCCCACAAAAACCCCACCCAAGCCTTTCCTCCTCTAACCCTTGACACAAGTCCTAGTTCGGAGCCCATCTGACTCCACACTCAGGCACCCCTGTCACACCCCCCCCCTCCACACACACACACACAGGCACCTAGGAAGCGGAGCCCTCTCAGCGTCAGAAGCAGCACTGAACAAGGTGTGTGGCATGTGAGTTTATGGCAGAGCGGAAGGAGGGCTACAGACCATTTCAGTGGCTTGCTAACTTTAGTGCACAAGTTGAGTGATCTGAGGAGCTTATTTCACACAGACTCCTGCTCCCACTCCTAGGATTCCAAGTCTAGCCCGTGGCTGTGGGCCAAGGTGTTTTACCATGAGCCCCATGGATCAGCAGGCACCTTGGGAACTCCTTGAGCTACAGTTACTGGAAATGCAGAGCCATCTAGGATAGGGATTCTCAAGTGAGAAACTATCCCAGGAGGGCACATCACACGTGAAGGGCTTTTAAAATACACACACGCCATACACACATCCTAACCCACCCCCAACCCCGCCGTTATACTGCGACAGGACATGACCCTGGAGAGACACTGCTGTCACCAGGCTGCATGAACCCAGGAAGTGGGCTGAATTCCCAGGGGAGCAGAGAAGAACATGCGGTCTATCCCTGATTCAGGAGCATGTGTCCCCTGCCTCTGCTTGGCTGGACAGGGGAAGCACAGGTCCTGGCCTGCAGGACACCTCTGCCCCACTTGGGAAGATGAGGCTATTTATACTGAAACATCCCAGGACCACCACAGCTGCTCTCAAAGTAAGTGTAAATTTGTAGAGCAAAGATTCTGCTGTGGATTGGGAAGTGGAGAGATCAGGGTGGCACCTCACAGGTACAGGAGGAATTCACTGGGTCCTCAGGCCAGGAATGGACCCCTGCCAAAGTCATATCACCTGGACCCCTGGTTTCAGTGGAGGACACACACAGGACCTCCATCCAGTCTGTAAAAGTCTCTGGGGAAGAGCTTTCACAATGGCTCTCAAGAACTCACCTCGCTGTTGCCACTGCAGATGGACGCCTTGACCAAGATGAGGCCAGGGCCACTATCGACAATACTGAGCTTCCTTTACTCAGATGCGAGGGGCCTCACTACCTCACCTGCCCTGGGACCACACCCCCACAGGACCTAGCTAAGTAGGCTGGCCCAGGCCTACATGGCACCCAGAGCCACTGCCTCTCCAGTAAGCTGACACATGCCCTCAGAGAGAAGCAAGGCCAGAAGGCGCAGCCACCAGGAAAACTCTGCCTGTCTGATGGAATGTGGAGAAGGAGGGTGTCAGGCTCCTGTTTGGTGGCCCCATGCTAGGCATGTTAATACAGGGCAGCAGTTTCTCCTCGCTGTAAGACCAGCTGGGGCAGAGCTGGCACGAGATAAAAGCACTACCCATGCCCAGGCAGAAGGGACAGATTCCGACGAGGGATCTCAGAAGCAGAAAGTTCAGATTCAGAAAGAGCCTTAAAATGGCAGGACCTCCGGGCATAGCTTGTTCCAGCCTCTCCATCCAGGGTGACCAAGCACTCGGGCCCTCCCCTTCTGAGGACACATCAGTCCCAGGAGTCTGCAAGCACAGGCCAGATCGCCAAAAGGCAACAGCCATCTCCACCCTCCAAGGACGGCCACTTCCCTTGCTTTGTTCTCTCTTGCCTCTTCATGGGGAACAGATGCAGTTGTGGAGTGAATTACCTTGGTGGGGTTTAGGTTTGATCCTGAAAGACCTAGTCTAGCTGTCCCAAGCAAAAAGGGTCTGAAGCCAGGCACCTCTCCTACAACAAGCACTCTGAAGCCCCTTCCACCAGCCAGTCTGTCCCCCGACAGAAAAGCAAAACAGTGGACATGGGAGATCACCGGTCTGGGAGGCCAACAGGAGGAGGACTTCCACCTCCTCTTTTACTGTGACATCATTCCTCATGAAGGGAACGGATGTGCCTTCTGTTGTCTTTTTTTTTTAATCAACCAATATTTATCATATAAAATGTCAATTATGGATTCACAGTACTCCCGTATTCCACAGGTCCCAGTGTCCAACTATGCAGGTGGCTTAGTTCTTCTCGTTTTATTTTTTCTCTTTTATTTTACTCTTTTCAGCTTTTAAAGGTATAACTGATGAATAGAAAATAATTAACATGTACACTGTGAACATTTGATATACGCTATACATCATGAAAGAATTCTTCTCATTTAACCAACACATCTATTACCTCCCATATTTATCTTTTATTTTTCTTTCAGTGAGAATATTTAAGTTCCATTCTCTTGGCAAATGTCTCAACACTCAACACAGCATCACCAGCTGTCAGTACAGGAAGTCCTTCTTATTCACCTGACAACCTAAAGCCTATACCCTCCGCCAACCTCAAGTTCCCTCCCCGGCCCTTGGAAACCACTCTTCTACTCCTTCTATGAGTTCTACTAGAAGTCCTAAAAGGAAAGACAAAAAACTAGAAACACAAGTGACATCATGGAGACGTGTGCTGGAACCCTGCCCTTGCCGCTTGGTAGTCCCGTGACCTTCATCATGTTGCTCAACACTCCCTCCTGTCCAAGTGGAAAAGGGGGCCACCCCTCCCCACAGGAGGTTGCCGTGTGGCCATTTAGATAAAGAAGAAACTCCAAAGGGGCAAATGTTAAAGATTGGTAAACCCCAAATTAATAAAGGTGAAATCAGAAGTCTGTATTTTTCTTGAAACTTTTCTGTAAGTATGAAACTCTTTCATAAAAACAAAACACATACAACTAAATGTCCTTAGAGGAGGGTTAAAATGCAGGAAGGATGAGAGACACTGTTAGCTGTTGATGTATCTTAGTGTTGCTTCATTTTTTTAAATGTGTGTTATAGTGGTCTTTTTCTTTTCTTTTCTTTTTTTAACTGTAACAAAAGTTTAAAGAAAAATGGTGAAATGGTGGAAGATCTGGGCCCTGCCCAAGGAATTGGTAACCGTTAGTGCCCTCCGCCCCCAATGGCTTGGCCTGCTCCGTCATCAGTGCCGGCTGGCCATAGAGGAATTCGCCCCCCATCCCAGTCACATGGAAGATCCCTGAGGATAAGAGACGGCCTGTCTCTTGCTCATGACCCTTCCTCCTCCACAGCTCCTCACTCTGCACTCAGTGGCCATTCAGTTCCTGTGCCCCACTGGCAACGTGGACGAGTGAGAGGCTGGGACAGGTGTGCCCAGTGGAGTCACCAAGGACAGAGAAGTTTTCATCAGCTTGGCTTGGCTTAACTGTCTCCTGGTGCCTGGTGCTCAGGTTTCAGGGACATGGCCAAGAAATGCTGGTTGGACAGTGGCCGGAATGGTAAAGCCTCTCAGCACTATGAGCCCAAGGGGTTAATGTCAGGGTGTTTTTCCTCTCCCACCATCCCATTTCCAAATGACTGGCCCTAATCCCAGAGCTTAGCGAGGGTGGAGTTCCAGAAGACCTCAGTTCTGGACCTTGTTTGGTAGGAGGCCGGGGGGAGAGACAAGCAGAGACGCTAAGAGACAGGAGTAGGCGGAAGAGGCATCTGGGAAACCTGTGATCTTTGCCACACACCTGCCTTTCCAGTCACCACAGCCGTGATCATGTCCTTCCTCTCAGAGACCTGGAGACATGCGTATATTACAGAATAAAGGCTGTATTTGCTTTCATGAGTTACCCAGACCCCAAACCATTGTGCTCACGTAGTACTTAGTGTGTCTGGTAAGTTGAGCAAATGACCTGGATATCCTAAGAGTCGCAGAGAGAATCCGGCTGAACTTTCTCCCAGCACCCCAACCATCTCCCCAAAGAAGAGTGACCTTAAACACAGAGTACATTTGCTGAAAAACTCCTGTTCAGATTATTCATGTTTTGATTCCTAATTCAGAAATAATACATGGTTCATAGGATCAAAGATTAAAATACATTCATCATCTGAAAAAAATAATTATCATGTGATTATATATATATATCACACACATATATTGTACATAGCAGAGCCATACACCCCAAATATAGTGTGCCGACAATGAGGTTCAGATTCTGATCTGGTAGGTGGCATTATCCTGGCACTGTATTCAACATTTCCACCTTCTGGGGTCCCCTTCCAATCCACAAGACTCAAGGGTGAATCCCAGCAGCCATTACTATAGGACTGTTGCTATGCACTGACCTGTGTCCCCCCAAAATCATATGTTGAAGTTGTAACCCCCAGTGTGACTATATTTATGAGGCAATTAAGAACCCTGGCCCAATAGCTCAGTTGGATAGAGTGTCGTCCTGATATGCCAAGGTTGTGAATTCAACACTTAGTCTGGGCACACACCAGATATAACCAATGAATGCATAAATAAGTGGAACAAGTGAATGTCTCTCTCTCCTCCCCTTCTCTTCTCTCTAAAATCAATCAATGAATAATATTTTTAAAAATATGTTTTAAAAGGAAGCAATTAAGGTTAAATGAGGTCAAAAGGGTAATGTCTGACCCAACAGGGTTAGTGTCCTTATGAGAAGAGACACCAGAACAGAGAGCTTGTGTACACACACACACACACACATACACACATCATGTGATGACACAGCAAGAAGGCAACATCTGCAGGCCAGCAAGAGCCCTCACCAGACCCAGACCATGCTGGATACCGATCTTGGGCTTGCCAATCTCCAGAATCATGAGAAGTAAATTTTGTTGTCAGAGCCATCCAGCCTATGGTACTAGTTACGGCAGCCCAAGCTGACTGAAACAAGGCCCCTCACCGGGAAGCCTTCTGTGAGTGACTGGCTAGGGGCAACCCCTATGCACGTGTCAGCAGACAGAGTCCTTCTCTTCTAGAACTCGGAACGTACAACACAGGGCAAGTTCAGTCAGTTCCTGCCACATGTAAACTTGGGAGTCCTGGGGTCATTTTCAGAGTCCAGTCTGCTGGGAGAGAAAAAGGAAACCAGAAGCACAAACCAAAGCAAAGACGAGAAAAAGAAAGAGCACGCTGCTGACTTCCGACAGCTTGTTCTTAGCCCCTTCATGCACCTCTCAGAGGTGGGCTGCACATCTATGCTTGGGCTCCGTGACACACTCCCATATTATAACAACAAACTCTCGTTTAGCTAAAACAGGCACAAATTGTTGTTGTTTTTTAATTTATAACCAAAAGAACTAAGTAATATACATGAATATAGCCTTTGAGATCTTTTAAGAGCCAGGACATGTCTTCTGCATGTTCCTTTATCTGCCCTACCCCCCACGGTAAATGTCTATATCCAGCAAACTGAAACCAACAGGTAGGTGCATCTGCCAGAAACGTCCCTCAAAGAACCAGAAGCTACACTCAAGCTCCAGGCAAAAATCAGACTTGAACAATGACCCCTCTGCTGGGCCACAGATCTCACAGATTCTAAGGACGCCATGCTTTCCTTCCCGGGTGCCTCATATACAGGGTGTGCATTGAGCACGTGAAGAATGAAAGGCCGTTTCCATTTTTGATCCCATTCTCTGCCAACCATACCAGGCACACATCTGCTAGAATAAATGGTTGCTATAGAAATCACCATTTTTGGAACAGGAAAATCCAGTGTCTATGAAGAATGTAGCCATCTCAGTCCTCAGTGAAATCTGTAGGCTCGGGGTTCAGGAAGTGTCTTATAGGACACCTAGGTCCTTGCAGCCAAACTGACCGAAGATGAGGTTGCAACTGTCCAACGCGAGGAGTTACCGTCAGGAGCTAAGTAAGGTTTTGCTAGAGGACTTTCTCTTGGGAGTCAAGTCCAATTTGGAGACATCTGTGAAATTCTATAAAACTGGCAGTATGTCACAGTGGGTAAAGGCATGGGATCTGGGATCGGACAATCGTGGTTTCAAATTTCGGCTCGATACTTAAGAGACTATGTAACCTTGACCAAGGAAGTTACTTACCTGTTCTGTGTCTAGCTTCCTCTTCTGTAAAATGGAGCTAATGGTCACTATTTCGTGGGATTACTGCAAAGATTTGATGAGATAATGTACGTAAGTTCTCAACTTTTACTTACTATCCATGGTGCTGGCAAGAATCAAAAAACACACAGGGAGTAGTAGACAAAGAGTCATGGGTTTCATGTTCCAATTCAGTGAGAAAATAACCTCCTCATCTCACTGGCTGCTCCACCGAGGATCAGACCTCCGTGCTGCAGCCCCACAAGGGCTGCTTGTGTCTCACATCCACATTCAGGGTCGGGATGTTCCGGAGCCAATCATGATGGGCATTCTCTCCAAGCCTGCCTTCCATGATTTCACATCAGCGGCTTGAAATGAGCCATGGTGGGAAGTTTTACACCATGGACATGGGTCACACATTGTGTACTTCTTATCCTGGACAATTAGTGTTAAATATTTATTAGGATGTCAATGGAAGAACGATCTTACCAGGAAAGCAGGAGCTGAACAGCATTTTGCACCTAAGACTCCTTACAACCCTAAGGGTTCTCTGAACATGGGTCAGTAAGGTTTGACAGGACCCAGGAACTGCAACAGCATACTCCTGACTGGCCCTCTACGTTTTCCAACCATTAAACTATGGAGACTGGCCCCCTGACAGAGGTCTGTCACAGGGGGTGCCACCTTGAAGAGGCTAAAGCCACATGAGTTCCCAGGAGAGGCAAAGAAGAGTCCTGAGAGACCAGCAGATTCACAGAGAAAGGCTGATGAGGACACGGGCACCCTTGGGTCCATGCTGGCTCTTCCCCTCTTCACTTTTTTGTCCAACTCCCAGCACTTCACCCCCTCTGTGAGCTTTCTTCGGAGAAACCCTTCCTCTAACAAGAGGACGTTTCACACCAGAGTGGGCAGCCGCCAGTGATAAGAGCTCTTCCACTAGCACTGCTCCAGGGCA
Organism: Saccopteryx leptura; assembly: GCF_036850995.1. Taxonomy (NCBI): domain Eukaryota; kingdom Metazoa; phylum Chordata; class Mammalia; order Chiroptera; family Emballonuridae; genus Saccopteryx; species Saccopteryx leptura. Next base: position 103,268,483 of record NC_089503.1, read on the forward strand.
ATGGGAAAGCTCCGGTGTTAAGAGTCAAGAGTCCAGCTCCACCACTTCTTAGCTGTGTGACACCGGGCAAGGCACTCAACCACTCTGAGTTTTAACTTACTATCTATACTTTGATTGAATTACACCACAAGCCTGTTGTGAAGATTAAATAAAATCTGGCTTTTAAAGCACGTAACACACAAGGATGACATAACAGAAGTGCTCACAAGAGAAGAGTCATTGCTCTGGTTGTTGTTAAAACCCACCCTCCCCATCACTCTATCATTGCAGAGACCCAAACAGAAATTTTCTCTCTACCCAGGTGAGGACAGAGAAAAGTCCTCCACCATGCTGTCCAACTCTAAACCGCAGGGTCCCACCCCTGACACAAACACAACACCTGCACCATTGTAGCCTCACAGGGAGAGGAGCGTATGCATCATTCAGAAGAGCGATGGATGTCGAACTAAAGGGCCCCTGATAGAAATCCTGCACAGGAAAGCTTACAAGCAAGTGCAGCGTTCCCAAAGGGAAGGGCAATGGAGAGTGAACCTACACACACACACACACACACACATACTCTTACACCTACTCACACTTATTCACACTCTAAACACTCACACACTTTCTTTCATAACACACTTACACATTCATGCACACACGCTCACTCATATACACCACCCCTGAATTCTTCATCATAAGGGTCAACCTGAAATATCAACTGACCCCAAGTTGCTGAGTGATTGGTACACCCCTGACTCCTTGCTGCTGCTCCAACCCAGAGCTCGTAACTTTGGGATAAGCAAAGCTACGAAAGCTAGAACCCTGCCTCTCACAGACACACACCCTGCCTTGTTTTATCAGAAGCACTATTCTCTTCCTAACCCCTCACTAGAGACTGACTCTCTTTAACCTGTTCTCCTGGGGGTGATGAAAAAGAAATGTACCATGATGCATGAGGCTGAAGCTCCTGTCCCTTCAGTGCTCAGGACCAAGGTCTCCTCATGTGAGCTACCCGTGTGGTGGCCCTCCACGTCCTCAGAGCCCATGACTACAAAATATCCTCCCTGGAACTCTTGGCTCATTTCCTCCAGATCCTGTGCATTTTATAAAGTAATCAAATACACAATAAATTCAACGCGCTAATTTCAAGGCACACACCTGTGTTGCTGTAGTAAATTCAGTTTTGTCTATACATCAAGGATTAAAATTTAATAGAGTCATGATTCCACCAGTCACCAACTACAAAGGATGGATCAGGAGTGCGGAAGAGCTCATGGCTTGGGGATCCAAAGCCAAGGAAAATGTCCATCTCTGTTCTCTTGATGTTAGCACGCACATACATCAAGGTCTTTGATGAAAATGCTTTCTATTATTTGGGACTCCAAAAATACTTCTCTCTGCTATGGAACTAAGAGGCTTCTGATTCTTGTACACTCTAAAATGTCATCAAAAGTCAGTAAGCACAGCAAGATTAGTATACAGACAACCTCTGCTTGTCAAAATAGCTCTGACCCATTGCAAATACACAGATTACTTCTACATAGCTTTTTCAAGATTTCCTCAAACAACATGACCAAAACATAGTTAATGATCTTTCCACCCAGAACTTCTTTTATATTCTATACACCAGTTATCCCAAGCCAAAACTACGGAGTCTTTCTCAAATCCTTCCTCTCAAGCCTCCCACCCATTCAACAAGACCCGACCACTTCACCCCTGGCTCTAGCCCTCGTCTCCACCTCCTTTGCTACTGCCATCACTGCCTTCTCTGTCCCCCAAACCACTCACTGGGCTAAGTGCTGCCCTTGACTCCAGGCTGGCTCCCACCTGTCTATCCTCCATGTCACACTTGGAGTGCTCTTTTTAAAGCAGACTTATTATTTCACTGCCTGATGAAAATTCTTTCAACATCTCACCCCAAGATGTACAAAATAAAATTTATGTCTCTTTGCTGAGCAAGCAAAACCCATCAGAACAAGCTCAACACTGCCTCCAACCACCACCTCTATCTACCTCTTTACCCGTCTCAAGCTCCAGTGAAACCAAATGGCCTGCCATTCTCTCTGCTCCTTCTACCCCTGGGCCTTTGCACATGCTCTTTCTGCTACCTGGGATGGCCTTCCTTCTTGTCTCACCACTGATCTTCTCTCGTCTTTCAAAACCCTGACCAGATGCCACTTTCTCAGCTCAGTCTTGTCTGCAGCCCTCCCAAAACATGGCCAATCACTGCTTTGCTTCTATTCCCTCTGTACCACGCTCTTCACTTTATCACCACTTTCATTATACTATAATGTATTGTTCTGTCTATATAGTTGCCTCCCCTGTTAGCTTTTAAGATTCTTGGGGGGAAGTGCCACGTCTTTGGGTTCCTGTATCCCCATTGTCTGGTATAGGACTCAATCAATACCTGTTGAATGAATACATCAGATATGATCATGCCCCTCTTGGAGCTGCTGGTGCATTTCTGAATAGTCTTAGGGAACATATTTGAGTCCATCTTTTATTACAGCCATTTCTGTACTCATACTAACCCCAAATTAAGAGCTATGCCTTCCCTTTACTTCTCCACCTGAGCCAAACACATCTAGTAGGTATTCGGTAAATATTTGATGAATTGAATAAAGTGAGTTCAAAGCTACTCCCCAGTGGAGACCTAGCTTTCAAACATGCACATGCACACAAACACACACACTCACACACCCTATTCAATCACCTACTTGGGAAGCCCTGAGAGGTTTCCATATGCACAAATATATTCTGCGCTGAGGGTTACAAAAGGTCAGATTCTGACCTACGAGTGAGGAGAAGTTCAGCAAAGCTGAAAAGGAAGACTGTACCATTTCAGGTCACTGGCTCTCAGGTATCAATGTCCCCATCAGTGTTCATTTCACCTAGAACATACATTAAACACACTTAAACACATGCATCTATATGCATTTCTTTCTCCTAGAACTTTCTGTCCCCATTTCAGCAAACCCTGGGGCTGGGAGTTGGAAGCAAAATTTTTCTAAGCCAAAAAAAAAAAAAATGACCAGGAGGGGATGAGGCTGGGAGCCCACTGTTCTGAACAAAAACATAAAAGGCAGCATGTGAACACATGTGATGCTAGCAGCCAGCGTGGCGATCCCTTCTGCAGAGACGGCCTGCCTCTCTTTTTCCTCCCCTCCCTTCCTCCCGCAAAGACAAATTAGCAGGCTGTCAGAAGAGGACACCACAGCAGTTGTGTTTCTGTAAAGGGGCAGTGCAAGTGTCTTTGATTAATGAAACCTTAACATGCGGCTGTTAGACAACTTCTCTTCAGCCACTCTGAAGGAAGACAGATCCCTTTGGACAGGGTACTGGAGAGAAAGTCCCGGTGTACACCCACCGCCACCAGGAGATGCCCTCTGCGGGAAGAGGCGGACAGCCGGGATCCCTGCGCCCACTGCGGGAGCAGCAGCCCGGGCTGCCCCGGGGGAAGAGGCCAGGAAGGAATGTGTGGGACCTTCGACTCTCTGCTGGAAGAATGTGGGACTCTTTCCTGCTCACTAAAACCAACACCTGCCCATGTGCTAAGAGTCCTCTTGAAGTCCCAACAAAAGACATCAAAGCTGATGTTTGGAAGTTGAGATAACAAGAAAAAGGAGTTTAAAAAAAAAGTGGAGAGGAAAACAACACCAACAAAAAGTCTGTCTCACCTTTGACCTCTGGAGAAGCAACAGACCCCAAACCCTTTATTTTATATTGTGCTGGAGGACTCACTCTCCGCCTGCTCTGGTCACACCACACATAAAAGCAATGATTCCTGCCTCCAAGAGGTCCTTCCCAAAGATGGGAAACATTCAGCTCCTCAGGTGAAGATGGAGAAATCAGATGGGTGTGGAGGTGTGCATCAATATCCTGTCCTTACACAAGCCTCTCCTGCATCCCGTGAACAAGTGAAGGAGAGGGCGACAGGGAGGGACCTGAGTTTCCTGAGATCTCTATCTCTGCGCCCCTGGAGCTCAGGACGAGAACATTCCAGGGAACACTTTAATGTCCACCCTGACTTCTGTCCCATGCACTGAAAAGTAATATATGTTCTGTTCCTAGAAAGAACTCTGTTAAGAATTGAGGAGAACTTTTATTTTTTATCAACACTACAGCTTACACACGCTCCCTCTACAGTGCTAAGGCTAGACGCCAGTGGTGAAGACACTGACTAATCAGGTGGGAAAATAAGAAATGTAAAAAATATTTCAACTAGTCAAAATAAAAAATATTACAACAAACCACCATATACACAGAAGCCCCCTGTGTGTCCCTCCCCAAGCAGACTTGCTTGTCATCCCTTCACCTCTCTCATCAACTTCCTACCTCTGGTCTTCACCCATTACCCTGTTTCAGCAAACATTTATTCCCCTGCTACTCTATGGCAGATATTGTGCTGAGAAATCTCCAATTAGAATATCAGGTTATGGCCCTGGCCAGTTGGCTCAGTATATAAAGCATCAGCCTGGCATATAAACATCCCAAATTTGATTCCTGATCAGGGCATACAAGAAGCAACCATCTGCTTCTCTTCCCCTATCTTTCCCCCTTCTCTTTTTCTTCCCCTCCTGCAGCCAGTGGCTCAGTAGGTCTGAGCTTTGGCCTCAGATGCTAAAAATAACTCAGTTAATTCAAGCATCAGCCCCAGACAGGGTTTGCTGGGTGGATCCTGGTCGGGGTGGATGCGAGAGTCTATTTCACTATCAACCCTCTTCTTATTTAAAAAAAAGAAATCAGGTTATTCCAGACCCCTAAGAGAAAAACCCAAGTTATTTCTGCTTGCTTCCTAAAAATACGCCATGAAGACGCTTATTTCTATTGAATTATCTAGACATTATAAGACAGCCCATAGGATGAGATTTTCAGTAGTAACTTGACCCCTGTCATCCATTATTTCCACTAATAAATCTACATTGTAACAGGAAAAGAGTGGGAGCTTCTGTACTTCAAACTTGACCGAGCTAGCCAAAATTGATTCAACAACTTTTTGTTGAATGACTAACTAGATGAATAAATGAATACACAAACAAAAGAAGAAATGCCAGGTTTTGGTTGAAGACTAACTGGGTAGCTAGATAGCTAACTTAAGGCTGCCCCAATAACCTCAATAGAATTGTTCTTGAGAAAGACAGCTCCAACCAGGTTCATCTGGGAGGAGGAAACGAGAGGATGGGTAATCAAAATAGAGCAAGGAGTAACACGGAAGGATCATTCACAGAATGTCTGCATTTTTCAACCCCTTTTCCTGAACAAATCCCACAAGGCAGACTATTTCACAACAGCAACATCATGACTTATTTGTACGTGTGCTAGATCATCTCACTCAAAGCAAAACACTTGTTGGAGATTCACTAAGTATGTGTTCAATAAGCGGCCACTAACTTATCTCTGGGAAATGGTCATGGTCAAATGTGTGTTAGACTGTGGATAGCTTGAGATCCATGCCAGCAGCTCCCGAATTCCTTCTTCCCTAGTTCTCTCCTTTCTGTTCTTCCCTAAACTCCAACAGTTTCTAAGTCTATACCTCTATGTCAACCTTATTTGTGCAAAAATACATGTAATGTTGGACTTCAAGGCCCCAAATACCTCTTTTGAATGAATGATGCAATGGTCTCAAGAGATTGTAGGAAAAAGGAACGAATGAGAATGGGTTTGTTTGGTAAACGACCTATTCATAAATGATTCTTGTACATCAGCTGCTGAAGACAGGGAAGGATTTAAAGAGGAGTAAGAAGGAATGGCAAGGTCTTAGCTCTCAAGAGAAATTCAAATATGGAAGGTTAGATATGCAGAAGTATTTCAGCCATGAGCCAAAAAGCTTTGAGAGGTAAAATAAAGTATGTGAAAATAGAGAAAACTTTTATGGAATTTTCATGTCAACTAGGTCTTAAAGACTGGATGGACTAGATAAAGGACAAGATGAAGCTGCCTTCTGAGGACTGATAATTCTTAGGATTATCTCTTCAGAATAGGGGAATCTCGGTGCTGCAAACACCTGCGAAAAGCCCAGAACAAGAATCTCCTTAGAGAAAAGACATGGGGTCCTCAGAAGACAGTGGACTTATTAACAGGGGGAAAAAAATAAAATTTTAAAAAATATTATTTATTGGCCCTGGCTGGTTGGCTCAGTGGTAGCGTGTCGGCCTGGCATGCGGGGGTCCCGGGTTCGATTCCCGGCCAGGGCACACAGGAGAAGCGCCCATCTGCTTCTCCACCCCTCCCCCCTCCTTCCTCTCTGTCTCTCTCTTCCCCTCCCGCAGCCAAGGCTCCATTGGAGCAAAGATGGCCCAGGCGCTGGGGATGGCTCCTTGACCTCTGCCCCAGGCGCTAGAGTGGCTCTGGTCTCAACAGAGCGACACCCCGGAGGGGCAGAGCATCGCCCCCTGGTGGGCAGATCGTCGCCCCCCTGGTGGGCGTGCTGGGTGGATCCTGGTCGGGCACATGCAGGAGTCTGTCTGACTGTCTCTCCCCATTTCCAGCTTCAGAAAAATACAAAAAAAAAAAATAATAAATAAAAATATTATTTATTAAATATCATTCATTCTTCCCTCTCCTCTCTCTTTCTCAATTTTCTGAGTTCTCTTCCCAAATTCAAACTGTAATATACAACCATTAAAGGCTTTGTGCTATCCGTTCTACAGACATCATTGTGACATTTCAAAATTAAATAAATTGTAAAATATTATATGATACAAAGAACCATAATCAGAATTAGAGGACAAATGATAGCTCAGGAGAAATGTTTTCTATCCATTCAACAGGTAAAGGATTAATATTTCAGATTTATATAGAAAGAGAACTAAAAATGTGTAAGGAGAAAAAAAACCCAATAAAGCAATAAAAATGTTTTTAATTTTTTATGCAGTCCAGTCAATCCATCTTTTCCTTTATATTCTTTGGGTTTTTTAGATGAATTTTAAAAGTATATACATATTATATTAGTTAAAATATAATATTCCTCTAAATATAATATTTAGAGACATTATTAATTTATTATATATTATATTAATTAATATTATATTATATTAATATTTATCTAAATATAATATTTCTTAGGGGGGTGTCAGATGCACCCCCAAGAAAACCCACCTTAACAAATGCTCCCAAGACAGAGATTCTTTCTTTATTACACTGGGTCTGGAAGTTTCAAAAAACAGAGAGAGTGAAAAGGAAAGAGGGAAAACAGGTCTCAACAGTAGCCAACAAAAACACGAGAGATAAATAAATTCAGCATCTGGCATCTATGGCCCTGGAAAACTAGACCACAGATTATATTAATTAGGAAAACCACCCACAACAAACCAATAGCACTAGGAGAAGGAGAGGACGGAGAAGGAAGGCCGAGTGCTGTCCACACAGGTGTCAGTACAGCCTGTGTCCTTTGTGGGACACGGTGGTCCCTGCATCTCACTCACCGTGTTTGCCTTGGCAGAGGTTCTAAACCACAAGAAGCATCTGTACAGAAGGAAGGAACTTATTTTGGTGAAATCATTCTGGGAACTTTTCACATGTTTAGAGTCACTTCGTGAAAGGACAATGCAGTTAATGTTACACACGGAAGAACAAGCTTACAGTTGAGCGGTACCAGTTTCTCTCTTTCCACTCCCCGTTGGTGTGGAAATGAAAGAGAGACAGAGGTAAGGCGGCGGGGGTGAGTCAGAGACGGAGAGGGAGGAGATAATTTCAGGAGCACAGCCAATTACATATGTTGGTTTTAATTTTGAAACTCTTGCTTAAGTACCAACGGTATTGCCTTGAGCTCTCTGGAAACTACAGTGTAATTAGGTTCATGCAACTTAACTTAAAACATGTCCAGTCATTAAAATTTTTCTTGATCTAGCCAAGTTATCTCTCTCTCTCTCTCTCTCTCTCTCTCTCTCTCTCTCTCACACACACACACACACACACACGCACACACACACACACACACACACACACACACACCAGATCTCTAAGCCAAGGTACATCAAGTCCTCAAGAAACAGCTTAAACATGTCGTTTCTCAGAAACCCCGGTCGTGTTTCATGACCTTCCTTAAATATGTTCTCACGATTAATTAATTTATGAACAGTTCTCCTCCCCTCAACACACACAACAGGTTCCATGCAAATTCTTGAGCTTTTAAATTATACTGTTAATGAAAGCAAATAAAGGCAGTTAAAAGGCAATTTGCTCAATCAGTGTTAATATTTAAGCACAGCATGTGTAAAAACAAGATCACAGAATTCGGTTTTTACCAAGAAAACTTTAATGCAACTTCATTTTCAAAAGATCAGACACATTACCAAGAATCTTTTCCCCCCCTTTACCCTTCAGCATCAGGTAATGAGGCTTTTTATTAAGTAAGTATTTCACATTAACCTAATCCGTGTCTATCACTCTAGAATTTCCAATCTATAAAATCAGATCAGATTAATCATGTTTAGAGTAGATCCTGCATCCTGAAGGCAAACGAAATGGAGTGCATCTTCCCTCTCTTCTCAGCATACTCCCTAGCACCCAGAGTCTAAGAGATCAGAACAGAAAGGCTCGTGCTGCTTCCCTGGTCCTGTGGTCCTCCCTGATGCTGGACCCCGTTCCCAGAATCTGCACCCGCGAAACCAACACACCGGTCTTGGCATTTCAGCCAACCCTTTTAAACCAGCTTCAACACAAAAGCCCTGAAGTTTACCAGCTAGGCATGGGTGGTTGCTGTGGCTTTGCCTTGAGTGCACCTACACTGCCCATTGGATTAGCAGCATGTAACTTTCCCTTTGGTGACCCAGATTATTGCTCAGAGTGGGTACATGCAAACAGGTTGCTGCAGAGAACTGCATTATGCGAAATCTTCCACCTTAGCATCTGGGTGAAATACCTCGAATCTTCCACAAAGCCTGAGCCCCTCAAAGGAAAAGAGAAGGGGAGGTAGACACAGTGAAGAGGGCCACCTCTCTGTAACATCCAAGTCCTCACCAAGACTCCTACGCACCCCCATCACACACATACACACATGATTCTCCCACGTTCCCCCTACCCCTTCTCTGGAAGACTAGTTCCCTCAAAATGTAGTGTTTCAAAGTAGTGCACTTTTAAATATGATGTTGAAGGTCCCTAAATTAGTCGGCGCCCCCAGAGGTCCTCATGTGGCCCTCACTAGCTGCTTCCCCAAGTCCTGGTCTTCCTGACACCTCAGTGTCCCTCAGAGCTCTGCCCAACTGTCCAACTGAACCAGGACTTCCATGCTTCCCTCAGTATGTCACACTAAGAGAACCGAATCCTTTTGGACAACAAGCTGGGTTTTGCACTACACCCATCCAGAAGCCAGTTTCTGCCCTGCATCAGCCTGAGAACCCTCTAGGAGAACAATCCCCCCAGACCCAGTTTCCGAATTCAATCGCTAAATCTCACTCCTCCCTTCTATCCCTCTCTTCTCTCCCCTAACCTCCAAGCCCACTTACCCCCAAACCATTTCTATTTGATGAAAGGACCTGACCTCAGTAAGGATGTTTACGTCAGGCTCATTTCCAGGCCATCACCCATCCTAAGGGGACACATTCCTGATCAGGGCAATGGAAAAACCTATGTAAAACATCTGGGCCTCTCTGTGCCCCCAACTCCGGCCTCAGGAAACTCCATCCACCTCTAGATCTCTCCAACAGGAAGTGGCACCAGGGCACAGGGGACGGGGCTTGGCTTCATGGGTCTGGGATGCCAGGAAAAGCTACAAACCTTTTCTGTCCAGCTAAAGATCTGGCTCAGCCAAAGAGGTAATCTGAAGGCACAAAGAACTGATCTCACTTGCCACAGACCACCTATTACCTGTGGGGCAGCCAGCATTTCCAGGCTAGTGAGCACTTGGAAACAAAGCGCCTCCCCTCTAACAACTGCCACATTCAGATGGAGAGCCAGTGAGAAGCCGGCAGCAGTTCCACTGGAAGAAACAGACATCGCAATGATGGGGAGGTGCCCATGTGCTTCCCTTCCTCCACCTGGCTACTCCTAAAGCCTCCCCTCTCACAGTGCCTACTCTCAGCTTAATTAAGTCTGTCTTGGGTTAGAACCCCATGCAACCCATCTCCAGCCCCCAAATGGGACTGACCCACTGAAGAAGCAAATATAGGAGGTAGGCACAATCGTGGTCTGGTGAAGCTGGTTCTGTCTGGGTACCCTCGTCCACCCATCAGTGCTGAAGTCAGCCTATCCCAATATCCGGAAGAAGCCCAAGAAGGCATTAAGAGCACAGGCTAAGCCAGGGGTTCCCAAACTTTTTACACAGGGGGTCAGTTCACTATAAAAAAAATCTATGAACAAATCCCTATGCACACTGCATATATCTTATTTTAAAGTAAAAAAAACAAAATGGAAACAAATACAATATTTAAAATAAAGAACAAGTAAATTTAAATCAACAAACTGACCAATATTTCAATGGGAACTATGGGCCTGCTTTTGGCTAATGAGATGTTCAATGTCCGGTTCCATATTTGTCACTGCTAGCCGTAACAAGCGATATGACGCGCTTCTGGAGCCGTGACGCGTGTGTCCGGCGTCACACGTCACGGGAAGTAGTACTGTACGTGAGCCACGCTGTGCTTTGCGGTGACTCACTGACCACCAATGAAAGAGGTGCACCTTCCAGAAGTGCGGCAGGGGCCGGATAAATGGCCTCAGGGGGCCACATGCGGCCCGTGGGCAGTAGTTTGGGGACCCCTGGGCTAAACGATTAGACAGTCCTAGGTTTGATTTCCAGTGGCCCAGCATAAAAGCATGGACTTAATATCTAACCTCTTTGAACTTCTCATGCATTCACATGAGGTTTCTCATCTCTAACACCAGGATGCCAAAGGCCTGTCCTGGAGATTGAATGAGGTAGTGCATACCAAAACTGAGATCAGGGCCTGCCACACCATAGGTGGTCCACCCATGGGGCCACCTCCCCTATGCCTGAGAAAATCAACCACTACCGACTGCCCTCATCAACTCCTACTGGCAATTTTCTAATAGCTTAAGTGTCTTTTATAGAATTCAGTGGGGATGGGGAAGGGAGGGGGGACAGGAGGAGGCAGAGCTCAAAAGTTTCATCATGACATTAAAGAGGATCCCTTCCAGGATAGAAGACAGAGAGCCTGTGGCTGAGGGGACCATGAAGAAGCCCACACATACCAATACTACTCTAGAAGTCAAGTATGTGACCACATGTGCAGGAACAGAAGCTGATACCGAGTCACACTGGGCTTTTTTTAAAAAGGAAAAAGACAAGGAGAAGATTCCTAAGATGCTGGAGATGACAGATATTCCCGCTCCTTTGTGCAGTACTGAGGGTAGCCTGCTAGTGACTACAAATATTCAGTAGACTCAGCCGCTCTCTGTGCCTTCTTCATCAGGGCCTGGGGCCTCGGCACTAAAGCTGGCACCGGAAGACCATCTGGGGCTGCCGCCTTACACATAGAAGTTTGAACAGCTCCATGAAGGAGCCCAGGAATTAATGAATGACAAAGCCATACAGTCTTCGTCAGCTTCTCTTCTCACAAACAGCCTTTAAAACCCTGGCAGGGCCTTCTGCCATGAAGGCTTCCTAAGGACAGAACAATGATGATAATAATAATAATAATAATAATAATAATAAAGGTGAGACGTGGCAAAGGGGCCCCATGACAAGGAAGGCAGATTTTTAAAAATCTAGTCCCACATCTCCCACTATTTTCTCTATTCATTCCAGATTAATCTGAAACTCTCTCCCCCAAATAGAATAGGAAAAAAAAAAAGTGTTGTACTGCATGTTGTCTCCAAACTCCAGCCCTCTCCCCGGCTGTTTCTCTTCGGAAAACATCTACCTCCCAGTCACTCTCACTGGCAGAGGATGTACGGCATCAAGACTACATGGTCTCCCAAGATGCCTGTCTACATCCACACCACATGGCTGAGAAAAGTCAGTGTTGCACACTCAACCACAGAAAAAGAAACTTTTAATCACTTCTAAAACTGTTTAATCACTTCTATACAACTGTCTTTCCGGGGTGGAAATTTTTAGCACTGCAATCACTTTGGTAGGCTCAGAAATTATGTTGCTTGAAGAAGAACCAACTGTGGGAGAGGGGGCCCATTTGAAAAGTGACCTGCACCGTGATACAGACAGATATTCAGCAGACTCACTGGGCCTATTCACGCTACACACCGAGTCTTCCATCACCAGAGAGGCCAGAGCCCGAGAAAGCATGGTTAATCGAGAGAATTAAATCAGATCTCAACACAGTGTTTTACAGTGTGAACTGCGGGGTCTATAAAACTCTTCCCCAGACATCATCAGAAACGAAATAGGAGGGACACACAAGCAGTTTTCTAGGCAGGTGAGTGAGTTACATGATTTCCCAAGATCACTCCCAGGACTTGGGTCATAATATGCCAGAGAAAACCCAGAAAGGCATTCGGCGCAGAGGTTAATAATTAGCTTGGCGAGTGGAGCTCATCCAGGCTACAACCCTTGGCGATGAGAAATCCAGCAAGTCACCGACTCCTCTGGGGCTCCATTCCCTAGCTCACATACAAAGTCAAAGTGATCACCAGACTCCCTTCCACACCAGTGCCTGTGTATGTACCTTGACATGTGCCCCTGCCCCTCCCTAAGCCCAACCCGTGAAGATAAAACCCAGCAACACAACTGTGCTCTCAAAAGCCTGTCTAGCCCTGGCCGGTTGGCTCAGCGGTAGAGCGTCAGCCTAGCGTGCGGAGGACCCGGGTTCGATTCCCGGCCAGGGCACACAGGAGAAGCGCCCATTTGCTTCTCCACCCCTCCGCCGCGCTTTCCTCTCTGTCTCTCTCTTCCCCTCCCGCAGCCAAGGCTCCATTGGAGCAAAGATGGCCCGGGCGCTGGGGATGGCTCTGTGGCCTCTGCCTCAGGCACTAGAGTGGCTCTGGTCGCAACATGGCAATGCCCCGGAGGGGCAGAGCATCGCCCCCTGGTGGGCAGAGCATCGCCCCATGGTGGGCGTGCCGGGTGGATCCCGGTCGGGCGCATGCGGGAGTCTGTCTGACTGTCTCTCCCTGTTTCCAGCTTCAGAAAAATGAAAAAAAAAAAAAAAAAAGCCTGTCTACTGGGGACTTGGCGATGAGGGCTGGTACTAAGGGCAAAATTCTAGGCTCTCAGGAACTTCCAACAGAAAAGCAGACAGACCAAAAAACATGAAGATGTCACAACATTTTCGTTGCTGGCAAGGGAATGAGAAGGAATGGGAAAGAGCTAGATCTCTTTTTCAGTGGGAAAAGAGGTGGTGGTGAAACCATCAACCCTCAGGCCAACTTAACACCAGTTCCTTCTAAGCCATGGCCACAGGAACTCAGAGCTAAGTCTTAGGGTTTTATTATCTTTTTCATTTGCCTATGTAATCCATCATAATGATTTCTTAAAGGCAACAACAGGAGTAGGGGGCCCTTGACCTCAAAAGAGGGTAAATCTAGCCATGGAAACAAGCCAAGGCAGAGGGATGAGCGGCTGCATCCCTGTTGGTTACTCACTCAGGAGAAAGTGGAGGCAGACGGCCCCGCAGACCAGCATGCTCTCCCAACACCCCTCTGCTGTTAAAGGTTAACACCAAGTGTGTGAGTGTGGGGAGGGGGCGTGGGAGTGGAGGAGGGGGACACTGAAGGGGAAAGGAAAACACTACTCAATATCAGAATGCTACTTTTATTTTAAAAGCCATCATGTGTAAACCATTAGTGTTTTTGAAATTGCATTCTTGAGTTAATTAAATGGACAATCTTTTATACATAAAAGTGAAGGAAAGCAATTAAAAGCTAAATGAAGAAAAACTGCCTTCCCCTGGTGATCTGGGCCAGCACATTCCTCTGCATTAACACGGAGCAAAGACAGGCATCTCCCAGCACCGCTGGCCGGATGTCTCTTTTACAGCACCCTGGGTGACAGTTTGAGAAGGATTCGTCTTCTAAGTTTACCTAGGAGACTGTCAGGATAAGAGGAGAAGGAGAGGGCATCAAGCGGAGGGGGAAAAAAATCTCATTTAAGCACAGTTTATAAACAAACATGGGAACCCAGATAGAGGCCAGACCTCTGCCTGAATGAAACCTAAATAAGATACCACACCTCTCTTTTGTCACCTGCACCAAAACAGCCACACCCAGGGTTTCACCCTGCAGAATTAATTCAGAGCTGTGGGCAGTCCAACCAGCCTCAGCTCACAGGACTGTCATAAGAATCAGAGAAGTACATTCAGATTGCAACAAGAGAAACTAAGATTAGTTATCAAGAGGAAGTCCCTAAATATTGTGCTATGTCCACCTAGCAGGTGCCAACACACCAGTTGGTCTAGTTTTTTTGTTTTTTTTTTACAAATGTGTCTTCCCCAGATGGGCAGATGGTTGTGGGTAAAACTGCTAGCTCACTTGGCGAAATATGTCAACAAGAGTCAAGTTATGGCCACCAGCGTGATAACCAACCTGACAAATTCCCCCTTCCGGTGCCCAAATTGACTTAAACCTGTTGCTTAAAGGGGTTGAGATTACTCTGACGGTCCTAACAAGAATGTCCCAATGGTAAGAGGAACCACCTTTCTCTTTGCAGTCAGCAAGAAAGAAAGCATGAATTAGTCCATGTCCATTCAACAGATCGGCTGTTCAGTGGAAACACAGTGCAGAAGCTAGAATGGTGTTCTTTGTCTCAGAGGCCAAATGGGCTGAAATCCACAGTGATTTGCTCCCAGGGCCGGGTCTCCTTCTTCCCAGGCCACAAAAACCCCTGACTCTTAGCTTCCAGGAGGTCTATCTTTTCGGTGAATCTGAGTCAGGCTCAGAGAGACCTTTGAGAATGCCCAGCAAAACCACAACAAAACCACACCAATCCACTGCCCCATTCACGCTCACCCTCCACCCCGGCAATGGTGCTGACTGTCCCAAGATACTTTTCTTTCTCTTCCTACTTTGGAGAAAGGGATGGGCAGGAAGAAGAAGCAAAGTAATAGAGATGGTAAGTGCCAGAAAGAGTGAGAAACGCTTGTGTTTCGGGTACTGGAAGTGATGCTGACATCTCTCACCAGCAGCTGTGTCTTTCCCGGCTGGTGGGCCATGTCCACGGGGCAGCCATGCCTGCTATTTGCTTACAAAGCCACGCTAACCCCCCCCCCCATTTTTGTCCCATCATTTCTGCCTTCAAAGTAGGAACTCTTGTGGGGCTGGAAAATAGAATGTGGTTAGCTGTCATTTATCTACACATGTTCAACCTGGGACAAGACAGAAAAGCTAAACCTCCATCTAACCAAAATGCATCGGCGTAGAAAAGAGCTCACGTCACCACAGATGTGCCCAGTTTGGTCTCAGCTACCGTCCATACTCGCCCTTGGCAAATGAGCTCAAACTGAGCACCTCGACCAGAACACTGGCTTGAACAAAAAGGAGGATGAGAAAAGCAGAAACCACGTAGTTGCCCCGCAGATTCAGCCCCCACACAAGGAAGAACAGTTTATTAAACTTCTCCTCAATTCCCCGGGCCTCAAACCCACACACACTGGTGTCAGAGAGGGGTGTTAAGTTAGCCACCAACATGGGGCCCCTTCATGCCACCACACTGCGGGCACCCACGCCGCCCTTCGAGCCAGCACCGCCGGCTCCGGCCAGACCCTCCCTCTGTTCTGTGGAGGAGTTCATCTTGGGCCCCTCCTCTTGAAAGGAATCCAGGATGGGTTAAACGTTACCTCTATCTCCACCCAGCATCTCCTGAGCCATCTGATAAGCACTAGAGAAAACATCCTGTGTACAGAGGATGAGACTCGGGGGGGAGCTCCAACGACAGAGGGGACAGAGGGGCCGTGAGTTAATCCCCCGAGAGATAGGGGCCCACTCTTTGGAAAGTTCAGAGAAAGCAGAAAGAAAGATTCCACTGGCTGTTACATGTGGTCACCAAAACTCAAAGCAAGCAGAGACTTCTATGTCTCCTCTCCGAAAAAACGCCCCAAACCTCTTCATTTCCAGCAGACTGGTACAAACTAAAAAAGAAGTGAGAAAAAGAAAGCATTTAAGCAAAATGCTCAACCACTCCACCATGCTGGCGCAGCCCTGCCCTCCGTGCGCATCAGCAAGCTCAGCTGTGCTCTGGTCTCTCAGGCCTGCAGGTGAGCGGCTGGGGGGTCCACCTTCTGAATTCCAGTCCTTACCTAGTTTTCCTCCCGGCACAGCCGGCTCACCTCCCTCCCTCCTTCCCTCCGTCACACAGGGCCTGGACTAAAGGAAGGATGACGCTCTTGGTGACCTCAAGGCTCTTCCTGCGCCTGCATCTTGGCCTCAGTGATGCAGCGTTATGGCTCCAAGCAGGAACAACAGCCAACGCAAGGAAGCGCCACTTCACAGGTCTCCGGCTTTGGGGTCACTGCCCGTGGTGGGATTCAAATAATTTAACAACCGGTTCCCGGGCCTAATGACCCGGGAAAAATATACCAAATATATAAAAAAATATACCAAAAGGTAATTTATTATTTCATGCACTTAATACTTAAATAGGAACAAAAAAAAAAAGAGGTATAAAAAACTAGATGATGTTATAAGGAAGTTTTAAAATATTAATGAAAAAATATTAAATAATACCTGACAAAAACAATAAAACTGTTATTTAAGATATTTCCATATTGTTTCTTGACTGGCATCCTCACTTGCAGTTTTTTTCACCCAGGGACAGAATGCACATGACCACGGGCACTTAGAACACGCTGTTGCGCAGATGAACGTCCAAACAGGGTAAGGAATGTAAATGGGTGATTCCCACATTGGGTGGCTGCCGAGGCACCCACCTTAGAGAGAACCCTGATTACAAGTGCCATCTGAACACCAGTTCACTGAACTAAAAAAAAAAAAAAAAATAGGTATTGGTTCTGTCGAGCTGAATCAAGCCGGCTGAATCCCACCACTAGTCACCGGTACAGTAAGGTTTGACTGAATTAGGTCTTGTAATGTCTCCAGCAGCCAAGAGGGGCAAGCCACAAGGGATTAGAAGGGCGCCCACCTTTGATGGGATGCGCTAATAGGAGCACATGAAGTGAGCAGGCCCTGGCTGGCTACTGTCCCCGCTTGCCCAGTGGCTGGCAGTGGGGCTATGATAAATGTCAGGGAGCATCCAAGGCTTCAGGCCAAGGAGGGGTCACACACAAAGCTCCAGACTTGGTTTTTCTTTTCTTTCTAGAATTGCCTTAGGTTCTTCTGCCTGTAAAATTCTCCAGCTTCCCAATAAATAATTAAGTGACTGTTTACCTCTTAATCAGCCACACCTCAAAGATAATGAGACCAACCCCAGGGGCCACTGGGGGCCATCTCAGGAAGCATCCCTCTTCCTACTATGTCAAGGTCATCTTGGAAACAGTGGCCCAAGCATTTCCTAATTGGTTCACTTCCAGAAAGTACCCACCTTTCCCCTCTAACTCCTCTTACTGCAGCTGTGATTGAGGAGGAGAGTGGTGATGAATGACAAACCTGTCTTTTGAAAGCCCCAGAAGGAAAAACTCACCAAGGATCCTGAAGACAGTCTACACACAAAGGCAAGAAGAACACGTTAGGAGTAGCAGTAGCCTCAAACCCAGGGAGACCCACATCCAAACCCGGCCACCAACCGCGCACCAGCGCCTCACAGCCACTATCAGAAAGCCTTCCAATTCATCTTTAAAGATTTTTTTTCCTGGAAAGGGACATCGCTACTGAAAGCAAGTAAAGGGTGAAGTGGCTGTGCCCACATCTCAATAGCCCGTGGGTGACAGCATCTAGCCACTGTCGTGGTGCTCAGTGCCACCCCAACATGCTCTGGAGACCCATGATGGAGCTGCTCACACAAAGGAAGAGGTCTCTGGGGCTGAGGCCAAAGGCAAGGGAAGATGTGACAGTCCCAGGAACTTCAAGTTCAGGAACCAGCAGCCTCCCAATTTCATAAGGAAGAGAAAGGAAGAGCCACTGGTGAAACCTGCCTGCCCCCCTCCTCATCAGGATGCCACCAGTTTCCTTCTCCCCACCACGATGCAGTAACATTGAGCCACAGACACGTGCACACATCTACACTGTGTGCAGGGACACGAAAACACAGAGAAATAAAAGCAGGTCCTCTTTTCTCCAGGAGAGAAAGGAGGAGGAGAAAACTCATGTTTAGTGGGCATTGTGACAACAGCAGAAAGACCTGTATGTCTTTCATAGATCTTCACGATCATCGTCCACGTTACTAGCTGTGAGCCTCATTTTATAGGAGCTCAGAATGCATAAGCGATGTGTTGAAGGGCACGCAACTTATAAAAAAGTGGACAACCCCTCCATCTAGGTCTATCTCAATCACAAAATTCAGGCTCTTCCGACCACATCACATCACGTTCCTCTCTTCAAGTCACTCAAGTTTCCAATGAATCTCTTGAATAAATCTGGCTAAATAGAGAAATTAATCAGCCAAAGAACGTCGCTGCAAGTTGGCGCAGGTAGCAGATAGCAAGAGCCCGATCATAACTGAGTGAATATTGTAAATCCCTTTACAAGAGGCAACTGTCCAAAATAAACAAAAACAAACAAACAAATAAACAAAAAGAAACAGTTTGCAATGTTCCAGTAGAAAGGATCCCTGAGGGATGCTCTGAGATGCTGCTGACACGAACATCTCATTAAAAACTAGACTACCATCTCATCTCTCACTATTCCAGCGGTCTTTCCGGATTCCCAGGTCAGCTTTGAGTTTAGTGAAAGCAGTTAATACCCAATCTTCCAATGTGAGGAATCCACCAGCCATCATCTGGCTTCACTTTATGTTTATAATGATCTCAGTCTTATAAAAGGTTAATAATTTCATAAAGCCAGATGTGTCATTTCTCACAAAAGTGTCTATCGGAAAGGTCAGCGTCACTTCCTTCTCGGCACCACTCTATAAGAAAATCCTCCCGGAAAACTAAAATAACTTAGAGGGGGTCCTCTTCAAGTTTCATCTTTTTCTGTCTGCGACTGAGTAAACTCAAGAAGAAAGAGGCCAGTTTGCCAACATCCCATCAATTAGCAACACTGCTCTAGGACCATGCTACCCTGACAAGCAGGATGAAATAAAATACTTGCTTGAATCAGTCTTGAGTTAAACACTTTTTTTTATCACTCAGCCAGGCCAGAACCACAAACATTAAATAAATATCAAATATGCCCTAGCCTTCTCAAAATAACTATCACACCTACTATATTATTGGGGATTCAGGGTGGAGGGTGGTGAAACATTTTCCCTTGAATTCCTGGATTAGGAGCCTTTCAATCAATTAGAGAGACAGCTGCAGTCCCCGCGGGTTTGGGCTGCTGTAGCCCCATTCACCAAGCGTTCCTCCAACCCACCTCCTCCAATTTTAAGTGTCACCTTGGGCTGAACTAGAGCAGAGAATGATGATTGGATAAGCCTCTTCCCATGATGTGGGAAACGGAAAGGAAAGCAACAAGTTTGCCACTAGTAGGAGAAGGTAGCAATCTTGGTTAAAAAACAGGCAAATAAAAATCAGATCTCAGAAGATGTAACAGTGTCAATAGATCAGCTCCCCCGTTCATGGGAACCCCAGAGCTCAATACCAAGCTCATATTTCTTTTGAAACCTTTAACTCACTTTTTGGCAAAACAAAGCGAAACTGGCTGTTGATGTGTAAGTCCACCCGAAGCCACGGAGCACTGACGGGGACAGGGAGACAGGTGAATGAATACCTCTTAGAAAGGTGCAGAACTAGAGAGGGGGCGTGTGCTGTTGCGTGCCCAAGTATACCAACGCAATACAGGCTTTACACCAGACACCCTAACGTGCTTGAAATTTTATTGTATGCTACTAAACCTCTAAGGAAGTGATTTTCAAACTTTTTCCCTCTCATGGCACACAAGCACTAATCAGTCAAATTCTGTGGGACACCAAAAATTATACTTTTTGCCAAGCTGACAGAAAAAAAAATTAGTGTCATTTTGATTTATTCATTCACAGCGAACAGCTATTGTTGTGTTGGCACTCTGAGGGGAAAGAGGTCAGCGCCCCTGACTAAATAGTCAGATAGTGCTTGTTTTAAAAATCCCTGCAGCACACTGCGTGCCTGCCGTGAGGCACACTGGTTGAAAATTGCTGCTCTCGGCAAGCAAAGAAATTGTATCATTGCTGCTCTTTTCCAAAGTGAACAGCCAGGTGAAGAGGGTCCAGGCTGCCTCCCTAGTCTCTCCAAAGCTGACAACCTCACACCCCTCACCCTGCAACACACACACACACACACACACTCACTCACTCACTTGAGTTGACACTGCACAGCTCTGAGAACCATGGACTCACAAGAAGATAGCATCACCTGTTAGTTAAAATAAAACTCTGCTGGAGACTGAGGTTAAAAATGCTTCTTTACCACCAGTGATAACTATGTTTCTTGTTGCTCTTTGCTGTTGTTGGGAAAACACTTATCGGGGAAGATGGGGGAGTTTGAAGAGAATGGAACTAACTGGTGGGGGCCAGGTACCCAGAGAAGAGCTGCATCTAAACAACACCTAAACTTCCTTATTATAAGCTCATACACCTTCTTCTGACTGATCACATCATGAACATTACAAAACAGATTTATGACATAGATATTCAGAGTCTCACAATACCAACAGCACCCCCCTTCCCCAAGGGGGGAAAAGATACCAGTGGCTAAGACCACTGTTTAGAAGCACAATGCCATACTTGGGAAAACTAAAATCGATACCTGTTGTAAGCACTTCTCTCCCCTACCCACCCCCAAGAGCACGGCTGTTTCAGGAGGATACAAGCCTCTGAAAGCAGCCTTCACAAACAGAACATTGCTCAACCGCTCCAGCGGCAGGTGTCATAAACAAGCAGCCACATGGCAAACATATTGATTTCCTGGCCCTTATCTCCCAGCGACCAGTGCTCAGTTACCAGGCTACTTTAATATGTAATTTACTGCAGGGAAAGGGTAGCAGAGCCCCGAATGCCTGGAATAGTTACTGAAGAGAATTCTGGAGGCTTCCCACAAGGGGTGGCGATGTGCAAGCAAATCGGAAGAATTCTGGGTCGGAAGCCACAAATGACCATGAGTGTTTCCAAACTGTCCAACCGAGGAGGCCGGACCCACCTCTCTCTCTCCCCAGCCAAGAACCCATCACTCTCGACAGTATTGATCTTCAACTGTGTTTATGCTATGAAAAGTCCAGCTCACCTCCGCCCCAGTGATTTAAATACAAGTGTTTAATTTCTGCCCAAAACAGTACAAGGAAATTACCTCCTTCTATTTTGTGGGGGTAAACTGTATTTCTTTGCTTCCTTCTCAGCCCACCTGACTCAAGATTAAAAAAATGAAAGTAAGGAAGTTAGAATTTCAAAGCACCCGTGCAGGTTTCTACAGGACTCATGAGAATGTTGAGAGTTTGCTTCTTTTTTTTTCCTATTTTTAAAAATCTAAGTCAGACTTTTTATATATCCCAAGCTGCAAAACACCAAAAGAGAGCCAACACTAATTAAAAAGCAATCGATGTGTAGTTACATTAAGTGGGGAAGAAGCTCTGTGTCTGGCGTTAAAGGTTGTAGGTTTTAAATAAACCTAGAAATGCCAAAGTTAAGCTTTTCCAGATCAGCGCCAAGGCGCCCACACGCCTGGTACTATATATATGGCGAGTCCCGTACCTTCAGATGCTGCCCATTAAACACCGAGCAGTCCAGAACAAGGCTGCTGGCTGCAATGCCACCACCAGGCAAAGGAAACTTCCAGTGCCAGAACTTAATATGTTCATCTTGAGATTCTGACTTACTTGGGCATAGTTTTTCACTTTAAATTTCCTTAGGAGTTTTTTTTTGTGTTTTGTTTTTTTTTAATTTTTCATTTAAATAGAAACCCAACTAAGAGGAAGGGGGGAATTGCTGAAACAGTTTCTGTTCAGAAGCTCAGAGAGTTCCTAGCAGCCAGTGGCAGGGGACAAGGCGCACCACCAACGGGAAACGTAACGCCTCTGGACACCTGACCAGATGGGTATCAAGTCTAAAATCAGAAACACCTTGTCAGTCATTTTCAGAGATTTTGCAAACCAATGATGAATTTCCTTCCTCACGGAAGCCTCTTTGTGCTGTAAAGCCAGCATCATTAAAAAAAAATTATGTAAGTAGAAAAAAATAAGAAATCAGAGTGGAAGATTTTCCTCAGACTTCCCTCTGGGAAGAGATCAACGAAATCTCAAGACCCCAAAAAGGTGAGACTGTTCTAGAATCATGTGAGTAGTGAAAACACGAAGCATCAACAAGTAATCATACGACGTGAGAGGCAGCATCTAATGACAATAACTTTACCTAGGTGATAACAAGAATGATGGTTAAAGGCTAATGCTAGGTTGGTCACTGATACTAGAGTCTATTTAGAGGTAAATTTCTTTTTAATTTAGCAAAGGATTTTTTTCAACAGTATGATGTTTTAAGTATTTTCTAAGAAATCTGTCTCAGGCAGTATCACAATGAACATAAAACGCTCTTTGTGATAAAATAGACCTAACATAAAACATACTTGCTATTTTAATAATTTTCAAGTGTGCATTCAGTGGCATTAAGTACATTCACATCGTTGTGCAACTGTCACCACCATCCATCCCTAGAACATTTTCAGCGTCCTAAACTGAAACTCTGTCCTCATTAAACACTGACTCCCCATTCCTCCTCCCTGGCCCCCGGTGACCTTTATTCTGCCTTCTATCTCTGTGACTATGCTCCACATAAGCATAGGTACCTCATATAACAGGGACCCTACAATATAGTCTATTCTGTGTATTGACCACATTTTTATCTATCCATTCATCTGTCAATGGACATTTGGGTTGTTTCTTCCTTTTTTGTTTTTGTGAATAGTGCTGTTATGGATGTGGGTATAACAAGGAAGTTATCTGTTCAAGTCCCTGCTTTCAATCCTTTGGGGTATGTACCAAGAAGTAGCATGGCTCACAAAATAAGTTTTTTGTTATTGTTGTTGTTTCTTTAGATGAAATCTGTTGTTTGTGCCTTGGTATCCAACACCTTCATTAGACTACAAAAAAAAAAAAAAAAAAAGGACAGGTTGGGAAACTAATGTCTACAATGTTGCTGAAGCAGACCACATAGAGAGTGCACGTAGAGAGTGCGTACGTGGTCATAACAGTGCCTGGGAAGGGCACCAGGAGCTGCAGCTGGAGCCTCTCACTTCCTCACCAGATTGGGGGGCGGGGGGTAGGAATCTTGAGTTCAGTATCACAAGTGCAATTTGACAAAGGAAGGACTTGTAGGGTCAGAGGCGGATTAAGGTCAGATGAGGCCTTAGGTGCAGTAGAAAATATTAGGCCCCTTAAAAAAAGAGAGAGAGAGACATGGAAAATAAAAATACATGTAAATCATATTTTTAAATAAATAAATTATTATGTACTATTAATGTTAAAATTGCATATATGAAACCAAACTTGGTGTCATTAGAAAAAAGTGTTAAGTTGGGGTTTTGCGGGGCCCTTCAGAAGTTGGGGCCCAGCGCACACACTCAGTGAGCCTGCTGTTAAATTCACCTCTGTGTAGGGTACAGGGAAAACAGCTGAACAGCTTAATGACAATCTGAAGAGGCCATTACTGCCTGGTGCCTTTATGAGCCCACTGTGTTAAAGACATACGTGTGTTTTTTTGACACAGCCTTCCTTATAAACCTGTCCAGTCTCACTACACTAGGCAGTGGGTGAATACTAACTAGCACGCTGATGTTTCAGGATCTGCAAGCAAACACGAGATCACACAGATCTCTTCTCCCAACAGTTTAGTAACTTAAAATAGTAAGATAAAAATTACACGTATATCTTTTAGATAGGCAAGAAGTTTACGTCTTACCACAAATCAGAAATAACAAATAACCCACACCCTCCAAATTTTAATGAAAACCTAGACTACATCAGCTTTCCACCATCCAAAGCCTGGCAACAGAAGTTCATTTGGAGATGAAAACTGAGACAAGAGAAAAAGACAATTTTAGATTCCTCCAAGGAAAGTGTGCAGCTTTAATATTAAAATGTCCTTGAGATGCTTAGATCAGGAGGAATTCACTTTTCCATAGGAAAAAAACTTTACTTTTAAACTCCTTTAAAATATGTGTGTGTGTATGAGTGTGAACGTGCGTGTGTGTGTGTGTGTGTGTGTGTGTGTGTGTATAGTGACTTAAGTAGATCTTTTGGAATTTACAAGATAAATACTAGTAATTTGATTCTTATCTTCTCTAAATCCAATTCTAAGCCAATTTTGTGTAAAGGACACTAATTATAGCCTACAGGGAGAGAAAAGGTAACCTATCAGAGAGAATACACTTGAAACATTTAAAAGGCTTCGGGACCCTTGAAAAGTTAAATAGATTTCAAATCTATTGGAGTAAGAATAATAATTAGTTAAATGGAAATTATTCTTGGGCCCTGGCCTACTTACAGAGTCTTGTCAACACCGTGTCCAACTGTGCTCAGGCTAAAGGGACCTAGAGTTTACCCTCATCCCTCAGGCCTAGGCATAGCAGCCGCTTTAAAAAGACCCACCTTTGGTGAGCGAAACTATGGGAAAAGGGCTGACAGAGTCAAATCTTCTTACAAAGGGCTGGATTCTGCTTTGGTCACTATCTCTTTCCCCTGCTCCATCTCTATGTAGAATAGAAGAAACAGGTTGCATAAGAAGCTGTGCTTTTTCCAAGTTAAGCCTTGAAGACCGCAACGACAGTGAGTGGCCGCAGGGTGTGTGCACGCACGCTGTGCCTACCCCTTTCTAGTTTTTCTTGGCCGTGGTCACAAGAGACAGTTATGCTACAAGGACGCCATAAACTCCATCTGATGTTTCTGGCAGCTTTAGCAAGGGTGGGACGCACGGAAAGGCCCCCACTTCTGGGAGTGAAGCCACAGTGGCCTGCAGCCTGGTCAAGGGCTCTGGGGGGCTTTGGAGTCATGTGAGGACACAGGCTAGTTGAGGGATCAGTTTTAACAGGTGCTGGGAGGCCTCGGCCTTTGGAAACTATTGTTCCCATCCCTAGACACTCAATGAGCTGATGGCCCAATACATCTTAACAGAACAGCTTTCAGTGAAGGACCTTGCTAAGCCAAGCAGGTCTGAAATCCAGCCCCATCCAGCCCACCAAGTCACAGGCCCTGGTAGGAGCCGCATCCTCCCACAAGGGGTACCTTTTCTGAATGACACAAAGTCACCATGGGAGTCATGAGCAGCCATGCTCAAGCCCACACAGAAACTTCCTGAGCAGCAGTGGCTGTCTGGAAGTCCACCACTTCCTTCCCACTGTCTGCACGTCCAGGCTTCCCAATGACCCCAGGAGCTGGGTGCCCAAAATGCCATAGCATTGCAATACATGGGGTGGCCCCAGCCCTCACCAATGAGGAGAATAAACCTTTCCATGTGGCCGGTTCCAAAATTCCAATGTGTAAATGAACCAACTTCTCAGACTATCAGCAGACTCAGTTGGTTTTGTTTTACCAAAGAGTCCTGGGCCAAAAAAGTTTCAAGGGCATTTATTGAAGACATTATTGAAGATTTTGAGAAAGCCTCAAAATCTAAACCAGTGATGTCATCACTATTACAAACACACAGACACAGAAAGAAAACGTGTCTCTTGACAATGCAAGAATCATCCAGAACCAATCCTCACATATGACATACGGTCCCAAAGAGCTTGTGTGATGCCCTTTCTGTAAACCATCTAGAAAACGGACATGGGTTAAGTGGTACAACTCAGGTTCTCCTAGCCCCTCAGAGAAACCTTGCAGCAGAGAAATCCGTGTGACTTCCCAATCTTTTTATAGGCGACTGCTTCCAGCTACTGGGATAGGACCCAGAAACAGCCCCAGGTGAGTACACGGTAAACAGATTTTCTGAGACTCTTTCTCATTCTGCACTTCAAGCCAATGCTCCACCACCCTTATTCCAGCCATTCACTCATGTCCTCCCAGGGGCCTTCTCCTCTACTTGTCCTTTCTAGAAGACGGGGCAAGGACAAGGGAGGGGCTGCCCTGTAGGTACACACGGGGGAGGAAAAGAGGGGGACTTAGCAACAGAAGGCTGAAAGGAAGCCCGGGCCTCTGCCGCTGGGGACTGCAACTCCCACCCAGGGTTGTTCACTTCCCCGTAGCAACGCAGGACTTCAGGACGGCCCACAGCTCTCAAGCGGGACAGGCGGAGTTTAACCATTCTGTGCCACTGCTCACCTGTGGCCCTGATCTTTGGTTTGTGAAATATGGTCTCAGAGATATAAGTAAGGAGCAGATACAAAAACACGTGAGACTTGAACACCCGCCAGGACTCAGCCAAGGAGAGGCAGAGTGAGCCAGTGAAGAACACACCATCAAGCTCGTCAGAATTCACCGGCGTCGGACAGGCAAGGTGGTTTTCCGTTTTCTTCTAAAGGACGTTGGGGTGTGGTGTGGTATGGGGCTGTTTTCATATATCCTACACCCCAAACTTCAATCCTCTGAATGTTCCTCTGGAAACTGCTCTTCCCTTTACCACATAATGCAGATCAGAGGGTGACAAGTGTGAAGAACCCCAAGAGACAGGGACGGCTGGAGGGGAAGGCTAGGGGCACTACAAAGTGGAGCCCCCAATTTGGCTCCTCAGACTTATAAAGGAGTTGTGGCCTGGTCAGCTGGAAAGGAGAGAACTCCGTGCACGCCAATCCCATGCGCTGTCTGACCGAATCCTCACAGCAACCCTATACTGTTAGAGGTGGGTGCTCTCACTCCCCCATTTTAGATATGGGAAAACTAAGGCTCAGGAGATAATGTGGGGAGAGGGGAACCAGGAAATGGGCAGCTACAAGGATCAAAGAACTCAGAGGTTCATTGCTGCCCATGAAGCTGCTCTTTGGAGGGAGGAGAATGAGTGAGGAGACCCCTCTACTCTTAACCCCCAACCACAGTGCACATAAAGACAGCTGGACCATCAGGGGGAAAGACTGGGCTGTAAGGAATCATCTGCTTCAACAAAGTAAGAGGATCACGACAAGAGGATCCCCGCTCTAAACCCCAAACCTCAAAATCAGTTTGAAGGAGAAGCTCGGTGCAGTCTACACAGGCACGTGCTCAAACCCTAGCCGCGGCCCCTGCACTCTTGGTCTGTCTTCCACCCAAGCCGACATGCAGATGACAAAAAGCCCCTTCAGTGCTCCGGTGCCCCCACCTTTTGTAGAGAGCCCTGGAAGGCCTGAACGCACAAACACAGTGCCCTTTCACAGCGGCCTCTGGGGGCTCCTGTTTCACCAGGGCCGTGAAAGGGAGTACTGTAAATAAAAGAGGCCTGTTTGACCTGCCCCCGCCCCCCCCCACCTCCTTCTGCTCTACTGTAACAGGGCCGCTGGTCAACACAGCCCCAGAGCTCTACTCAGGCCCACAGTCCTGCACCCGCCGGGCACCACAGGGCAGCAGGACGAAAGGGGACGGCCCCGGCTGGCTGGCTTAGGGGTGACAGTGAGGGTGTGGGGGCCTGGCCAGTCCCACTGACTTTTGAGCATTTCAGAAATGGTTCCAGGAAGATCATCTCAGAACACCACTGCTCAACTGGTTCCGGAGAGAAGGAGGGCAGGTCATCTGGTTAGGTTCTCTCTGTCCAGCCAACTGGACCTAAACAAGGAGAAGGGGAGTGGGCTCAGAGACCGGAGGCCACACTCGACCACAGGACACTGCCTCAGCAAGCCGGAGAAGCAGATAGGAACTATGTCACACTCATTGTAGCCACATACTTGGGGGGAGGGAAATGGAAAGAAAGAAGAAAACATAAGATTGGAAGCAAGAAAAAAGGCAAAAGTAAATGCAGAAGTAGCAACGCAGCTCACACACATACAGAAAACATAGGCCAATCCCAGGTCCACTCAGCCGCCTACCGCCCACTTAGCGCTGACATTTATAGAAGTTGGCGTGTGCCGGCATTCATGTTGACCAGCTACTCTGTTGAGCCGGGGGGAAGGGGGGAGGATGCAGGGAAATTTATGAGAATATGGTGAGAGGGTCTTTATTAAATGTCCATTGTCTGTCTTCTCTGTAGCAGGCAGAAGGCTATGTGGACCTTTGACCACCCCTTTACATCCCCTGTGATTGTCACTGAAGGGGAAGGGGAGATCTGAAACTTGGAGGAGTAAACAAATAACCAGATACAACAAAGCAAGATACATTTTTCTTAAATTTCCTATGAAGATAAAATGCTATAGGAAAAATGCAGAAGCAATTCTGAGAGTTTGGTAGTGGTATTAGTATCTCATGAGAAAGGGCAGGGTAGCCATAGGGCACATCCTTCTCCTGGCAGGAAAAGCAGAAGTGGTCTCAGACCTCTCTTGATGATAGCCCGGGGGGGGGGGGGCGAGGCACACAGCATCCAAGAAAATAAAGTCCTTTCATAAGTTTTTGTTTGTTTTTAGGTGTTTTTTCAGGTGAGAGGAGGGGAGATAGTGAGGTAGAATCCCACATGTGCCCTGACCAGGATTTACCCAGCAACCCCACCTGGGAGCAATGCTTGAGTAGCGAGCTATTTTTAGTGCCTGAGGCTGATGCTCTCCAAGGGAACTATCCTCAGTGCCCAGGGCCACACTCAAACCAATCGAACTACTGGCTGCGGGATGGGAAGAGGGAGAGAAGGGGGAAGTGGAGGGGGAGAAGCATATGGCCACTTCTCCTTTGTGCTCTGACCAGGAATTGAACCTGGGACATCCATACACAGACCCAACACTCTACCCACTGAGCCACCAGCCAGGGCCCTTTCCTAATATTTAAAATGAATTTTCTAGGATTGAGGGACAAAACAGCTGGGTCTCTAAACCACAGATTGGGACATTCTCACCCAGACAAGGCTTCAGTGGCACAGACCTCTAAAACTAACTTCATGCCCAGAAATTTCAGGCATTTCTGTGGTGTGGGATTGGCAAGGGGAGCCCAGGAGCTCTCTGGCTAAGCTAAGCATCCTCACTTTGCTCCCCAAGCCACCAATAGCCTCCAGGGTTAGCCAAAGCCTCAACCCAGGGAAAGCCACAAGTTCAAGAGGCCGCTCTGGGCTCTGGCAGGTTGGCTCAGTGGTAGAGCATCAGCCTGGCGTGCAGAAGTCCCGGGTTCGATTTCCGGCCAGGGCACACAGGAGAAGCACCCATCTGCTTCTCCACTCCTCCCCCCCTCCTTCCTCTCTGTCTCTCTCTTCCCCTCCCGCAGCCGAGGCTCCATTGGAGCAAAGATGGCCCGGGCACTGGGGATGGCTCCTTGGCCTCTGCCCCAGGTGCTAGAGTGGCTCTGGTCGCAACAGAGCGACCCCCCGGAGGGGCAGAGCGTCGCCCCCTGGTGGGCAGAGCGTCGCCCCTGGTGGGCGTGCCGGGTGGATCCCGGTCGGGCGCATGTGGCGGTCTGTCTGACTGTCTCTCCCGTTTCCAGCTTCAGAAAAATAAAATAAATTAAAAAAAAAGAGGCCGCTCTGCCTCCCCACCACCATCTTTGCATCAGGCCCCTAGGAATAAAGTCTGACCCTCTAAAGGCCTCAGATCCCTGAGTGACAAGAATGGCCTCATTCTGAAGAAACACACTTTACTAGCAAGGTGACACCACTCCCCCAACCATGCTCAGCACATGCTGGCAGAAAGCAGAAGAGAAGGTCACAGGGAGCCACATTTGATGACCTGAAGAGCCGCTGTCATTCTGGGCCTCTGTCACTTGTCCACAAAACGGGCATGAGAACAACAATGCCACGTTTCTTGTCTGAGAGATGTGAGCTGAGCTAGATGCCCTCTTCATGCGCCTTCTGAATCTAAGATCTTGATTATAGGAACAATCTCAGCAGCAAACAAGAGCAGCCAAGTGACCCAGAATCAGCTACTTCCTGCCCTGAGCCTAACTGGCTGCCCCAGGGAGGCCCCAAGCAGAGTTACAGACCTGCATCTGCCATCTGGATGCCTATAAAACCCCTGGACCTATAACCTATACACTGCAAACACACTAGGACTTACCTGCAAAGTCTAGAGCAGGGAAGGGGGAGCAGCAGGTCTTCCTGCCCCCCCCCCCAGACCCAGAGCCAGCTCCTACCTGTACCAGGTTCACAAAGCCTAGAGCATCTACAGCACTCTGGGAAGCACAAGTGCAAAAGCATGGCTTCCCAACGGGTACTTTAGGACGGTAGAGACCACATCATCCCTCTGTCTCCCACCAGCTTATTCAGCAGCCTCTGTCTCCCTCTGTCCAAGCCCAAGTTGGGAAGGGGAGGCTTTTCAGGGCCTAGCAAGGCAAATCCCCTCCCTGGGTCTTGATGGTCAGAGGCACTTGTCCAATTTCACCCACTAAATGTATCGTGGACCATCATTACCCTCTGCTACCTTCTAGGTCGGGCACTGGAGCAAAGAAAGAAAAGGCCACGGTCCCTGGCCTCAGAGAGCTCCCAGTCCCACTGAGGAACGGCATGGACGTAAAGGCAGTGCTGTGGTTCCGACACGAACCAAGCACAGTCCTGGTCCAAATCCTCGCCCTGCGGATCTGCTCCTCGCGGGTCCCTTTAATCCACAGGAAAACCCGACAGGGGAACCGGCGGATGTTTGCCCCTGGAGCCAGGCCTCCCCTCCCAGCAGAGCGCTCCCTGATGGCTTTTCCTCAAAGACTGCTTCTCATTGGGACATAGGCCCAGTAGGGTGGGTCCTGGGGTGGGGCAGGGGGTGCAGAAAGGGGAAAGAGGGTCCCGTCACAGGGCTCTCGGTCCTTGGCCCAGGGTAGCCTGGTGGGCAAACACAGGCTGCGTTGCCTGACAAGGCTGTGTGTGAACAGCCCCCAGCCCCCTCTCCTCCCCTCCCCTACCCCTTTCCCTCCTGCCATAATAAAGTTGTCAATTAAAACAAAGTTCCCACCAATCGAAAAAGAAACAACAGAAAAAAGAAAGATGAAAGAAAAAACTCCAAAGCGAAGATAGGACTACGCCCAAGTCTGGGCCTGCTTCTAGCTCCCGCTGACCTGACACCAGCTCTGCGCTGCGGTTACCACACTGCAGAGACTCAGGAGGCCCAGCCGACCCCGCTGCCCAGTCCGCAGCCATCCCTCACCCGCCTCCAGGTCACCAAGCCCACAGACTGACGGAGCACCTACAGCGTCCAGGGCGCTGAGCTGGACTCTGGAAAGGGAGGAGGGGAGGAAGGATGTAACTGAGTAGAGCCCACATCCTATCCACAAAATCACAATGTGTCATAGGAAAGAAATGAACAGAAGTAACGACAATTAAAGATCGTGTTTTCTCGACACCTCTTTTGGCAGGAGGGTTGAAAGGGTGGACACATTATTTCTGACAGGAAGCCAAAGGGAGGAACGCACCCAGAAAGGTTTTTGCGGAGAGCATCTATGCTGGAGCCTGAAGGCTCTGGCCCTGTGTCAACGAGTGGGGAAGGGTACACGAGTGAAGGGAAGGATGAGAGTTCGAGTCCGCAGTCACACACACCGAGCTGCCACGTGCCGGACAATGGACTAAAAGATTTCAACAACAGGCGTGGAAAAGATGGTCCCTGTCCTTGAGAGAAGTTCCTCTTGAGGCATATGCTGAGAAAGGGAGCAAGGGTAGAAACACAGCTGGAATCTAGGCTCCTCGATGGCTTTGAACACCATGCTAGAATTTTCTACTTGACTCTCCAGAACAGGTAACAGTGAGTCACTGCAAGCTTTTGATCAGAGCTTGGCTTCAAGAGGATGTCTGGAGAGCCACAGTGAGGGCCACTGCAGGAAGGCTGATCAGAAGACTGGGATGACCATCTGGTTAGGGGAGAGTGAGCGCCTAGGTCTGGAGAGGCCCATCGTGATGAGGAAGGCAAAGGAAGGAACGGACCACTGATGACGTCAAGGTCTGGAGAGGCCCATCGTGATGAGGAAGGCAAAGTAAGGAACGGACCACTGATGACGGCAAGGTCTGGAGAGGCCCATCGTGATGAGGAAGGCAAAGGAAGGAACGGACCACTGATGACGGCAAGGTCTGGAGAGGCCCATCGTGATGAGGAAGGCAAAGGAAGGAACGGACCACCGATGACGTCAAGGTCTGGAGAGGCCCATCGTGATGAGGAAGGCAAAGGAAGGAACGGACCACTGATGACGTCAAGGTCTGGAGAGGCCCATCGTGATGAGGAAGGCAAAGGAAGGAACGGACCACTGATGACGGCAAGGTCTGGAGAGGCCCATTGTGATGAGGAAGGCAAAGGAAGGAACGGACCACCGATGACGTCAAGGTCTGGAGAGGCCCATCGTGATGAGGAAGGCAAAGGAAGGAACGGACCACTGACGACGTCAAGGCCTGGAGAGGAGTGCAGCGCTGCTGGCAGAACACGAGGACACAGAGGAGGTTCAAGAGGGACAGTGTTGAACTTTGTCAGCACCACACCACATTCTAGTTTCTGGCAGGACTGGTGCACCCCGCAGGCAGCTAGAAAGGACTGTGTGCAACACCAGAAAGCAAGCAATGAAAAAACTAGACAGACCTGTATGTCATCCCCAGAGAGATCAGTGCGGGAACCGTGAGCTTGCCCAGAAAGAGACTGGAGAGCGAGGAGAACGGAAAGGATTCTTCCTAGGAAACATCCTCATGTGGGATGCCCAGGGTCCCATTCGGGATCAACCGACACACTGATGACCTATCACCTTCCCTGTGAAGAAGAGAAACTACCAGCCTTTTGTAGATGAGGGAGCAAGACGGGGGCCAACGTGCCTGCTACTCAGAAAGAGGCAATACAAGGATTTGCACCCAGATCCTGGAGAGCTCCATGTGCCAGATCACACCGCCTCTAGAGAAGGAGTTTCAGGAAATACCAGGGCTGGGGTAGGGGAGTAAATGCTACAGTCCATGGGGCACACTGCTTTCTAGAACTAGGGGGTCACAACCGACCTTGAGAGAACAATGTCAATCAACACAGTCACTCTGATGAAAACCAGACAGCACTGGACTGAGGAGCTTCTTGGAGCAAATGAACCTAAAATTCAAGGCTGGGAAGAGTGAATTTGTGAGCACCTACATAGATGCCTTTTTTTTTTAAATTGATTTTAATTTATTGTGTTTACATAGATCCTAGTGTTGCCCTGAATGTCCCCCCTCCACAGATGCCTTTTGAGGGCACCTACCTCATGGTGGCTGGGAGATGAGATGTGTTCCTGCAGAAGTGCTCGGTACGTTGTGAGCATTCCCCCACTATCGTCCACGGAGCGCCGGGCAGGACCGGAGGACAGGAAGGATGAAGCACACCGCTGTGCTCCCCCAGAACCCGTGTTTCAGTTAGCAGACAAAACATATACTCCAACAGTTTAATAACCAAGCGACAGAGCTTGTAATCAAATGATACACACCATAAGGTTGCCGGGGACAAACAGGGAGGCCAGAGTGCCACAGCAATGGGACCACACTTCCCAGAGAAGCCTGACTTGACTGGGCGGCCACAGAGAAGGACAAGGACAATATAAGTGAGGGTAAGGCGGTGAACGCCAACAAAGCGCTATCCTTTCAAACCCTGCTTTCCTGAGACTGGCCTGACTTCTCAGAGGCCCAGGGTTGAGTATGCACCGCTGTGTCCTGTGTGCAAAGGTAGGATGTGAATGTGAGAAAGGACAGGGTGTGCCAAGTCTACTGTGTCCCCATTCCATGTTGCTGGCCTCCCTCAAAGGGAAGTGTGGCATGTGAGTGGGCATTAGGATGGGGAAGAACTTTCAGAAGAAGAGTGAGTACCCAATCAGTCCAGGCAGCCTGCAAAGCTCCTTGGCACCCCCCACCGCCAAGTACTCGGAGAAGGCAGAATGACAACAGAGAGGAGTAGCATTCTAAGTAACAGTATGGCATTACCGCCCCCTTTGTCTTCCTCTAGTATCTCAGTTATCCAACCTCCAACCAATTAAGCCTTGCAAATGCCCAGAATTGTTAGCGTGGCACTCAAGGGCTCCGTGACCTGGGCCCAATTCACATTTCCTGGCTGTGCCTCCATTCTATCCCAAGCCCCCCCCCACTCCACCATACTATAATATATATGGGCCCTGCCCCCCAGCACTGCTACACCTCTGCTCACCTCCTAGCTAGAAATGACAGCTCCAATCGCCACTTGTCTAAAGCCTAGCCACTCTCCAAGAACTGGCCAAATGCCACCTTCTCCATGAAGCCCTCCCGAGGCTTCAATCAGAATTGTTCAAATACTCTCTGTGCTCCCCCAGTGCCTCACTTACATAACTGAGCACACAGTCTGAGGCACGCACTCAGCCACACATAGGGGATTTATTAATATCTCTGCACTGCCCGTAGCACCTAGAGACCACCCAGCACCTATCAGGTGCCAGTTAATGCTTTCTGGCTGGAATGCCCATGGCGAAGTCCTCATTGTAGTTGGGTGTTCTTCAAACCACAGGTGTCAATCCATTATTGGGTCTTGAAACTAGTATATCAGTGTCCACAGTGCATGTCAAAGATGAAGAGAGTTCCACTGAACTTTTGCTTTGAGGGATATTGGTGTGTGCCCTGGTTTAGGATGAAAATGCACTGTTCACTGAGGGCCACGGCCTCTGTGCTAGGATAAACCAGCAAATAAAGAGGAAAGTTATCACTGGTTTCATCCCAACATAACTTGTGGAGAACTCCTGGATGTGGGGGGCAGCGCACATTCTGTTCATCCGTCGACACCTCACAGCCGCAGAGAGAAGCATCACAGTAGGTTCTCCACTCACTGACCATTCCAGTAACTCCTCTAGACTCGGATGACCAAGGCAGGAAGGCACGGAGGGGGCTCTGTGGAGGGGCTCCGTGGAAGGCCATATGTAACTGGCTCTATGACTGAGGGGGATGTAGGCATTAACCCTTGGTTAACCAGGTCACATGCCTGAGTTAACCTACACACTGTGTTCTAAACCCAGAAGCAACATTCCCGGGAGATTCAGAGCAAGGAAACCTGCTCCCAGGATTGCTAAAGTGCCTGTGCCCTCCAAGAAGGGCATCTATTCTGGGCCTGGCTGCACAGGGTTCTGGGGTGATGCTCCCTGGCCTCACCTTCCCAACCTTGGTGCCTTTCCTTTCCACACTCACTTCTCCTCAGCATCTTCCCCCAGCTGCTACCCAGGAATCACACAGTCTGGCCGCAGAACTCTCCACTGGTTCAAAAGCCACCCTCCTCAAGGAGGGTGTTCTTATCCTTTGCAACAATAAATTCCCCATCCCTAAGTAATGCAGAGAGGAAGGATATCCATTTCTCTGCTGTTTTAAGTTACAGATAGTTAGACACCTTGAGGGAGGAGCAGCCTCCAGCTACAGGGGCAGATAAACTAAAATCAATATAAGCCACCACCTCAGAATCTTTTCAATCACTACCTTTCCTCCCCTGACCATCTCTGAGCCAGACCCTACAGTGGCCACGGAGCACCTCCAAGTTTGCAAATGACCATCCATTTAGGTAAACCCGAAGACTGACATCTCCTGACTCTTATCATCTCCACTTTCTCTCCCAAGCAATAATAACAATAATGATATTAATAACATGGCAATCTCTGGCAGCAGTCAGAGAACCAAGAACAAGGAAAATAACCTCAGAGCACAGGAAGGAAACAACAGAAGGGAGATACTCAGAAGATGTTATTAAAATAAGTATAACCTCCTAAACAATGGAGGTAAGAGTCTGCTTCTTCAGATTGGTCAAACCTACCTGGTGATATCACTGCCTATAATCACCCTGATGTGATCAGATCAAACAGTGATATGAAATTTATGTATCTGGAAAGATCTAACAGAGGGCTTTGAGAATGGTGAGGGACTGAGATCACGGGTTAGGAGGAACCACGGCCCAAATAGGGAATACACGTAGCTTCCTTAAACCATCTCAAGGGCCATGGCCCAGAGTCTCTGAGACTCTAGAGAGCAGAATTCATGGGGGGCATTAAGAACTCTCAAGAAACAGAATTAGCTGCTCAGCAAACACTGACATCCATGACCTTGGCTGTTAACCAAGCAGAAGCTAGGTGGCACAGAGCCCATGAGAGCCTCAGATGGAGGCTGGCCACAAAAGTCCCTTCTCATCCACCATCCATCACAACAGGGCAACACCGAAAGCCAGAGTGCTGGCCCACCACCCCTAAAAGGCAGGGGTCACAGCACTGCGGCTCACCTGTTCATTCTACAAGGGCCGAGAGCAAGAAGGATGGAAGGAAAAAGCACAATAGATTTTCTACAGCCACTCCCTGGACCCCAGTGCTGGGATATCAGAAAAGTTGGTGCAGTGTTGACGTTCTGGGACAGGGGCTTCTCGTCAAGACCCAAAGTACCCAAAACCAATTTCTGAAAGCTGTCCTCCAGGGACCGGTGGGTGTCAAGCAGAGAAGGAGGACGTCTCCACTGCCTTTGAATCTCAACTGACGTTTAGGAATTGTTTGTTTTAGGTTGTTTGGGGTTAAGGGTGGTAGTGGGTGCCAAGCAAAACTGTCCCCCTTTCAGCTTCTCTTTTTTTAAAGAAAGACAAAGAAAAGAGAAAAACAAAACAACCAAACACCGCAGCCCAAGCTGAGTCTGCGCTGTGGGCGGCCAACGCGAGTTTCCTTTATCCAACCACAAAAAGGCATCAGTGGAACCAGCGAGGGGCCCCAGAACGGCCTTTCCAAGCCAGGGCCTGCCACTCCGTTGAGGTTAGCAGTTAAGCAGGGGCCAGGAGCCACTCGGGCAAACAGACCGAGCTCCCCGTTACACAACGCCGGCCTTATCTCCCTGTGCCACTGTCAGTTTGCAGTCATTGCACAGTGCTACAACCACAGCCGAGACTGGCCCGAGGGAGATAGCTGGCTCGCTGCTTGCTATCAGAGAGGCAAGAGGGTGTCTGGGACGGTTAGCCTGCATTCAGACATTCGCCTTTCTATTAAAAGACAGTCAGAGAGACAGGTAACAGTCCGGCTGGCCAGCTTCACAATGTCACTTCCTTTGAACCTGAGGGCTAGAGCCCCTCTCCCCAGTCCATCTCCCTCTCCCAGGCCCTCCTACCAACGAGAAGAGATGACAAGGTCCACTTCATGTCATTTCATTAATCTTGGTAGAAACCCTGGCTGGGTTGCCCAGTAGATAGAGCATCATCCCAGTGCACCGAGATCACAGGTTCAATCCCTGGTCAGGGCACATACGAGAAGTAACCAATGAGGGCACAACTAAATGGAACAACTAAGTGAAACAACGAGTTGATGGTTCTCTCTCTCCTCCTCTTTCTCTTCCTCTCTCCCTCCACCCCTTCTTCCTCTCTCCCACTTCCTTTCTCATTCTCAAATCAATGGGAAAAAAATGTCTTAGTGGAGTGGCAGGTACAAGACATGGGAAGAGGAACTCCTCTTCAGACAGACTCTGGAAGGCAGGCAAGGAGCAGGGCAGCAGGATAGGTTGAATGGACAATGTCAATGTGGAGAGCTCTGATGTCCCTTCTCAAATCCTTCAAAGTCTCCCAACTGCCCCAGAATAAAGTCCAAAAACTAACAACAGTTATAATTCTTGAGCAACAACCTTGTTCCAGGCACGGAGCAGGATGTACTGAACGCACTATATGAAATCCTCAAGCTATCCCAATCGCCCCACTTCAGGGATGAGGAAACCACGGGTCACGGCACTTGAGGCGCGCAGCCGAGGTCATGCAGTCTGCCGGTGGCCACAGGAGAACCTGCCCATGGCTTTCCCACTTCTCCCTGCTGCCCTCTCTCCTTCCCAGCCTGGCATCTGTGGCCCTTCCATCTGACCCCATCCTGCCATGCCGGCACTAATAACCCTCATTCCAGTCAAAGGAAGTCCCTGCCTGATCACCACTGCATAATTTTCATAGCATTGCTCACTAACCCCCCCCCCCCAGAAAAGCCCATGGGCAGAGGCTCTGGTTGTCTTGCTCATCGCAGGATTTCCGGGTCCCAGCACACAGTAAGTGCTAAACAAAAAGTTTTAATTGAAGAGGAATCCTCCAGGTGGAAGGAACTTCATGTCTGAGTTTCCTTGTGCTTTTTCTGCATATCTACCAGGAACGTCCCGTTTCCTACTTTCTATCAGAGTAGCAACATACACATGTACATTTTTAAGTATTTTAACTTCTCTGTTCAAATGAGGAGGGCTCATCATTGGGGGTTTGTATCTTAAACCCCTTAATATAGTGTATTGTCAATAAATCTAAGGACTCAGTGGACACTTGCCTACTAAGCAGTAGACAGGTTAGTGAGTCCCCCCAAGAGGTAAGTCACCTTGTCAAAATCCAACCATGGTGCACCCCTCATCCAGAGACTTGAAAACTGCTCTCAGGTCAAATTCTATTCTTACCTCCATCTTCGTGGAAGCGGGAGCAGACCTGGGCAGTCATAGGCAAGTTTGTGAAGGAGGAATAAAAGTAGGCAGGGACTGAGAGACATGGGTTCTAGTCCTGGTTTTGCCACTAGCTTGCTGTGTGACCTTGGGCAAATCATTGAGCCTCTCAGGACCTTCACTTATTCCCTCCTAAATGAGCATGTTGAAATAAACCACTTTATGGGCCCTTCCAACTTTAACATTCTAAGGTCTCAGTCACCTTGAGACCCCACACCTGCCCTGAAGATGGCGAACAGTAAGTGCCTTCCTCAACACGCAGCCAGAAGAGGGATGAGGGCCTTCAGATTCCCCCTCATGCTATTCCTCAGCCCCCTGAACCTGTGCTAGTGGATAAACCAGCGGACCCTCTCATTAGGAAGGATGGCAGCCATGATTTGAATATGGATCTGAAGTAAATAAAAGGGAGAAAGCAGATACTGAAATGGATTTTCAATAAACAAGCTCCTTCCCGTGAAACCTGAATTTTCCCAACATACATAGATATACTTTCACGGATCCAGTTTAGGAGCATTCAAATTAGCACAACCTGGTCTCATATACTGTGCAAAACACATAGTAAGCATTTTGCTTTTATTTATGTCATCAATGGTTTCAATGAGGATGACTCATCCTTCCTCTTTAACACTCTGTTCTAATATGGTTTACTATAAATAATGTAGGGAGAGTGAGAGAGAGGGGGAGAGAGAAGGAAAGAGAGGGAGAGGGGGAGACTCCTGAGTGACCAAGCTCGAGGCCGCTACACAGCCAGGTCACAAACACCCAGGTCTGGCAGACACCCCAAGGCGGAGCAGCACAGCTGGCAACCTGGAGGTGGTTACCATCAAGAGGAAAGGCAAACATTGTTTACTCTGCTCTCTAGGGGTTCAGGGTCTAATCCACTCTGAGGATGTGCCAGGTGCCAGGCTTGATTTTAACACAGGAACTCCTTTAACCTTCCAGAACTTTCCCAAGAGATAGAGACCACTGTACCCCCCCCCCATGCCTACCCCCTTAGAGTCTGTGTGTCAGACTTCAATCTATGCTTTCTGATCCCAAGCTACATCTACTGGTGGTGGTCTAGATTTCTTTAACAACAGAAATGCCCCCTCGGCACTCCAAACTCACAGGCAGCCAAACCATAAATACAAAAACATATCAGCCATAAGAAGAGTCTGCTCTGGGACCAGACCATCGGTAGCAGCAGCGCCTTCCAATCTGAGCCGCTGGAAATGACCAGTTCCTTGGCTTTGCCCACCTCCCACCTAAGAAGCGAGGCCAACATTCACCGTGGGGCTGAGCTGATAAGTCTTCCACACATTCTTTCCAGAATCTACCCTCAGAGTTAGACGCAGTCACCCAATGTCATCACTCTCTATATATTCACCAGATTTGGCACCGAATCATTTTGACCATTTTGAACAGCCAAATCTACCCTCCCCAAGGACAGAGTAAGAAGAATGTGGCACAGACTTTGGAAAGGATTCTGAAAGATTTCCTAAATGTTTGGGGCTGTGGCCACATCACAGGATTAAGGGATCACTTATTAGACGCGGAGGCTTCTTTAGAACAGCCGTAGCACTTCACAAATGAAGACCTTTATATCCATGATGCACTTACATTATTAGTCTATTGTTTCATCAGCTGGCTGCTAGTACAGGGTTAGTTCTGCTATCAATGTAGCAGTGCCCCAAACAGAAGATTTTA
This sequence comes from Saccopteryx leptura, assembly GCF_036850995.1. Classification (NCBI taxonomy): domain Eukaryota; kingdom Metazoa; phylum Chordata; class Mammalia; order Chiroptera; family Emballonuridae; genus Saccopteryx; species Saccopteryx leptura. The sequence goes on from NC_089503.1 coordinate 103,308,444, forward strand.
CTGGTTTCTGTCACAGTTTCTCCCCTGAGTTAAAATAATGGGCTTCTAAGGTCCTTGTTTCATAGCTTAACAGTGCCCGCTTACAAAGAACCTTCACTGTGCTATGCACTTCATACACATTTGATTCACATAACCACCTTAAAAGGTGTTGCCCTATTTCTTTTACAGAACAAGGAAATAGGCTCAGAAAGGCTAAGTGACTTGTTCAAAGGCACAGAGCAAATTCTAGAGCCTGGGTTTTCATCCAGGAAGCCTCACTTTAAAGCCCTCTTCTTATCACTCCACACACACTGTCCCTAGAAAACACCACCTCCCAGGAAGCCTGTTCCTTAAGGGCACTCCCCCTCCCAAACAATTCCTGGGCTGTAATTCACTATCTGCAGCATCTCATGGACTTTGGGCTCGCTGTTTCGACTTCCCGGTAAGTCCACTTCAGTAGATACTCCTGCTCTCAATAGCACCCTCCGTGATCTGCAAACATTACCAGGACATCAAAACAAAGCTATCAGTTGTGTTCCCAGCCTGAGCAGCCTGTCCCAACTCTTTTGTTTGATTCTCAGACAGCTTATTGACTAGGTGATGGGGTCAGAAGTTTTCTTTTTCACCTCGCCCCTTCCAGAACCAGGCACTCTACTTAAAGAAGCAAATTCAGGGCAGATGGGAACTGTCTACCCATGTAAGATTTCAGGGTTTACATGTTTTCAGGAAGCACCAATTATTTTCCTACCAGCCAACAACTTGTGGGAGTGAGAGAGAATGGAGGGAGAAAGAGATCGGAACTAAAGGAGCAAAGATTACCTACACCCTTTCCCCCTGTCCTATTAACACGGGCCTCCGCACCCCGCTCCAGGAGCCATTCTCAGACTCCGCATGTCCGCATGAGAGAGGGGAGAAGGAGGTGAGAGCAGGAAGCTGAAAGACTGTGTGATAAACACAGCTGCTGTGTTTTATGAGATACCTGTTTTCTTCTATCAGGTGCTTTCACACATCTCCACCCCAATCTGGGGGGGGGTGTCCTGTGTCTCCACCTGGTCCCTCCTTCCTAACACACCACCCCTCGCCCTGACCCCAACAGTTTATCTTCGCATATTGGAAAACTGGCATTTATCAAGTCATCTATTCCTCATAGATTGTTAAACAGACCACAGGGGTTATCAGTGGAGTTGATACAGAAAGATAAACAGCAACCTCTTATACAAATAGCACTAAGAATGTGGGACTGGACACAGGACAAAATCAGAATTTAGAATATGAATCTTCATGTTTTTTCTTGATCTCAAGCCTGGAAAACCTGCAGGACCCTGGAGAAGATCCTCCGGGTAGGTTTTCCTCTTCCTTTCTTACAGCGAGGGGCAGGTGTGCACCTAGGTCTGACCTGCTTTGCAAAGAAGAGTGTGGCTTTCATGTCTGCTTTTAATATGCCTCTTTTCTGTTATGACGAGATTTTCCTCTTCGCAACAGCCATTTCATTTTTTTCTGGTGTCTCAAGCCCACTGGAATGTGCTTTGTTCCGAAAAGGATAAAAAGGTATTCTCCAAATTGGGAGTAGGGGTCAGAGGGCAGTAGCAGAAGAAAAAAAAAGAAAAAGAAAAAAAAAACTCCATGGAAGGCCAGGAGCTCTGGGTTCCGAGACACAGTCCACGTGCCCAGAAGATGACGCCGCTCCTGGGCTCTGCAGGTCTGCCTCGCCCAGAGAGGAGCAGGACCAGGTGGCATCGGTTCAAACTCTTCTCATTCATCTAAGGGTAAACTCACATCAAGAAGCAAGAGGTGAGTGGCTTCTAAGTGACAAAAGAAGCACCCAAAGGGACAGAGCAAGCTGCCTCTCACCCCAGGCTGCAGGCTGGGGAGGAGGGAAATGGGAGAATGACAGAACCCAGGGCTGATGAGAATGAAGGACTGAATGGAATAGGCTAATTTACACAGGAAGTGAGCACTTACCAGACCCTTCATCTCAACACACAAAACCCTCCGCCGTATCTGGAAGCAATTACACCCAGTTAACATGATATGCTCGCCACTAAAATTAACTGCAAACAGAAATATTTTTCACTTTTGCAACAGGGAATGCCAAGGCTTGGCCTCTCCCCGCCAGCCACCCTCCCTTGTCCCACTGAACCGAAGGCTGAGGAATACTTAGCAGCTACTTGGCTGAAAAAAAAACAAAAACCACTCTTGAGGCTGTCAGGACACACAAAGTAAAGGGTGATAATGATGAAGAGGGGAGAGAAGGAGACGCGGCAATGCAAACCACTGTGCTGAACCTTGCGGGAAGGAGCCCGGCACATGGGCCCTCAGCGGGTCTGCAGCGCTCCGAAGTCCAGCCCTGGTTTTCCACACTTGACGTCAAAGGGAAGAAAAATGTTTTTAGAGTCACCTGATTTAGCAGCCACCCCACACTGTTTTTAAGGACCATTTTTATCCCTCCTGCCAAGGGGACAGGGTGGGGGTATATACAGGGAGATAGACTCACAAATGGAAGCAGATCCTTAATTTAGCAGAGCATTTACAGGGGACAACTGTCATGATTTAGCTTTGGCATCAGACGCTTCCAACCCCTACGCCACTAATGCCTTCCAACAGCTTTCACCTGCTGTTTAACTGAGACGGGCACAGTTTTCCACGCCAAGGGTGAAGACGGGGCTAGAGGAGGTGGGAACCCGCCTCCCTGCGTGTACCCTGAAACGGGCCGGTGTCCCTGTCTCCAAAACTCCGGGTCCAGCTGCCTCGACTCACTCTCCTTTCCCTCTGTGCCCAACCCCACAATCAGATAAGAATTTTTATCCCCCTGAACTACTGTCAAGGACACCATAAATACTGGACACAAACGAATAGCTTTGTTTTAACGTTCCCAAAGGAGGCCGTCATCTCCAAATCCCGTCCCCCACAGGCCCACCTTTCTGGGCCGCACTCGGCAACACTTCGCCTGGAAGTGCAGTTCAGTCCTTTGTCACCAGGGGCCTTTAAAACGACAGTGGTGGCGGCAGCAGCAGCAAAAGTAACGCATCCGTTTGCCAGACAGTGCACAAGCATCTCTCCTCAAAAAGAGGGAGGCAAAAGCCCCTCCACCCCCTGGAATAAGGTCAAAAGCACCGCTGTTCTCCGCAAAATTCACATTTAGAACATTACTCACAGGCTAAAAAGAGAAAAAGAAAAAAGAAACAATTTAAGTAGCCTTTCTTCAACAAGTCCAAAGCCGTGGTGAGGAAAACAATGGTCTCAATACGTTAAACGGAAAGAAAGTGTTGTGTCACACTTTCCAATTTTTTTAAAAAACAAGTTTATGATGAGAAAGAAAGAAACGCGCACATCCCTTCAGACACTATAACCTGACACCGCACAGCGTGCCTGACCCTGGGCTGTACATCGCCACCCCACAGAGAGTAACACAGCAACATGACAAAGTCGAGGCCATTAACCTCCTCTCTCAGATGAGAAAGCGGCTGCTTGGGAATCTCGCCACAGGCACGGAGCTAACGAGACGCAGAGGATGAAGTCACACACAGGTTCAACTGTGGACGCAGCCTTCCCCAGCTTCCCACCATTCTGCAACCAACAACCCCCCTCCAAAAAATTTTGAAGATGCAGGAATGCAAAAGCAAGTAAATAATCTCCCCCCAATCACCCCTCCCCGAGACAAACCCTGCTAGTATGTGGGCGTCTCTCCGTGCCCTGAGACTCCGCGCACACATCTAAGCCATGACACTCAGCTCGGTCACCGCACAGCTGTCCAGGCATGGAAACAGTTAAGTCGCCCTCAGTGAATAAATCAAAAAGTTCAAGGCTGCAACATACCACAGTGATTCCCTCTTTACATATGACAAGAACCAGAGAGAGGCTGAAATCCCAAGCATCCTGAGCAGGGTCTCCCCGGCCTGCACAGGTTACACTGCCAGGGTCAGGGCCGTGGACCTTTAGCGGCAACATTCATTTCCTGAACAGGACAAGTTCTCCTGGCCATAAAGCTAATAGGAACTTCCTCGCACGGCGAGCTCCGGCTGACAGGGCTACTTGTCACTGGCCACGCAGGAGGAGAGCACTGGTTCCCATTAGTGGATTATGATGCCAGGTGCTACTAATAAGGTACCTCGGCAAGAAACAAGAGACTGCTAAGTTGTCTCTCCAACTCTGGAAGTAATCAGGCCTGGGCTTCGGGGTTGGGGAGGGACCTCACTGAAAGAAGGGTGGGAGGAGTGGGTAGTTTAGCCTCGATAGACCCCAGCAGCATCTAACCTGCAAAAGGGCTCAAATCAATGTATCTCAAACACTCCCTCTGCATTTCCCCCAACTACCAGAAGAGACTCCCCCAAATTAACATTAATAATATTTCCCCCAGCCCTGCAGGCCTGATGGGTCACCACGGGCCCTTATAGTCAGTCACATCTGCTTCTCACTATGGTGAAGAGAGTTGTGCCAACAGGCCTAACGACTTTAAGATCACAACGCTCTGCTAATCCACTTAGAGACCAACGCCAGGCAAGGGTGACCGGGCTCAGAGAGCAACTCCCTTGTCAGGCCGGGGTCACAAGAGAAGCAGGAAGCAGGGAGGCCACTTCCCATATGGGTCCCTGTGGTGTGCTTCATGTTACACGGCACCGCATTTACACGTATAAATAACCACAGAGAGGGCCGAGGGGCTAGCCTCACCTCACAGGAGAGGTGGCTGACATTCAGACAGGTGGCAGCGTGTGCCCTAGTTCACAACATAGCTCTCTTATTCAAAGTGGATCTAACGCAGCCTATGTTAGATAGGCTGCACTACCTACCTTCAGCCCCACAAAGACAATGGTCTGGTGGTACACCTGTCTTGTTCTTGGCATGCCTCATGGTGTTGCTTTGTTTGTGTGTGTAAGTCCTTTTTCATTGTTTCAGTGTGCTGGGGGAGAGGGGATCTAAATGGCCCCAAAGCAGGGAAAACTCTAGAAACCACTTCCAACAGGCCCACAATTCTCCTCTTCATCAAAATGTCTGTGATCAAGTCCAACAATTTCACCAGGAATGCCCCACTGTCTTGGGAAGTTCTTTCTCTTATCTAACTTGGACTCTCCCTACTGCAAACTGAACAGACAGTCTGTCCCTGCTGAAGAGCGTCACATCTTGAGGCCTGAGTCAAACCTGGGCTAGGAATTTAGATTTAAGAAGGTTTTTGCAAGTCTTTAGCCAAAGTTTTCATGTGACAATAACCTACACCAGACTCTCCCCCACCCCTGGCGGATGCAGAGCTAGGCCTCACGTAGGCAAAACCCAGCCACGGTTTTCCCAGGAAGAGCACACTGTTGCTTCTAAGGCGAAATGGCAGAAAGGGGAATTTCTGTTTAGGCTGGGATAAAATTAACAGTGTAGAATTTTTTTGTAATTTTTATCCCCTCCCCCAACTTATTTTAGTCAGCATAGAAGGCCTCTATGGCTAGGAGCTGGTCTCTCCATGCAGGTAAGAGATAATGGGGCAGATGCAGTCCTCCTCAGACCCACTGAACCCCGACCGCAAAGGCCTGAGCCCTTCTCAGTAAGCAGCACCTTCGCCGCTTTCCACCTCTCCAGCCACCAGGGAAAACTGGGCCAGAGCAGGCCAAGCAATGATCCTTCTGGTCCCCAGCTACAGGGAACACAAGGGGGCCCTTCCTGCGTCCCACCCTCTGATCCCACTAGGGGACACAAGTCCAAGCAGGACGATACAGTAAGAAGAGTGAACATGGGGCCAGAAGACCAGGGCACAAACCTCGGTGTCGCCCGTGACTGTCTGCCATGGACAAGACCATTGACCTCTAGTGCTTCCCTCTGCCCACCTGGAATGCAAAACTAATATCCACCTTATAGGGCGGCTAGAGTATTTGGGAAGATTCTGACGACAGATGCACTTAGCCCAGCACCTACTATGTATCAAACACTCACAACAGCGTTTGCTGAATCCAGCCTCAGAAGCTTACTGCACTGGGGCGGGAGAGGGAAGGGGCTGGAATGTCCAGCACCCACAAACCCGGCATTCCCTCAGTACGTGGGGTCAGTGCTCCTCAGCTCTGCCTCAACCACAGCAACCTGCTCACCTGGCCACATGCACAAGCAGCAGGACACTGCATCCAAGAGCCACCGGCTCACTTGGAAACTGCGATGGTGGAGAGCGGCCCAGCTAAATTTAAATGAGGACTGGAATGACTCATCAGGCTTCAGGTCAATGGGACAAAGAGTACCCTGGCCACCCAGGTACAAGCAATCAGCTTCTCGGACAAAAAATGCCCGTTCTCACCATGTATCACAGCCCCAAACACACAGTGCCCCTGAGACAGCAGTTTTTACAACACTGTGTGAACCAATACGTCTGCAGGGCCAAAGCAAAACCTAGGCGAATACAAACACATTCTTCACGCTGCACTACTTACCAGTGTGCCCACTTCACGACAACAACAATAAAGATACAACAGCAAACACAGATGGAGCACTCACCTCGGGCCACTATTCCTTGCACTTAACAAATACTGACAACTTAATCCTTGTAATAAACCAAATAAGTAGTTATTATTCCCATTTTACAAACAGAACAAGCAGGCACAGAGAGGTTCAGTAATGTAACCATAGTCACACAGCTGGCAAGTGGTGAAATTGGGATTCTGAGCCAAATAGCCTCATCTGTACAAAATACACATTTACTGCGTATAAAACGTAGAGTCAGAGGTGGGGCAGTGGGAACGCCATGGTAAACAACTGCCTCTGAGTCAGGGCTCTCCCCTAACACCACCGACACGGGACTGACTGAGACAACCTTTTGTTATTGTGGAAAATTCAGCAACCTTCCACTGGACAAATGGAGACATGTCTGTACTCATGCAGCAAGACTCTGACGTCTCACACTCGGGCTTTCAGTTGGACTTGTTTTGAAATCATCCATTGAAAATATTAAAGTAACTGGAAATTTTTTTCTCCTGAATTAACAACAAATTGAAGACTTCTGAATAGAGTTTGATTTTAACAGCGTAGGATAATCACTGTCTTAAAGATCATACACAGTGTTCCTAGAACATGCAGGAGGGAAGAGTGCGGCGGACCTGACACTTCCGTACCCACCCCCTCCCCCACAATGAACCGATGGTGGCAGCGCATCAAAATGGGACTCCTCACAGCAACAGGAGGGCATGCTACCTTCCTCCACGGAAACAAATAAGTCATCATCAAAATCTCCCAGAGTTCAGCTTAAATCCCAGATGGTTCAGTAACCCTAAGCAGATCACAGGCAGACTCAAATCTCACGGACCCCCTAGTCTAGCTGGAGTCCAGAATTCAAAAACAGCAAAATTTAATTAACCAAAAGGACGTCATGAAGTTGAAAGTGGGTGCACACGTGGTAGAAGAATTTTCTAAAGACTTCAACAACCCAGAAACAATTTGTCCAAGTGCCTAAGTTTACAAATGAAGAAATGAAAGCTCGGCTCAAGATAAAAGGGACTGACAAGGGTGACCAAAGCTAAAAACAAACAAACAACAACAATAACAACAAAAAAACAAACACGCAGAGCTGGGTCTTTACATGCAGGTCTGGCCTCTGCCAAAGCTGGCACACCTTCCCAAAGCCTCTGCCATCTTCCTAGCTCTACAACCAATGCCCTCTCAAAAAGACTAGATTTCCAGGAGCCCGAGAGGTTATAAACTGAAGTCATTCATCACCCCCCCAAAAGGATACTTCCTGGAAACAGAAATGGATTCAGAAAGGATTTGGGCAAATCTGTGAATGACAGAACAGCCATAAATAGCTACCAAGAGAAGCTGGGCGCCACCTGACCTTTAGGATTGACGTCAAGGAAGATAGCTGTAGCCTCCTATGGTGGCATCTCAGGGAGCGGGGTTGGCAACCAAAGACTAGGTCAGATGGATCTGACCCAAAGTGGCAATGCACTTGTTCTTATATGGCCTGGCGCAGAGCACTCGGTGCTGTGAGTTAGAAGGCAAGCTGGACTTTTGGTCCTATCCATTTATAGTTATGTGACCTTGGGCGAGTCACTTATTGGCTCCGAAGCTCATTTTCCTCATCTGTAAATTGGGGTTGAGAATGGCCCACAATCCCTTATCCAGAACCCCAGGGTGCTTCAGAAATCCAGACTGTTCAGATTTTTAGAAAGGAGCTATGCGGCTGATAGTGTTTGCCCAGTCCCAGAGGAGTCTAAGGAAGCACTCTGTAATCAAACACATTAATATTTTTTGCAGCAAAACATATGAATATTCAAAATAGGATAAATATAGCCTCACAGCAGCTCAGATCAGGTTTTGCCACTAAATGGAGTTTGCTGCAAATGTACACAGAACCCATCAGCTTTCAGAGCTTTTCAGACCTTGTAATCACAGATCTGGAATGATGGACCTACATCCCCTTTGGGGAGGATGTGAGGTTAAGAAAGATAAAGCCATTAAATATGTTTGGCAAAGGAGAAAGTACTACAGAGGGGGTGCATTATTAATATTACTGCTGTTACTTATCATTATTTCACAGAATTCTCTCTTCCAAAAAGATAATGATTTGACTTCAGAGGTGCCTAAAGCTGATAGAATCATGAAAAGGGACCAAGCATTCAGGACAACTTCTGAGCTCCCCAAAACCGCCAAAACCAAGGTCAATAGCTATTGACCCTCTTCACAGTCAACCACTGAAAAGAGAGCAGCTGGCCACCAGAGAGAGACCAAGGCAAAGGTCCAGGCAGAACTCTGACATCTCAACTACACAGCTCAGGCACCCTAGAGCTGGGTCTGGGGAGCTGGCTGAGACCACTCCTCGTGGTTCCTGAACATGCCTGCATTTACCAGGCAAGAAGCCCTACTTTGTGTGTGCAGGACTCACACTGTAGGTGGTCCAACAGCTTGTCTGTAGAATATCAGAGCTCTGAGGAAACCAGACCCCACTTTGACCATGCAGGACTGGATTCAGAAACAATATTGTGACCAAGCTGCATGAGCTGGGGGAGACTGAGGGCTGTAAAAGAGGACTGTGTTCACACTGAAGCCAACGGTTCCTTGTGATCTTACCACACATGTATGTGACTGTGAGAATGAGAAGGTATACCTGGCCCACTTGAGAAGGTTCCTAGAGCAGATCCAGACAAGCCTACATGCAGAACTGCTTCAGCCTTTCAGACAGAGAAGAAGAAAGAAGAGAAACTGAGCCTAGAGAAAGAGAGTCCAGTCTTCCTGAAGTTCCCTCCCTCCCTCAGTCATTATCTTCTGTAAGGTGCCTCCTAGGGGGTCCAGAGCCTGCCCCTCCTGCTGCCTGGAGAACCCTGTTGGCCAGGTCTTCTGACTGTTCTGACCTCCTGGATCCCTTAGGTGAGGAAGACCCATTTGATTTACTCAAGTAGTGTCTTTGTCCGGTCTTTCCATCAACCCATGACTACACTGGACATTGCTTTCACATCTCGCCATGTGCAAGGACCACAACTTCTCTAATTTTTATCCTAATTTTCTGTCAGGCCACGATGCCACTCTCTCACCAGCCTGGGGCCAAGTCATGAGGGAATCTACTGATGGGATTCCACGGCAAACTCTCCTTCCGACACCGTCGCCAGAACTCTCTTCCTCTTTCTTCTCCGTGCCCTTCTCCTCCCCAGGAAGAAAGTGTAACTGCAGGTACTTAACCCTTTACCAACATTCTAGCCCATGTGCTTAAAAAAGAATAAAACCTATAGCCTATTATTTCATCACCATCAACACGGTTATGGTACGTAACAGCCAAGTCCACACTCTCCTGATGTCAAAATCTCCCACTCTGTTGTTTTGTCTTGCCTTTTTGTGCTTACTTGTAGTTGGAATGGGGGGTGTGTGGCAGAGAGCAGTGGTAAAGAGGGAAGTAGCACCTTAATCCGGGAGCTTTGAGGGAGAGGGAGAGGAAAAAGGCCTCCTACAAAGTGTGTCTGATCAGGAGCCAAGGGGCCGTCCGTCTGTGCAAGGGCCGAGCACGCGCAGGAACGTTCTGTCCCTCCCCGTTTCCTTAGACCCTCACAGCTTCCCACCCAAGGCCCTGCCCCAGCTCTGGTTTCCTGGGCTGCAGCACTTACTTTCCACTCTCCATCAAAAGCACATTCTCCGTGTCAGCAGCCCCCAGCGTGACAACAAGGACTCAAGGACCAGCTCCTCACCATCAACAGTCCACAAGGACAGGGACACTCTCTGCAATGCTCCACGGCCATCACAACCCCAGGGGAAGGCAGTGCTGTGGACACTACACACGAGGACACGGAGACAAGGAGGGTTATACAGAAGCGAGGCCCAAACTGGATGGGGGACAGAAGGGCACACTGGTCACTTTCACAGTTCCTTAGTGCCATCACAGCTCTAGACACTTCCAAATGAGACTGCATTAACCCATCACCACACCATGCCGCTACCTCCATTTTAAAAAATGTAAAACAAAGCTCAGAAAGGTGACATGACAATCCTAAGTCCAGTTCCACCCCCCTCTGCTCTGTGTGGTAGCACACAACCAACCCTCAGTCCCTCCCCAGAGGACCGAGGTCCCACAGAATGGGAACTCAGAACTGCTGGGAGGGTGCCATCTTTTGTAGCCTTCTCAGCTAAAGAGAAGCAAACAGGACCTGAGGAGAGCCAGAAAACATGTTTACTTTCCACTGTAGCCCATTTCTGATAGTACGTTACTGAAATCATTCACAACCGGAAGAGATGGTAACACTACCTGGTCAGAGTTTGGGGAGGGGGTTTTCTCTTTAGGAAAGTTTGAGCAAAAACACAATTTTCAGTTTATTGCCAAGAAAGAGGTTACAAGCATCAAGACACACCTTAGCAGCCGTTATTTTTCGCACCCACCGGAAATTTAAAAAATCGGCTACATTTAGCTCAGCAGCACTTTCCACAAGGTAAGTAAGTAACTTTCAGAGCCACAACTAGGCACTGTCGGAGCCGGTTCCAGCTCAGCTTGGGGCAGTCAGACAATCTCCAGCTGCTCCCCTCTCTGGCCCACAGCCTCTAGGTCACATCCCCTCCCACACTATGAGAAATGGAGGAACGGGATAGACAGAGAGGTGTGCAAATGTGGAGAATCCTCCAAGGTCAGCCAAAGAGCAGGCCAGAGAGTTTACAGGGAAATGTCATCAAGATGACAGCAGAGACTGCATTTCTGAACACATTCCTCAGACCTGGGAACTAGAGGGCAAAATGATGGGCATGTCGTTATGACAGATGCAAGGGAACACCAAACCTGCTACTGGTTCCCTTCATATTTCCTCCACTTCTAATGAGTAATTTTGAAAACCCCTCTGCTCTATAGGCACACAGTCCTCCTCAGGACTGAACGAATCCAGGAGGCAGCAGAATGCAAGGACGTTAGGATCTGAATTCGATTCCAGCCAGCTCTACTTCCTATGTTCTCTGTGATTTTGGTAAAAGATCTCAGTATCATCCCATGTAAAAGAAGAACATCGCCTATCTCAAAAGGTTGTCATAACAACAATGTGGCTCCACATAAAGCACTTAGCACTGAACCAGACACATCTTAAGAGCTCAGTGGATAGTTAATCCACAGAGAAGGAAACAGAAGCCAGAGGGAAGCCCACACTGGCCTGAAGTCACATTTAATTCAAGGCGAGCAGAGAGAGAATAAAGAGTTAGCCGGGAGGCTGCACTGCAAGATGCTCATACCCATCCTTCCCCCTTGCATTTAAATCAACTCCTTCTAAATGTGTTTTCAGGAACAGAAAATGAGAAGGGAGAGAGGAAGCCACGTTCCCAGTGATGAGTGTTCACCAGGAATGACGTGTGGAACCTGCAGCTGCTCTCGAGGCCTAAGCAGCACTGGCCGTCCCATCCTCCTGAGCTGCAGACAGCCGGCCTTGGCAGAAACCACTGACGGGGACCTGGACACCCGAAACCCACAGCATGGCTACATCCAGGCCGTGGGAGACCTTTGTCCTCAACCCCAGTTCCTCTCGTCCCTCCCTTTATCAGTCACTCAAGGCAAAGGAGAAGAGACCCAATAGCAGAACGAGCAAATGGGAGCCCAACAGGAGAAAGAAGACAGAGCTCCATGTGCAGCTGGGCCCACAACTTCCCCAGAGCTTAGGAAAGTCCCTAGGACCCTCACCACATTTGAAAAGCATACCCCCAGTCCCAGGATTTCGAAAGAAATGTTTTGTTTATAAATAGCAGGGAGCACAGGCAAGCCGGGTCCCAAGACTCAGGAACAGTCAGGTATAAAGGCCGGGTGTCAGGGCCAGAACTTTAGGCCAGGGTGTCAGGTGAGACTGGCAAGGGACCTACCTGTGCTGCTCGACAGCCTCGTTGTCAGGAAGCTCCACCCCACACACGCTGCACTGCTCCCCGATGGTCCGGCTCTCCGACTTCATGCCCACGGCCAGCTCGCCCAGCTTGCTGAACAGCTCCCTCTGGATGAAGCCCTGTGGCAGCAGGCCCCCATAGGTGCTAAAGTCCATAGAGACGGCCAGAGTGGGCTGTACGTGGAGGCCAGAGGACACCGACGACGGCATGCTCAACACGGCATCGGCCTTGTGGTTGGGCAACACGGAGTAGATACCCAGATGTTTCTCAGCTGTGGGTGCCAGGTGCTCCGGTCGGCCTGGGGGACCTTGGCCAGCCTCAGCAGAGGGTGGCATCTGCTCAGCGCTCTCCTCACGTCCATAGTGCAGCTCCCTAGCACTGGTGATGACACTGCTCCGAGTCGGGGTCCCAGGCCCTTCTTTGCCCCTTTCTTCAACCTTGTCCCCAATCCCACCTGAAACGCTGGACTCAGGTGCCACAGGGCTGTCCTGGCTGGGCACCTCATCCACCTGCATCATCTCTGTCTTTACCTCGGCCATGCCGAGGTGCCGCCCACCTCCAGCCATAGTCAGCTCCTCGGGCTCTGCCGGCGGCTGAAGGGTTCCCTGCAGGAGAGACTGTCCTATGGTCATCAAACTGTCCACAGCAGCCTTGGTAGGACTCATGGCTGAAAGACCGAATGAGGTGGACACAGATGGGCTCTGATCTGCCATGGGCCCAGGGAGGCTCTGGGCAGCCACGCTGGCATACCCACCCTCCTCGCTGGAATGCTTCGAGATGAAGATGTTCTTGAGGTACCGAGCCTTGCGGTCCTCTTCTTCCTCTGCCCCGCCATCTGCCATGGTGGCTTCCGTGTCATTGTCATCTGTGGCCTGGATGGTCTCTAGGATCTTCAGGCACTGCTCTTCCAGGTACTCAATCTCCAAGATCTCGGCCGCATACAGCAGGTCATCCAGGTCCTCCGCCTTGGCCTGCAAGGTGGCCGTGTACGCATACTCCAGAATTTGCTGGAAGGTCTTTGGCGAGAGGAAGTCCAGAGTGTAGTGCTGGCTGTTGCGGTGGAAGAGGATCTCAAACATCTTGCTTGTGCAGGCCAGGACGGTCCGGTGGGCGTGGAACTCCTGGCTGTCCACCATGATGACCACATCGCACAGAGTCCCGGCCAGCCGCATCTGGTTAGCCTTGCACAGGAGCCCCGTGGGGTGGCTGGGGTTCTGCAGCTGGATCATGCCCATCTTCGTCAGATCCATGGCGCTCCCCGCGGCTCAGGCATGAGGCTCTCTTTCCTTCCTGACTCGGCGTGGTGGGGCAGGGTGAGCTTCCTGGGCCAGTAGAGAGGGCTGGGGGGTGGGGGGGGAGGCAAAAGAGACGACAGGACAAAAGGTAGATTAGACTGTGTTCCTAAAAGTAAGAATTAAAACAACACAACACAGCACCCACCCTCAGTCAGCCACCAAGAGAATCTTGGAAATTTTAATGGAGTAGAAGGGGGCTTCCTAGAAATCTGCCTTTACAAACCCATGAATGAGAACAAAGAGAAATTTCTGCCATAACATATGCTTAATTCACTGTTAGATGAAGTAAAGTGAAAATTACAGTGCAGTCTTCTGAGTCTGGCTGAATGAGGGTAGGGTCCCGTGTGCAAGACCAACATGCTATGGGGAGGCGTCCAGCACTTACTGAAAATTGTAACAACTGAACCCCTTCCTTTAGTCCATTTAAGCCCTCAATTTCACTCTCAACCCCTGTGTAGCAAACTTCAAATTCAAAACAAAGGTTTTCTAAACCCCAGCTTCACTGTGGTAACCCCAGATTAAGTCAAGCCCAGCTGGGGCTAGCAGCCAACAGTTAGGGCCCACAGAAATCTGTGGGCAAGGACTCTCCTCCTCCAGACTTCTCACTATCAGGCAATGTCTCCCTGGGCCTCTGCCTTTCCACTCCCAGGCCTAAAAAGGACTGACAGACAGACCCCGGCCCCCTTTTTAGGCACTAACAGGAACACACACATATAACCCACACACTGGTTTGGGTCACTTCCATCTGTAGGTGCCTCAAAATTATTGTATGTGTGATCCAAGATCTGAATTATCCGTGTGCATACACACCAACCAGCAAGGGAGAGTTTGTCAACACATGGGTGCATACTTACACAAGACGCTGCACTTACCCCCTACCTACAAGTGCCCAGTGGACAGAAGGATCTATAAAACATAGGAATGCAGGTCACTGAGGACCTAAGAAGAGGGGTTGTAAGACATAACCATCTTTACAGCCAAGAGTATACATGCTAGGTACATGAACTCCAAGTGCATCTCACGGGCTCCCAGAAATGGGCAATTCCTGTGACCAAAAGTCACAACTGATGTTAAGCATGGCTCCTCTCGGGTGCTAGAAGTGATTTTGTCACCAGCATCTATGGTGTGAGTTACAACCAGTATGAAGGGGAGATAGAGTTTGGGAGACAAAGGGCTTTCCCAGAGCTCTGTTTGGGAACAACAGTACTCTGGGACACCGGAACCATTTAAAGAGTGTTCGAAAGCCCTCACGGGCCCAAGTTCCTCTCAGCCTCTGCCTTACTGTGGCCAACATTGCAGTGAAATGAACAGGGAGTAAAGAAGAGCAAGGGTTCTCCCTCTTTCTCCCAATGCTAATCGTTTCTACCCCCCAGAAACAGCCCTGTGGCTCCAGAGCCACAAATCTCCTGCAAAAAGGGTTGGCAGTAGGTGAATCAAGACACTTCTGCTACCCACTCTGGGGTGGGGACTGAGGCCATCAAGAGTGGAAAGGCCATTCACCCCTCATCTCCTCACTACGCATTTTCCCCGCCAACTTTGGGGTTTCGGATAACTAGAAGGCAGCAATCAAAAGAATGGAAGCTGGGCTACCTGAATTCCTTCCCAAAAGCAAGCTCCTAAGATCTTAAGAAAAATCAGGGTGCCCTCGATCTGCCCTCCGCGGGAACCCCAACTCAGCTCCGGCAGTTCGGGCTGCAGCGCCCAGCCCGGCGGTGAGGGGGAACGCCTGCACTAATCCGCCCGAGCTCCGGGGATCAATCTCGCTCTCACACACACCCGGTTCCCAGCCACCCCCACGGAGACTTGGAGACGACTTCAGCCAACTTGGAGAAGCAACTTTTCCTGGGGAGCCAGGCGGCAAGAAGGAAAGAGAACTGGACTAGGAAAGAGGAAAAGCGAAAAAGAGATCCGGTGGAAAAGCTGGTGTCCGGCGGCTGGGCGCCTGGGCGGGAGCAGCGAGGAGGCAGACCCGCCACGCCGCGAAGGGGAAGCACAAAAGCCCCACCGAGAGTTGTGGGAGGAAAAGCGAGAAGGGATCTGCCAGGCCTCCCTCTCCGACCCTGGGCTGTGACCCCCGGGACGACAAGCCCGAGTCTCGGATGCGGGCGGGCGCCGCCAGCAGCCGTCGTGCCCAGCCCAGGCACCGGGCGTGCGTCCCGGGGAGCGGGCGAGGGAGTTGGTGTAGAGGGCGTCTGTGCGTTCCAGTGGGTCCGCGGGCGGACGAGACCGTGCGCATTCTGAGCGCCTGCGGCAGAGCTCCAGGGACCGTGCGAGCTAGCTGCCCGCGCGCCAGGGTGGGAACGGCAGCCCGAACGCATCAGGTGCAGAGCTGGGCACCCACCTAGTGCTGCCGGGAGCGCACAGCGAGCTCCGGCGTCACGGCCAGTCCTGCCGAGAGCCGAAGAGGGCTCGGAGCCCTGGAGACCCTCCGGAGCTCCGCCACGGCCGCCCCCCCCCTCCTAAAGAGCGGGGATCAAGTCCAAGCAAGAAAAAAAGGGCCCCACCACGTTTTTCAAAGAAAAATAAAACCCAAACGAGTCCCAGTCCTGCTCTCCTCCGCCCCCCATATCCACTTCTCAGATCCTCAGGTTCTAGCTTCCCCGCCTGCCCGCGAATAAACACACAAATAAACCACAATCCTGTCTCGCGCCCGCGCACCGGTCCGCATACACATGAGCACCCACCGGCTCCCGACTCCTCCGCCGGTCCCCGGCAATACAAAGCCTGCCGATTCCCAACCCTCCACTCGCACTCTCAATCCCCGCAGACCACTCTGCCCCCACCTCTCACCCCAACCGTGCCCTGGAGTGGAAGCGTTGGGGTGGCAGCTGAGCCCAAGCTGACAGCCGGGGCTCCCTCTTTTAGCCGACCCCCAAACGGCAGTGGCGACTGCTGCAGCCGCAGGAAGGGAACAACCCGAATAAGATCAGACACAAGCCCAGCGGCCGAGTGGCCGAAGCGAACGCGCCCCGCAGACCTCTCCAACCCCGGGGCGCCTCGGCTTGCGGCTCTCGCTGTGCGGTGCGCTCCTCCCCGGCCCCCACTCACCGATGCCAAGCCGGGCGCTGTGGGGTGGGTGTGCGTGCCTCTTAGAAGGGGTGTGTGTGCCAGTGTCGGGGAGAGGTGTTGCTGGAGAACTGTTGCTCTCGGTATCACGGCTGCAGCGGCGGCATCGCCCAGCAGTTCGCAGTACCCGCTCTCATCGCCCTCAACTCCTCTCTGCTGCGAGGTTAGCAAATCACCACCGGCTTCGGCGCCTCCGCCGCGTCCCACGTCAACGCCAAGCCCCCTCCCCTGCGAGGCCCCGGCGCCTCTCCATCTTTAGTCCTGGCGGCGGAACCGGGCTCCCTGCCCACAGCTGCCCCCCTTCCCTCCCTCCTAACGCGCTGTCCCCAGGCTCAGCCCGTCCTCTCCCCACCCCACCCCCCCCGCGCTGGCGGAGCCGGCACTCGCTCTCCGTCCCACCCCTTCCCTCCCCTCCTGTCTCCTCCCTTCCCGCGCGCCGCGCTCCGGGCTTCGCCTGACATCTAGCTGCTGCTGGGCGCCGGCGGCCGCCGCTCTCCGGCCAGGCGGAGAGGAAAGAAGGAGCTCTTGAAGAAGAGAGCCAGGGATTCGACACCCTTAGTAACAGTAGAGGTGAGGTGCGGGGCGCAGCCTCCACCCAACCCCTAGGTTTTTTAATTACCTCTGGAACACGGGTTTTGTTTCCCCTGCCGCTCCAGGAGAGGAGTTTTGTCCTGGGCTTCCATGTTTGCCCCAGTTCAGTGCGTGTCATCTCGCCTCTTACTTTTGCTCCGGGTTCAGGGCTGCACCCCTTGTCTCCCGAAGATCGGTTTTAGAAGGTCGCTTTCACGGCCCCAGCTCAGGCCTCCGGTGCCGCCCGCTTCTGGGCGGCGAGCAGTGGAATTGTGAGAAGTCTTAAGACGCAGAATTCGCGGGCCCTGGTGAACCAAGGGTCAGAGGATCCGCAGGAATCAATCGCCGGAGGTGGACGCCCGAGTTTAGCGGTCGCGATACCTGGGAGTTGAGGTCGAAGCCTGAGAGAAACTTTTATCCCTCTCAGTCTTAATCGTGTCCTCGGCTTTGTGCCTCCCCCCCCCCCCCCTCAATTAAGGAACCTGGTTGGAAAGAGTTCCCAAGAACTGCGCCCTGCTTAGCGCAGTATTCAGGGAGCAGTGAAAGCTTGCAGCTCTAATCCCCCTAAAGTGCCTCCCCCTCCCAGTTGGCTGTCCTCCCTGGAAGTGGAGATCCCCAACCTCCGGGTAGAGCAACCAGAAGAAATCTGCCCTTCCTCAGCGGCGGAGAGTTCCCTTGGAGGCTCTCCTTCTCCCCCCTTTCCCCGGATCTTGGCGAAGGTAGGGGCAAGAGGTGGGGAACGCTCTTTTGGGTGCAGGCCCTGGAGGCCCACTGACAATCAGGAGTGTGGGGGTGGGGTGACGGTGGGAGTGGAGAGCGCGATCCCGGGGTCTCCAGGACAGTCAGCCTCCCCAGGTCAGGCAGTCTTAGCAACACCGGGTTTCGATCGCAAGTCCTAAGTCTCCACATTTTGTCCCCAACACGCGGGTGGGTCAAAGGTTTTCGGCAAGACTCCGGTATAATCACTTCCTGATGTGTGCTTCTAGCATTGCCCCAGATGGAGAGTCAGGCTCCAGGAACTGTAGGGTCATGGAAGGTGGCAGAAGCCAACTAGAGACAAAAATTTGCTTCCGATTGCAAAAGGCCAGACAGCAGAGTTCCACAAATCAGAAATTATCTGCGTTCCCAAGAGCTGCTAATGGAGTAGTCTTAAGGACAGGCAATTCCATCCCAGCAAACATCATTCCTGTCCCCTGCTCCTGGGGAAAGTGCTGGGACCTGCAGGAGAGGACAGCAGAGGGAAGAGAAGCCACTTGGAACTTCCTACCTACCTGATGCGAGAGAAAGCCCAGGCCCTAAGTATTCCTTTTGATAAACAATCAAGAACAGTCCTGTTAAAGCCGGTTTTTCTCACTAAGGTCTGCAGTCTGTAAGAGGAAAGGTGTTTCAAGAAAGTTAAGAAATCAGGTCTGCAAGGAAGGTACTTGGAGAAGGGATGTCAGAAGAGTAGAAAAGACCTTCCTACTGCCTCACCAGGGAAATAAAGAATCATTAAACTTGTTCGTTTCTGCTTAGATCAGGGCTAGTCAACCTTTTTATACCTACCGCCCACTTTTGTATCTCTGTTAGTAGTAAAATTTTCTAACCACCAACTAGTTCCACAGTAATGGTGATTTATAAAGTAGGGAAGTAACTTTACTTTATAAAATTTATAAAGCAGAGTTACAGCAAGTAAAAGCATATAATAATAATTACTTACCAAGTACTTTTTGTCGGATTTTCGCTAAGTTTGGCAGAATAAATCTTTATAAAACAACTTACTATAGTTAAAGCTATCTTTTTATTTATACTTTGGTTGCTCCACTACCGCCCACCATGAAAGCTGGAACGCCCCCTAGTGGGCGGTAGGGACCAGGTTGACCACCACTAGCCTAGATGGTGCCTGCTGAAGGTTGCTGCCTGGCTGTCCACATCTACTACCAGCCCCTCCCAAGTGCAGTAGCTGGAGAAGCACACAATTAGCCCTTGATCCTAATCTCCTATTAATCCTCAAATCAGAGAAAGAGAGAAACTCTGGGCACAGTGGAAGAGAAGGAACAATTCCTCCATGGTCCTGGATTCCCCCCACCTCCATGCCATATTCACTCTATGTGAAAATCTCCTTTGCTTCATAAAGTCTGCTCATTAAAAAGCCCAGCCCTTGTTAGTAAGTGTTAAAGAGAGATTAATGTCTGGATTTAAGAGGTGGAGAAGGTAACAGGAGGAAGGCAGGCAAGGCTGTGGCTGAGTGCCAGCACTGGGATCCTAGCGTTTCCACTTAGCGCTGAAGGCTGGCTGCACAGCAGTTTGATCAGGTTTATTGGGCCCAGATAAAGGAGCAGTGGCTCCATCACCAAAACTGGCACCGTTTATAACCAGAGCTATGTCCTTGGAGCTCTAGAAGGCTGATGAGAATCCCCAGTTCAGAGATTTCAAATGGCAGCACCTAAAAACAAGCTAGATGGAAAATTATAAGAGAAAACTTTCTTTCTCCCTCTCTCCTTCCCTCCTCTCTAATGTTCATATATTTGTAGTGATTTCTTTTTTCCTTTTATTTCTTAAAGGGTATGATAAGGGAAGCTGGAACACCAGTTCTGAAAGGTCCTAAAAATAGAAGAGCCCTCCGTCTGTTGGGCAGGTCATGCTGGAGACAGGGGAATGGATGAGTTGACCTTCGGGTGGAATTCCATTGCTAAACCTTCCTGATCCCTCACGTCCCTCATATCCTCCTCCTCCTCCACCACCACCACCACCCCCACCCTACACCCCGACTGACAGCAGGCCTCAGGGCTCAGTTTGTGGAAGAGGAGGGTACAGCAAGTCTAAGGGATCTCACAGGAAGAAGACTGGGAATCAGAACTCATTCTGAGCACTGACTATGAGTCTTAATACATTACCTGTGCTGCTTGATTTAATCCTTACAACAGCCCTATTAATGTAGGTACTATTATTTTTTCCATCTCTGCAGATGAAAAACAGACTCAGAGAGGTAACGTGCATCAACTAAGACTACAGAACTAGGAAGTATCAGAGCTGTGACTTCAAATCAGACCATTCTGCCACTAGTGAGATAGGAAAGGGAAGCAAGGGCTTTTAATTTCCCTTCTCTTACCCACTGAGGCCAAGTTCTGTGCAGCAGGCAGCCGCACCTAGGGCCCAACAGTTGTCCACTGAATCAGGCTAGCAGGTAAATAGACTTACATCTCCCTCAGGGTCTCTGCACTTTTCCTCTTTCCTCAAAATCTCAGGCAGAAGTTGAGGAGGGTGTTTTGTACTACAGTAAAACTTGGAACTCAACAGATGCACAAGAAGATGATGGTGGTGTTTTAAATATTCTGATTGAGTGTAAATGGCATGTTGCAACTCATTTTGTTTCCAACTCCTCATTTGGAAATAGTTTTAAATTTTAAAAGGTACACTTTCTTATCACAATAAATACATCCAGGACCTTGGGGAGAATAAGCTACTTTGCATCTCCACCAAATCTTGTGATGATTGGGGAATGAAACATTTGCAGAGAAAGATGCAACAGACTGTAAGGCCTGAATGGAAAAAGTGGCTCCCCACAACAACGGAGAACCCCAGAGTGCCACTGAAGGATGCCCCAGGCTGTCACATGTGCTTTCCGGTATTCACCTCACTAGGGACCCTTGGCGGAAGACACAGCAGACCCGTTGTGCCCTTACCTGCTGGCAAAAGATTTTACAATGCTTCAAGGGCATCATTGCAGAGATCTTCTAGCTAGAGGCAGATAATGTCAAGAACTTGCCCTCAGTGCATTCAGGGTGGGGCAAGAGTAGGCTCACAGTTGCTCATATGGATTAATTAATTATTGCTCAATATTGTGCAATAATTAATTAGTAATACAAGAATAAACTCACAACTGTGAGCCTACTCTTGCCCCACTCTGTATGTTGACAGTTTTCCTTGCTTTACCTTCTTTTTAAGGTTTCATTCTTTTATGCCACTTTCCTTAGATGCCCTCTTCCAAAAATCAGAGGGAGAAATAACCAAGTGACTATGGAACCTGGTTGGTTGAGCCCAGAAAAGCAAATAAGAAGATGATTTCTTTGATTAGTATTTGCCTTTTATTTTATTTTATTTTATTTTATTTATTATTATTATTTTTTTGCCCATGGAGTTCTGGTTCGTGGTATCCACAAACTTGGGCTTCTTCTCCAGGTTCTAAATGTGCCTTCCTCTCATCTTCAAGGCAAAGAATGACTTTTCAAAGGGAGAAGAAGAGGAGTTATTGCTTTTAGTCCCTGAGCCTTGGGTTACTGTGACCCCAAGATCTTTGTGATTAAGGGAGGGAAAACTTTTTTTTTGCTCTTCTTTATCCAGCATATTGTAAATTGTGTTGGGACCTAATGTCGTCAACTCAAATAACAAATCTGAGTTGTTATTAGTGCAAAGATGCCCTGAAGGGGTAGGCAGCAGTTGATGAAATCTGCAACGGATGTCATGGGGAAGTGTGTTTATTATTATAATGGGATTTAATGTACACTGGGACCAGATGATGACAGCCATTTAACAACGAGATGCTTAATAAGAGAGGTCCCTTAATGATAGCAGCTTGGGCTCAGGTTATTATGGAAGAAGCACAGTGTTTCACTGGCTGTCACAAACCATGTGCCAGGTTTTATGGGGTTTCCTAACAAAGCTTTGGGGTGAGACATAGCAACCATTGTTGTCAGCTTTTTGGCATAAGGTCTTAATGTTGTCTTTGAAAGGGCATCTGCACTTAGAGAAAGGCATTTTCTCCCTGTGGGTACTTGTCACCACAAACACACGGGCCTCGGGCCAACATTGGGGAATTTATGGTGATTTTGGAAATTGGCTTGGTTCTGAGAGAGTGGGTCTCCATTTCAAAACTAAAATTTTTTAGCTGTCAAGGGGTGCAGTTTCCATGTTGTGTGGCATGAATTGAAGGAGCACGACCCCCTGAGGCCCACAGCTAAATCCCCAGACGAGAATGAAAATTAAGCCATCAGAAACAGGCCTTTCTAGCCCTTTGGTGTTTCCTTGTGGAGGGGCCAGGAAGAGGGGAAGTATGTAATATTTTCTTAGGCTGTTTAACTTTAAATAGCCTACTGTTTAACTTATGAGGTGTTCAAAGTTACAAGGTTCAATCCCCATATATTTCAATGCAAGGCAGTTGTTTCATGACAGGAGTGCTACAGTTATATACAAGACAGGGAGAGCAGGTACAGGGGCTGTCACGAGGTGCCACCAGAAGCACCGTGGTCCAGAAATACGACTCTTAACTAAGCGGTACAGTTCTATAGATTTCTCTCCCGATGGGAGATGAGTGGATGCAGACTGCTGTGTCCATCCCATATAGGACTCATCCACAGTTATTGTGCCGTCTGTCCGCAAAGCTGACGACAGGCAGCTGCCAAGTCTTCAGAGCAGAACATTTCATTTCTCCTGACAAGGAGAAAGGACAAGAAGTGAGTGAACTTCCAGTCATCCCTCTCTGAAGCTGAATTTCTGCAGGAGTGGCTCTTCAAACAGAAGGGGTGCACAAGATGAAATGATCGGACTCAATGACAGGCAATTTAAGCCAATTACATTAAAATGAGTATAGTAAAACAGACCATCATATTCTGTGAAGTGGAACTCAAACTTTGAACAGATTTGTAAGATGAAGTGAAAGACTTGGAGCTATCCCTCGAGGAAAGCTCACTGCCTTTTCCCAGGGCTAAGGTCGGTGGGAGGTGCAGTGAAGGTTGTTGTGGGCTCTGAGCCAGGCCTGCGACTGACTGCATCTTCTTTGCTAGGGTGAGTTCAGCTGTCTCTTTAGAAAGTCATTCTTGGATCTTTGATGGAGTCTTTGCCCCACTCTCCAGTCAGAATCAACGTCTCCCTCCTCCATAAGTCCCTTAGCACTGTGTGAGTGTTTCCTGTAGTATTTGCCACCATCTGTCTTGTATCTGGCTCAGTTACATGCGTTCTGACCACCACCCTCCTCTCTGGTTTCTGGAAGACAGTCTCAATCTTGTTCAGTTTAGTATTCCCATTCCCCAACCCTCAGAGTAGAGTCTACCTCTGCTTCTTAAATGTTAGTGAACGAACTAATTGAATGAGTGCCTCCGTGAACAAATGAATGGACAGACGGACGAATGAATGGACATATACACCAATTCTGTGTATCCCAGCATTTAGGGCAGTATTTTTGTAGCTACGGGTTTCTCACTGACCCTTGGAAAATCAACAAGATATAAACCAGGGAATAGCTATTGAATTTAATGATATACAGCTCCTTGAGGCTAAAACTGATTTTTACTTCAATTTATGTCTCCTTCAGGGACCTGGAACCAAGCTTTACTCATTATTCTTGGAACATTAATAAATGTTTATTAAATTGCATTTAGATTAAAATGAATTGATTTGAATCGTGCTGCTTGTTACTGCACCAATGGCTTCATACCCCCAATCCCAAATAGCTTTGTTAGCCAGATCAAGGCTAAGAAGAGCATTTGATCTCCTGCTCAGGACCCCAGTGAGTGTAGGACTGCTGACCACACCCAGCACTAGCATATGAGACAGGCGTGAGGCACAAGTCCTGAGAAGTTAACTCTGCTGTTATCAGGTGTCAGAGGCTAGCTAGGTGTTCTGCAAAAGCCCTCTTGCACACACAGGAGGTCACATTCTTCAGTGGACCTCACTGTTAGTTAGATACAGGCTCTGAGACTGAGTTCTGGCCAGTGCGTGGATGGTGAGCAGACGTCCATCGTGCTGCTTCCAGAACTGTCCCACAAAAACTCCCACGTGGGATCCTGAGTGATAGAGATGGCAGAGCCAAGACAGGTAAAGCCTGGGTCCCTGAATTGCAACTGGAAGGGTAGCTGCCTGCCTGCTGAGAACACCCATTGTGGACTTTAATATAAACGAGGGTCACCAAATTAAACACAGAGCACCCAGTTTAATTTGAATTTCAGAAAAGTGATGCATAATATGTTAGTATAAAAGTGTATCCCAAATATTGCACAGAGCAGTTCCAGGTGTCCCCAAACCACAGCCCGCAGGCCGCATGCAGCCCCCTGAGGCCATTTATCCACCCCACCCCCCACTGCACTTCCGGAAGGGGCACCTCTTTCATTGGTGGTCAGTGAGAGGAGCACTGTATGTGGTGGCCCTCCAATGGTCTGAGGGACAGTGAACTGGCCCCCTGTGTAAAAAGTTTGGGGACCCCTGATACCTTTAAAAAATGGTGTCTGAAATTAGAATTTAAATTGGGGCCCTGGCCCGTTGGCTCAGTGGTAGAGCATCGGCCTGGTGTGCAGGAGTCCAGGGTTCGATTCCCAGCCAGGGCACACAGGAGAGGCGCCCATCTGCTTCTCCACCCCTCCCCGTCTCCTTCCTCTCTGTCTCTCTCTTCCCCTCCCACAGCCAGGGCTCCATTGGAGCAAAGTTGGCCAGGGCGCTGAGGATAGTTCTGTGGCCTCTGCCTCAGGCGCTGGAATGGCTCTGGTTGCAGCAGAGCAACGCCCCAGATGGGCAGAGCATCGCCCCCTGGTGGGTGTGCCGGTGTCTGACTGCCTCCCCGTTTCCAACTTCAGAAAAATACAAAAAAATTTTTTAATTGGTATTTTTTTCCTTTTTTACAGAGAGAGAGTCAGAGAGAGGGATAGATAGGGACAGACAGACAGGAACGGAGAGAGATGAGAAGCATCAATCATCAGTTTTTCGTTGTGACACCTTAGTTGTTCACTGATTGCTTTCTCATATGTGTCTTGACTGTGGGCCTTCAGCAGACCCAGTAACCCCTTGCCCAAGCCAGCGACCTTGGGTCCAAGCTGGTAAGCTCTGATAAAACCTGATGAGCCCACGCTCAAGCCGGCAACCTCGGGGTCTCAAACCTGGATCTTCCACATCCCAGTCCGACACTCTATCCACTGTGCCACCACCTGGTCAGGCTAAATTGGTATTTTTTAAAACTTTAGATACCTTTAGTCTTTAGCTAATTCTATACTTTGGGAGTTGTTTATGATAGGAGCTAGCATTGCCTTAATTATTACTATACTTTGTTTCATTTTAGAAAGGCAGCAGGTCTACAGTGTCTGAGCTGGGGTTCTGGCCTAGGACAAGAGGCTCTCCCGAGTCCTCTTGGCAGTGTGGTTACATATAGGGCAGGTCCATCTGGAGACTGGAGCATTCTGTGCAAACAGGGCCAAGGGGAAATCTAGGAAGCACCTTAACAGTTTCTATGAACCTGTTTTTCTCCAGCTTCCTCTTCCACCACACTGTGCTCCATGAGGACAAGCATGATTGTGGGTTTACTGCTGTGTCTGTTGTACTTGACCCATGGTAAAATATGAGAGTTATTTTTTGTGGGGAGAAAGCAGATAGGAAGGCATCATAATATCCAAGACCTTAAAGCAGGGGTCCCCACACTTTTTACACAGGGGGCCAGTTCACTGTCCCTCAGACCATTGGAGGGCCGGACTATAAAAAAAACTATGAACAAATCCCTAGGCACACTGCACATATCTTATTTTAAAGTAAAAAAACAAAACAGAAACAAATACAATATTTAAAATAAAGAACAAGTAAATTTAAATCAACAAACTGACCAGTATTTCAATGGGAACTATGGGCCTGCTTTTGGCTAATGAGATGGTCAATGTCCGGTTCCATATTTGTCACTGCTAGCCGTAGCAAGTGATATGACGCGCTTCCGGATCCGTGACGCGTACGTCCCGCGTCACCAGAAGTACCGCGTCACCAGAAGTACTGTAGGTGAGCGACGCCGCACTTTGCATCCGCATCCTGTGTTCCTCTCACTGACCACCAATGAAAGAGGTACCCCTTCCGGAAGTGCGGAGGGGGCTGGATAAATGGCCTCAGGGGCTGGATAAATGGCCTCAGGGGGCCGCATGCGGCCTGCAGGCTGTAGTTTGGGGACCCCTGCATTAAGGAATACAATTAAAACTATTGAGAACGCTAGCAAGTCAATGATCACCTCATCCTCTATTCCTTCCTTTGTTCCTAAAACCCTGAGAACTTGGGCTGCGACTCACTCACATGGGTCTGTGTTCAAATACACCACCTCTTAGGTCCTGGGTCATCTTGGGTCAATTACTTGAATTCCCTGAGTTGCAGTGTCTTCATCTGTATTCTGGGGACAGTTATGGTACCCACCTCACTAGACTTTCTAAGAAGATGCACAAGGGTGGGGGGAGGGGCACTTGGTCTCCTCAATACAAGATCTGAAGATGTTAGATATTCCTAGGGATGATGTTGGGTAATCTTTCTTTCAACTGTCCTCCTACAAAATGCCTTATGAATATCAGGAAGTAAGGTCGTGTGATAAATTTTAAATCTTTTTTAAAGGACTGAAAGGTGACCTGCGAGTATTGACATAGTTGTAGCCATGAGCAATTATTTGTGGCCTCATTCTCCTCCTCTTATTCCCTTCATTGGGATGGATGAGGCAAGCAGGTAAATGCAGCACGAGGTGGGAGTGCAGGGGGGGGGGGTAATTTTCACCTCATAGCATGACGTGTTTATTAGTGTGCATGTACGCTCAGTGTGGCAGCCTGGTTTCCTTGCGTTAAATAGCGGTCATGCCCAACTGGCTTTCCATGTACCATTACTCTAAGTGATTGAGCCAATTTCTCCCTCTGCCATGAGTTTAAGTTGTAAACCTCTCAGCCAGACTGGGAGGCACTGATGGGCTGCCTGTTGTGATTATTATTAATCTTTAGGGTTATACTTACAAGACCAAGAGGTCTGTGGAGAAGCCCAGGATGAGGACGAGGCAGGCATGGGCTGCAGACAACCCCCTCTGTCTGGGCTACACATGTGTGCTCATTTTGGCCTTGCAAAGAGGCTCCAGCTCACCCGCTCTGGGTGAGTGATCCCTTGTGCTAGGGAAATGGTGGAAGGTTGAGTGTCCTCTGTCCCATCTGGCTGGAGATAGGAAAGGAGTCATAGGAAAAGCTGAAACAGTTGTAAAAAGCCGGGTGCCTCCATACTCAGAAGTCATTCGCCAGCCATATTTTTTCTCTCTTTTTCATATATTGATTAGCCAGACCTTAAATTATCCAGCAGAAACTTGCAGGGGCAGCAGCCACCTCCTAGCTGCTAGCTAGTTCACCAGGACCATGTATGTTTCGCACAACGACGCTGGGGAAACAGGAGTCACAGAGGACTGCATGGCTGTTGGAAGTGGTAAGCACCTTAGAATCAGACTAATGCTGGTCTCAAATCCAAATCTGTCACTTAGTAGCAGTGTAAAAATTTGGCAGGTTTCTTAACTTAAGCCTTGATTTCCTTGCCTACATAATGAGGATACCTAAGGTCTCTGTAACCACAAAGTTAAGAAACTTCACTTCTTGCTGTTTCACTAAGATCAAATGTAGAAACTTGACCATGACCCCATAGTTCCTAAGGGACAAACAAAGCTGGGATGTAAACCTAAATCTAGCCGATTCCCAAACCTACCTGGATACCGCTCTACCTGCACCCCATGTTTAGGGAAGCAGAGGCAATCCCCTACGACAAAGGTGGCTATCAGGATGGGAGGGGAGGGCTGTACCTCCCCATCTCTGCTTTTCAAATCCATCTCAACACCTTGTGTGAGAGAAGCAAATAGGCTAAGGTCCCATATGATTCTAGTGATGTATGTTAAATTTCAGTTTCTAAAAGTCTTCCTCCTCTACCTTCACCCATGTCTAAAATTAAGATGTGGCCCTGGCCGGTTGGCTCAACGGTAGAGCATCGGCCTGGCGTGTGGGGGACCCGGGTTCGATTCCCGGCCAGGGCACATAGGAGAAGCGCCCATTTGCTTCTCCACCCCCCCCCCCCTCCTTCCTCTCTGTCTCTCTCTTCCCCTCCCGCAGCCAAGGCTCCATTGGAGCAAAGATGGCCCGGGCGCTAGGGATGGCTCCTTGGCCTCTGCCCCAGGCGCTAGAGTGGCTCTGGTCTTGGCAGAGTGATGCCCCGGAGGGACAGAGCATCGCCCCCTGGTGGGCAGAGCATCGCCCCTGGTGGGCATGCCGGGTGGATCCCGGTCGGGCGCATGCGGGAGTCTGTCTGACTCTCTCCCCGTTTCCAGCTTCAGAAAAAATAAATAAATAAAATAAAATTAAGATGCCAAAAGATATTATGAAAAAGAGAAATTTGGTGAAAAGCAGGAAGGACAATAGATCAACTGCAGAGTCTATAGCAAGACATGGACATTTCTGGTTTATCGAAGCCCCATTCTGCAGGAACTCCCAGTCACTGGAGGGGTTTGTCTTTCAAGGGGAAGCACTAAGATAAACTGCAGATGTCTGACTGTTTGGGAGCTTTTTCCCCAAACAGACTTGATATCCTGTCTCCCCAGAAAGAGAATGTTCCTTCTGTCGAGTTCGCTGCCTATTGAGTACCTTTAGTAACAAGGGGGAAAAAAAAGTGATCATGGAGGATGGTCAATTTTTTTCTCTCCCCCCATCATCTCTTTGGAAAATTCTGGAATATTCTGTTAGGCAGATTGGAGACAACATGGTGAAATTATAAAAACTCTGGCTTTCCATAAGAAATGATGACATCGGATCACTTCCAACAAAATGTTGGGATCTTGATAACATTATACGGAGTGAAATAAGTAAATCAGAAAAAAACAAGAACTACAGGATTCCATACATTGGTGGGACATAAAAATGAGACTAAGAGACATGGACAAGAGTGTGGTGGTTGGGGGGGGGGGCGCAGAGAGAGGAAGGAGGGAGAGGGGGAGGGGGAGAGGCACAAAGAAAGCTAGATAGAAGGTGACGGAGGACAATCTGACTTTGGGTGATGGGTGTGCAACAGAATTGAATGACAAGATAACCTGGACATGTTTTCTTTGAATATATGTACACTGATTTGTTGATGTCACCCCATTAAAGTAAAAATTTATTTGTAAAAAAAAAAAAAAAAAAAAAAAGAAACTCTGGCTTTCTAGTCAGAAGACCTGGATTCAAGGCCCGCTCTGCAAAAACGTCCTGTGACACCCTGGACAAGTCACCTAAGTCTCTCTGCTTCTGCAGTCCCCTCTGTATAAATGGGGATGTTACATGAAAAGAGTTTCCAACCATTGGCAAGTGCTTGCCCCGTTCTTTGAGAAGAGCCCTGAGACCCGTCTCCAGTGTAGCATCTGGCCTTGAGCAAGTTGCTGCCCCTCCTTGGGACCTCAGGTACCTCGTGGAAAACATGACAATACTGGACTAGTTCTACGGCCAAGGCCACTCTAGCTTATGAAACCTATAATACTCCGTGAGCTCTGTCAGATACATCAGAATTAGGTGTTTGCACCTTCTGGCTGAGAGAAGGTATGATGTGAGTGTGTCGAAGATAAGTGGTCTCTCATTATTGAGCTTTGATTCCCATCGTGAAGGACCCCCTTACCTCCACACAGGAGCAGGCAAAATGGAGGAGGAGAGAGCATGGTCTGGGCTTCAGCTCGGGCAGGAAATGGGTAAGGTGCTTCTGTCAGTGATGGCTCTCTGTGGTTCTAGAAAGAAAAGGAAATATCAGCGGTGAAGCCATGGCCAGGTCATAGAGGAAGGGTTGGGGGATGGGCATGGCAGCTGTAGTTAGGGGAATGTTTAGCTGTGACCCAAATAAGATGTCCTTGGTATGAAGGGGGGGCAGAATTAGATATAGATATAGATATAGACATAGACATAGATATGCTATTTTGAATCAGGTCTAGAAACACATCTGTTCCTCTCTTGTTCAGAAACCATATCCAAACATTGTGCACCTGACTCAAAGCAAGTAATATAAAAATTGCTAACTACAGGCCACCTCAGGGGCTCTGCACTTGGTGTCCCCCCCCATACATACACCTCCCATGCAAATCTCTTTCCATTCCACAGTACACTTGTTTCCATATTAACATCTCAACTCAAACAGCATTTTCTTGGAGAAATATTGCAACTGCCAAGGGTTGCGTCCTGCCCCCTTAGACCCTGGGGAGGGGGGACTATTTCCTTTGTTTAAGTTACTGTTTATTTCCTGGCTCCTGCCCCTGGAGCCTCCCGAAGCTCCTTTGTAGTTAGTGTAAGCTTCATGAGGACAGAGGCTGTACTTTCTTTCCCTTTGCATCCAAACCACCAGGAAGGACCATGCTGGCGTATAGTAGGCTCCTGATAAATATTTGTTCAAAAAATGAAAGAACAAAATGAGAAATGTGCTGCCTTATCTCCCTCCCTCTTTCTCTCCCTCCCTCCCTCCCTCCTCCCCCTCTCTCTCTCTCCCTCCCCCTCCTCCTCTCTCTCCCTCCTTCTCTCCCTTCCTCCCTCCCTCCCTCTCTTTCTCTCACCATCCCTCCCCCCTCTCCCTCCCTTCCTCCCTTTCTCTCTTTCTCTCCCTCCCTCCTCTCTCTCCATCCCTCCCTTCTTCCCTCCCTCCCTCCCTCCCTCTAGGAGGATGTTTAAACAAACAGGCAGCACAGTTCTAGCAATGAGGGATTTGGGCCCAAATAACTACCAGGCTGGAAGTGAGAGGTGCCGTCCTGCCAGAGCTCCCAGGTAGGTGCTGATTACACTGCAGCTATTTTTACGGCTGCTGCTTCCGAAAGAAACACCTTCCTGAGGAACAACATCCGGCACCTAAAGGTGTGCCAGCCAAGGCAGAGGCGAGCTGAGTGACCACACCCGCAACGCTGTATCCAGTACTCTCCCATCTTCTGTACCGTTTCATAGATAAGGACACCTCAGCTCAGAAAGCGTTAGGACTTAGACCAAGGTCTGCCCACAGCTACTGTTCTTGACTTGAAGCATTCCATAAATGAACACAGGCTTGTTGGCTCCCCGTGCCTGCCCCTCTTGGGGCTGGTTAGTAGGCCAGACTAGTGAGGCAAGTGAGGAACCCAGGTTGCAATGTTTAAGGAGGCATCACCTTCTGGGCCTGGGCCTGATTCTGAGAGTGGTGCTTTGTTAAACTGTACACTCTCACCTGACTGGGCAGTGGCACAGTGGATAGAGTGGACCCAGGTTCAAAACCCCAAGGTTGCTGGCTTGAGCTCAGGTTCATCTGTCTTGAGTGCTGGGTCACAGGCTTGAGCATGGGATCATAGACAGGACCCCAGAATCGCTGGCTTGAACCCCAAGGCCATTGGCTTGAGCCCAAGGTCACTGACTTGAGCAAGGGGTCACTTGCTCAGCTGGACCCCCCTGGTCAAGGCACGTATGGAAAAGCAACCAAGGAACAACTAAAGTGCTGCAACTACAAGTTGGTGCTTCTCATCTCTCTCCTTTTCTGTCTGTTTCTCTTGCTAAAAAGAAAAAGAAAAAAAAAATGCACTCTCAGCCCCATGCTTGCCTCTTCTAGTCCTGGCCCTCAGTATATCTTTCTGCAATGTTCTCTCCTGTCACATGATACTTCTTTGCCTAGAAATACCAGCAAAATAACTGGAGGCTAGACTGGTCTTGGGGAGGGTTTGGCTTACTTTGCCTACTTGCTTCTAGTCGCTTTTTGGCAACCTCTCTTCCAAATGGCCACTGGATTCACTCTTCTAAAGGGCAGATCTGTGCCACTCCCCAAATGAAAACCCTTCAATGGCTCTTCTCATGGCCTACATTTAAAAAAAGCTGAAACTACTTGGCTTGGCCTTGAATACCTTTACATTCTGGTGCCATTTTGCCTCCTGAAGTTGTCATGCTTCCCCAGTTCAGACAGGCTGTGTGTTCTGCCCTTATCGGTCTGGGACAAAGCCATTTATTTACCCTTCAAAGTCTGATTCCAAGGATGTCCGTACTCAAGATGGCTCAATAATTGGAGCAAAGCCGATGTAAACTTAGCTTACCACCGACGGCCAGATGGGTTGTCTAACTTTGGAGTGCAGTGCTGGGTGGAGGGCTAAGGCCTGCAGGCCAGCCGGGGCCTCCCAGGGCTCCTTCCCACTCCGTGCTGCAGGGGTGGAAAATCACCCTCAGAACACAGCCTGGGCAGTGCTAACTTTATAGCCGGGCTGAGTGTGACTCCTGCCTTTGAACTAACTGGGTTTATATTTTCCTGCAACAATGTGGGTCCGTGTTGTTGTTAATGAAATGCAACCAGTTTCCCAAGTACCCTAGGACCTCCCCATCCACCCAGGGCCTGTGTGTAGACTTTGCCTGTCAGCGCGAAGGCCCCCCAAAGCCGCCAGCGTCGGGGATGTGTAACTAGTGTACAGCTTTACTAAGTGGGCTCTGCCCACCCAGCCTTCCTCCTGGCTCCCCTCCTCCTTACTTTTTGTCTAAGTCCTCATTTGTGTGTCTTCCTTTCTCTTCTGTGTCTTAATGTATTTGTCTCCTTTGCATGATCTTGAGAATCAAGCTAAAGTCAGGCTGACATTTTAGCCTAGTCTCCCCAAGGAGCTCAGATCTGAGATCTTTATTCCTGGAAAGAAAGTATCTGTATGTGTTGGTTTGGGAGAGACATTGGCAAAGAAAGAATAGGCATGTGTGCCATGATCAAAACGATAGCAATAAATAGTAATGATGCCCGAGTTATATACTGAGTGATTTTTTTATGCTTTTTCTTACCGAGCCTCACAAAAATCCTAAAAGCTAGGCAGTGACTGCTGTACACTCATTTTAAAAATGGTTTTTGTTACACCCAGTTCCAAATAAGAATGTTTAGGCCTGGAGAGTTACAACATTAGCCTAAGGAGGGCTGTCATCCTGTTCAGTCTTACAGGCTATAGCTCTAACTATTTGGGCATCCCTGAACTAGTCCCTTCACCTTTCTGTACCTGTGACAGAAATAAGGAGAGAGTCTTGCTTGCTTTACAAGATAGGAGGGCTACATGGGACACTGAATGTGAGTGCTATCGTGTCAATACTTATCCTTATTAAATCAGAAATCCCATGAGATCTGGTATAGGAGAGAATTACATGAGACACTGGGAATTATTACTTTTTTAATATTCTTATTTTTATTGAGAGGAGGGGAGGCAGAGACAGACTCCCACATGTGCCCCAACCAGGATCCACTCCGCAAGCCCTCTATGAGGCAATGCTCAGCCCATCTGGGGCCATTGCTCCATTGCTCAGCAACCGAGCTCTTCTTAGCACTTGAGGCAGAGGTTATGAAGCCATCCTCAGCATCCAGGGCCAACTCGCTCCAATCAAGCCATGGCTATGGGAGAGGAAGAGAGAGAGAGAAAAAAGCAGGAGGGGGAGGGGTGAAGCAGATGGTTGCTTCTCCTGTGTGCCCTGACCTGGAATTGAACCCGGGACATCCACTGGGCCAATGCTCTACCACTGAGCCAACTGGCCAGGGCCTAGGAATTTTTTTTTCATATATGAAAACCATTGATATATTTTCTTGTTTTGATTTAAGCCTGCATTTTCCGTCTTGACAGACTGTCACCCTTTACAATCTAGGATCTTTGGTTTGTCTATGGGACTTTATGCTCCTCAGAGGTGGTTTTAATTTGAGCCAATGACTATTTAGGAGTTAGGTAGAACAAATGTATCATCCCCATTCCTCATGCAGGAAAACTGAAATAAGAAATGGGTCTCAGGAGACAGCGCAGAGCAAGATCTCCTGACTTCTTCTCTGGTCATTTTGCATTCACTCATGTTTCTACGGTGGGGGCCTGGGTGAATGGCAGTGCTTATAGAGGGCAGGATCAAGTGGAGTGGGGGAATAAGGGGCCACCATCATCGTATCAGAATGTGCATGTGCCCCTCATTAAACA
The DNA here is from genome assembly GCF_036850995.1 of Saccopteryx leptura. NCBI lineage: Eukaryota > Metazoa > Chordata > Mammalia > Chiroptera > Emballonuridae > Saccopteryx > Saccopteryx leptura. Next base: position 103,342,281 of record NC_089503.1, read on the forward strand.
TCAGTGTGTAACGCTCTGTAAGATATGAGCTTCAGTTAACTACTCGTAATGTGTTTTGTTGTAATTTAAATACAGTAAGTGGTTTTAAACGTTTTAATTTTGTTATTTTTCTCTTTGTAATTTGGAGTCGATGCAGTTTTTCAAGTGCCAAGCAGTTTCTTAGACCTTTGTGGCCTTTGACTCATTGCCTAGGATGCTGCAAAACAACCCTGGGCAGAGTAACAAGAGGCTTTACCTTTTCTTTGGTTCTGAGGTAGAGCTTTGGAGCTTTGGCTGGAGAGATCTGAGTTCAAGTCCTGTATCTGCTCTGTGTCCTGGGAAAACCGTTTAAATTCTCTGTCTGATCTGTAAAATGGAGAGAGTAATATATATGTGTGTGTGGCTATTTTTCAATGTTGATATACGTTTTTATATGTATATTGGTATATATATTTCAACGTTGGTATAAGTTTTATAATATATATTAAGGTGCCTAGTCCAAAGTCCTCAATGTAGTAAGTGATCAGCAATGGAAGCTATTTTATTGTGGTTTTCCTTCCCCTCCTAACCTAGTTGGACTCATGGAGGTGGTTCCCTGAGGGGCGGCCTTTTGACAGTGTCTTTGTGAGAAGGGAGAATAGGCTGTGTACCTCATCATTATCATGTCTCTCTGGAGTGGGCATGAAGGAGACAGCGGCCAGGGGAGCACCAGGCTGCTGGTTCAACTTTAGGCCCTCAGATCCCTCCCTCCTCTGACTGCCCTAAATCCCTTCATTCCACTACAGGCCAGGAAAGACCTGGAACCACATCCACAAAAGCCCCAAGTTCTGCCCACGAGTCAAGATTGAGGATCTCCCACAACAGTTTTGTATGGAGATAGAGGCCTGGCATGTCTGTCCTGCCCACTGCTGGGCTCGTAAGGAAACCAAGGAAAGGAGGAACATAAACAAGGAGGAGCAACTAAAGCTGTACTGTGGGAAGAACCAGGCCAGAAGGAGCAGGAGAAGAGAATCCTGACTCCTCTCTGCCAGAGGCGATGACAGATCACCAGCGTGCATGGCTGGGGGGACAGAAGGACCAGTGGGTGCATCGAAAGCCACCCTGGCCTATCTCCCTGGACTTCACACCCTGAAGTCAGGGCTGGAGAGGTGGAGGCTCAGCCCTCTGACAAGTCAGAATCACTTGAGGTACTTGTCAAAAATGCATGTTCCTTGGCCCTGGCTCAGTGGATAGAGCATCGGCTCAGCATATGGATGTCCAGGGTTCACTTCCCGGTCAGGGCACACAGGAGAAGCGACCATCTGCTTCTTCCCCCCCCCTCCTCTCCCTCTTCTCTCCCTCTTCCTCTCCTGCAGCCAGAGGCTCAATTGGTTTGAGCTTGTCCCTGGGCACTGAGGATAACTCCATTGAAGCACATCAGCATCAGATGCTAAAAATAGCTCCACACTCCAGCATCAGCCCCAGAGGAGGTTGCCAGGTAGATTCCAGTCAAGGCACATGCAGGAGTCTGCCTCACTATCTCCCCTGCTCTCACTTAAAAAAATAAAATAAAATAAATAAATTTTAAAAGTTTAAAAATGCATGTTCCTGAACTCCACCCTAAAACTTACCCAACCCCTGCCTCTAGGGACATAAGGTTCAGTAACCTGAATTTTTAACAAATATCTCAAATATATTCAGGTTAAGAATTTGGGGTGTGTCTTTGGGGAAGAACAGAGAAGGACCTAGAAAATTTTCTCTGTGGTTGATCTTAAATGCTATACAAATTAGATTGAAGATAATATTGGCAATAGACATTTTGGTTTGACAAATGTTTACTGCACACCTCCTATGTGCCAGGAACTTACTCTTCCATCAGGCAGCCTGGCAGTGTAGAGGAAAGGTGGTTAGGATGGTCACCACAGTGTTACGTGCAGCGCCCCAGCACACGAGTGCAATGTCCCAAGGAAGTTTCGGTGGCCAGAACTGGGAACTGGGAGTCGAGCAAGGAGGCCTCTGCAGTTTTCATTTTTGAGGTCAAGTGTTGTCCATAGAAGGTGGACAGCCTTTCATTTCTCTTAAGCTGAAATACAGGGAAACCTCCTTTCCCCCTACCTCTGATGTTCACTCTTCTTGGAGATGATGAAAGAAGATTGAACCACTGGTCCACTTCTATTTGTGCATCTGAAATTTGGGCTCTGCTAGGTTATGTGTGCCCCATCTTAGCCAAAGTAAAGGAACTCTCTCTGCTTTACTCTTCTCCAGCCAAAATAGCCGTGAGTCAAAACAAACAACCCTTGGCACCCAAAGCTGGCTCCTCCTACGCAAAAGGCAAAATATTTCTTTTCTGTTGATGCTGGCCCCTCTTACGCGAGGCATGGTGCGCGCGCACCCACCTGTGCGCGGATCGCTGGTAACCACGTGGGAAACCCTGGTGCAGAGAGGCGCTTGCTGCCCACAGGCCTGGGTTGTGCGGTTTTAATGGAGGATACTTTTTAAAAATTCATGTTAAGTGAAGTCGACTTTCTGTGGTCACAGGCCTGATCCTGCCAGCAGGCCCCTCCGCCCCCTCGTGGTGTCCACTCATCACCCAGGCCCAGTAGGCGCCCGACCTCCCTCGGGCGAGGGTGGAGGGGGAATGTAGAGGGGCACAGCAGGGAGAGGGCTGGCGGTCACTGGAGAGCTGGGCGGGGTTCTGCCCCGGCCACCCGCCGCCACTTTTTCCATGCCGTGCTGACCTCTAGTGGACACCATGCAGAACTGTATGGGACGCTGGGCCTCAGTGGGAAGTGAGGCTTGTCTCAAACCCCTGCGGTATCCACTCGTGCTTTGCATGTTAGGATCCCCTGGGAGCTGTGCAATATCCTTGTCCAAGACCCACCACAGTCCAGTTAGGTCAAAATCTCCGACAGTGGGACTTCGGTGCAGGTTTTTTTTTTAAAGCTCTACAGGTGCTGCTAAAAGTGCCGCCAAGAGGATCAAGAGCCCTAGGTCAAAATCGGGCATTTCCTGGCTTCTAACATGTGTGCCAGAGTAGGTGGCAGTAGTGTCTGAATATGGCTGAGTGTGTCTATCCTTGAGTGTATGTATCCTCAAGTGTGCCCGAGTTTGAGCTTTTGTGTCCCGCCTCCCCAGCCTCCCCGATATCGGTGTCTGACTATGGGGGGTCCTGTGTGGGGGTATATGGTTGGTGGGGTGAGGGCTGCCTGGACTCCCATCCCTGCACTGAGCATAAAGGGACCTGTCAGTATCTCACTGTCCTTCAGAGCTAGTGGAGATGGCTACAGCCTTTTTCCCTAGCTCACATAGCTCACACTTTGCTCCTGAGTTCTTCCAGTAATCTAGCCTCAGTACCCTCTCAAGAAGAGAAAAGTCTAGACTGAAATAGATACCAGTTTACCCATCAGCTGGGGCTGAGTCTGCAGGGGACTGGGTAGTCTCTTCAGGCCCACACCCTATCAGGACCAAAGTGAGGTGGTGGGGAGGGAGAAGACCCAGCACCAGCACAAGGAAATGAATTTCCAGCAGCTGCATGGGATTGAAATCAACCTCTTCTACCCAGTCTCTGTCTAACATTCCTGAAAACAATCTCCTGACCCTCTCCTCCTTTCTCTTCCTCACGGTCACAGCTTGTGGTGAATTTACTTCTGATTGTTCTGCCCTTTCTTCCCCTAGGCTTGGCTGGAGGGCACCGTCCTGGAGAGATCTACCCAACCCTAGGTCGGATGGCTTGACCCTCTCCTGCCCAGACTCGCTGAGGGAGTTAGGGGCACAATGAGGGGCAGCATGACCCTTGGGAGTGGGGCAGGCTGGAATGGTGCCTCAGCCCTTAGGGAGTTCTCAGGGGAAGGGCAATCTTGCACACCCATGCCCATCCTTTCGGGGCAGAGAGGAAGGGCAGTGCCCTACGTTAGAAGAGGCAAGGATACAGGATCGAATGCCTGTGTTTGCATTACCTGTCTCCTCTGTGAGCCCGAGTCTCACCTTCTGCAAAATGGAGAAGGGACTCTCCTCCTTAAGCATTGTTGTGATGACTAAGTGACATAATACATTGGGGGGGGGGGGGGAAATATATATATATATATATATATATATATATATTTAAGATGTAGATAGATAAATGGAACCTGGCCCACAGTGGATGACCATACATAAAATTAATGACTATGGTGACAGCTAGCACTTATTGAATGCACATGACAGAGCGATGGCTGAGGCTTTTTATATGTATTGTTTAATCCTCACAGCAATACTTCTGAAGGGAATTCTTTCATTTCCCCCCATTTTCCAGTGGGCAAAATGAGGTAGGGAAGTATTGGGAAATGAGTTCAAAGACACTGGCCCGAAGTAGGGGACCTGGAAATGGAAAAAGTAAGCCCCGGAAAGTCCTGTGATAATTTATCATTTGTGCACATATTGAGGCATAGTGTTTGCTGGTGTCTGTGCACGAGGGAATGTGTGTGCATGCACATTGGCGTATTGTCACTGCACAACCCCAGCCCTGTACTCGTCCTCCTAAAAGATTTTCCCCAGGAGGGCCACCTCTTGCAGAAGCAAAATGGGGGGGCTAGTTCCTGCAACCAGTGAGGAGCAAACCGGCAGGGTGGGAGTCAGGTGCCTTTGGACAGAGGGAGAGACTTCATTCAACAGAAGAGACCCTCAGGGCGGGTACAACCATGATCCCCATTTTACATGTGAAGATATTGAGGAGCCTGCTGCACAACAGGGTGGATCAGGAAGTCATCCACACCTTGAACTGTGAAGCAGGCTTGTGAGATGGAAGGATCTTCCTTTGACACTGTCCACTCCCCAGGGGTTAGCTGGTTTCTTTCCAGGGAGCCTGGGGCCAGCAGTGTGAGCGTGAGGAGCCTGGGCCACCCCGCTGCCATCAGTGCATCCCAGCAACCCACCCGCTGCCTCCAGCAAAGGGCCCGATGCTTTCTGCACCTCGCTTGGAATTGACACTTGATGGAATTGGTTTAATTTTGAAGCCTCCTCTGCTGCACTCTGTCCCCTTCCTCGCTGATCTGCTGAGTGGGGCTGGGGGATGGGAACATAGACCCAGGGCTTGCTTCCATCCTCTCTTGGCTGTGTGACTGTGACCACTCTCCTGCTTCTCTGGTCATGTCTGAAGTCTCATCCAGTTTGACAGTCTTCGTCCGTGCTTCCAATCAGATCCCCGTCAGCCTGACCTGCCGTGGGTGGGTGGGGTGTGTGGGGGCTGTCATTGCACCTGTAATCCTAGATGACCGTGTTTCATCACAGCAGAAAAAATAGTGTGTGGCTGGGGGCAGGTGTCATCCTGGCACTGCCAACCCACGTGGCTTGACCTCAGGGCTAGACAGGACTGAAGCTGAGGCTGCATGGTTGTAGACTTGGGACTGGTTCACCCTCCCAAACGCCTCAGCGCATCACAGGAAGTAGCAGAGCAAAGAAGAGGGATAGCCTACCAAACCATTCCTAATCTCAGCTGCTGTGCATACTTCTTGCTTCATGCTAGATACTGTTCTAGGTCCTTCGAGGGGCCAACTTATTTAGTCCCTGGAACAACACTGCAGGGTTGGTACTATTATGATCCCCATTTCACAGATGAACACACGGAGCCTTTAAAAATGTTACACGGCGCCCTGGCCGGTTGGCTCAGCGGTAGAGCGTCGGCCTAGCGTGCGGAGGACCCGGGTTCGATTCCCGGCCAGGGCACACAGGAGAAGCGCCCATTTGCTTCTCCACCCCTCTGCCGCACTTTCCTCTCTGTCTCTCTCTTCCCCTCCCGCAGCCAAGGCTCCATTGGAGCAAAGATGGCCCGGGCGCTGGGGATGGCTCTGTGGCCTCTGCCTCAAGCGCTAGAGTGGCTCTGGTCGCAACATGGCGACGCCCAGGATGGGCAGAGCATCGCCCCCTGGTGGGCAGAGCGTCGCCCCTGGTGGGCGTGCCGGGTGGATCCCGGTCGGGCGCATGCGGGAGTCTGTCTGACTGTCTCTCCCTGTTTCCAGCTTCAGAAAAATGAAAAAAAAAAAAAAAAGTTACACGGCTAATAAGGCAACTTCCCGGCTCCAAACTAGGAAGTGTAGTTCTGCTGTTTATCATGTCACATTAACTGTCACATTATACTGCTTCCCAAGGAGTGTTTCCATCATGTCTCAGAAGTCACTCAGGAGAGGGTAAGTCACAAAGTCTCCCTGGAGCCTGCACTGGACATGGCCCAGGCGGACTCTCCATCTGAAAGAAGGCCATGGCGTGCGTGGGAGTGAGAGGAACCGCTCAGAGCCGGAGGACCTGCGCACTGCACACCAAAGAACTGATGGCGCCTCTTCTCCTCCGTGTAGTTCTGGCTTGTACCCTAGATTCGCCCTGCACCTCCACATCCAGGGCATAAGGCACCGAGGGAGGGCTGCTTTGTCCTTTCAGGACGGCTCTCTCAGGCTGGCCCTTTGAGGTGCACCTCTCTCCTGCTTCTGAGGTCTTCACTTGCTGCTCCGGTCACCCCCCATGCCTGCCGCCCATGGTGGGAGACTAGCAGGGCCCGGGCTACAAGGCAGCCAACACTGGCACATGCACGACTTCCTCATTTCTGTCGAAAACACTAGCTGAAGGGAAAGCTGGGAGATGAAGCCCGGAAGCAGGATGTGAGCAGAGCCGGCAGCGCACCTGGGTGGGCGCAGGGAGGGACCTGAGTGCAGGTGAACCGTGGGAGGACCTGAGGGCAGCCCCCGCCCCTCCCCCAGCCCGTGCTGCAGCATGCCCCCAGCCATGGGGTGGTTCTGGCCGTGGCCGGCCTTGTGCCAGAGCAGAAGAGCAAGATGAAAGTGAAAAGAACCCAGAAGAAGAGTGGGGAGGAAGATGAGTGAAGTCCTCGCTGATGCAAATATTGACATAACCATTATGAGAGTAAATAAAACTCCCATTTGTGTTACGCAAGTGCTATATTCTTTGAATACTCTGTCTTGAGGAATTTTTTTTTTTTTTTTATTTCGCATAGAAGAAAAATGTTTTCATATTCTCTCCCACCGCTCAGATCCAGAACCCAGTGTGGAGGCCTTTGTGCCCTCGAGAGCCATAATATTATTTGTTAACATTTTTATGATGCCAAATGGTCTGTAGGAGAATGGGCATCATCCTTTAGCTGGGAAACCATATGGCACGACAAGTAATAAATAAGGTATTGTGATAGTTAATGAACCTAATTGCCAGCGGAGGCTCTGATACAGAGACTGTGCTGCTGAGAATTTAGCACCGCATTAGGGATGCCGCCGAGCTCCCTGACTTCTCAGGCTTAATTTAAGTTCTATATTGCAAACTCCAGAAAATAATTCCAAACCTCCTGCTGGAAAAGCAGCCTGCTGGTAGACTGTGATTATACCGAATTACTAAAATCGCAATCAATTTTATACACACAGTTAACCCTTGCTAGGAAGGACTCCCGGAGAGGGGAGAGGAGGGGAGGAGAGGGGAGGGGAGGACGAGGGGAAGAGGTTATGGTTTCAGCTGCTCTACCTGTGGCTCTGGACTGAGGACAATGAAAGGCAGGTGGAGGAGTGTACCCAAAGAAAGGGACCAGACAGAGGTAGGGGTGTTGTTCCACAAAGAGAGGAAGCAGGGGAGATGCTAATGGAAGCCTGTGGGCCTTCCCTGGTCCTGCAGAGACCCCTTCCTAGTGGGACAGGAAAACCGAAAGTCCTGGAGAGAAGGGTCTACACTCACCTGCCACTCCCAGCAGCGGGAATTTCTGGCAGGAAAAGGAACTGAGCCAGGCTGCTATTGTTCCATAAGTCAAGGTTATTAACTAGAGAAGATCACATCACGGCAGTCAAATAACCTTGCACCGTGTAACATGTAAATGTCAAACAGCTGCCGCTGAACTTTCCGTGTGGTGTCTGGAAGGTTCCCTGGGTGAGAAGCGTGCTCTGCAACAAGGAGGAGAGAAGCCGGGGGAAGGACATGTCTTCTTCCCTTCACCTCTTTCTGGAGCTTGCAACAGGCCTTGCTCCCCTCTGGCCCTGCTCAAGGTGGAAGAGAACGGTCAGCATAGAAGGGAGTCTTCTGCAGCAGGTCAGGCCAGGCATGGGAGGGGAGAACACTCGAGGACATCGCCCTGTAATGCTGGTGGCCGAGGCCAGGCAGGAGCTCGTTGAATTGGGGCAGACAGTGGAGGAACTGTGGAGGCGGAAAGCGTCAGGCCATACCTGTTTGTTTCTTGGAGGCTCTCAAAGACAGGCCAGTGAATACACAACAAAAGGGAAAGAGCCAATAAACAAAGGAAAATCTGCTTTTTGCAGTGAAGGGAAAGGGAGCAGGAAAACCACCTCTCACGGTGGCTGGAGAGCGATCTGGGAGAATCACCGCCGAGGGAAAGCCCCGCACCCTTACCCAGACCACACACGTGGTGCTGCCAGGCGCCCACGCACCAAGCAGGCAAAGCGCTTGCAGCCGGCAAACCCGCAAGCAAGCCTAGTACAGCCATTTTCCCCACAGCCCACCACCGTGAGGAGGGGCAGCTGAGGCTTTGATACAGAGACTGTGCCAGAGCCAGGCTTATCCACCAGCCACGCCACACAGCAGTGCCCAGGTGGTGGTTAGGGGAGCTCAGAAATACCCTTTTCAGAAGGAGCTGGGAGCAGGTCAAGAGGCAGGAGTAGGCACTGGAAATAAAGACTCTTCCTGTAAGCCAGGAAGACAATGGAAGAAGGTCAGGCCTAAGAACTGGCAAAGCCAAAAATGGATAGAAGAATCTGGAAGGTTCCTGAGACTAGGTAGGAAGCCGAGGGAGGTCTAGGAGAGGGGTCTGACCCGAGATGAGAGATCCTATCGGGGGTAACTGTGCATGGTCGTAGGGCTCCTTCCAGAAGAGCTCAGAACACAGCACGTTTCCTGCTATGGACTCTGGCCGGTTCAGCCTCATCTGAGGTCTCGGGTAGACTCTGGAGTCCCCGCAGGAGGGTCACTTAGGAGACCCTGGCACTGGCGAGTTCTGTGCACATAGCAGAGTCCAAAGCGTGGATGATGAGACCTTGCCATGGGTGTGAAGCTTTGTGAAGGCAGGAAGAGTGTCTGGTCTTAGCAGCCAGCCTGCCTACACTCAGGGGCTTGAAGGAAGTGGCTATCAGAAGGGTAAATGCCAGAGTGGCCAGGAGAGGAAGCCCATCAGCCCTCATGTCAATCCAACCAGCCTGGTGCTGAGTGTGGATGACAGTTCCTCCAGGTGGGGCTGGCAGGGTGTAAAATCACTGTGCTCTGCTAGACAGGCAAGGGGCCAGCCTCACTCTCGGCCCTGCTCTTGGCACAGGACTGTCCCTGCTGCCTTGGGTTTGTCTCAAGGATGTGGGGCCCAGCCATGGCCATAGTTGTGGTCCTGGAGTGGATGCTGTCAGCTGCCTGCTCCACAGCCCAGTGATAGAAGAAGCTAGACGCCAGAGGTTTTCCCTGCCCCTGCCTACGGGGCTGCGGGGGAGGAGGGAGAGCCACAGAACCCCTGCAGGCACCCCTTAACCCTGACGGTGCTTCAGAATCAAATGGGGAGCTGTTTAAAACCCACAGACTCAGATACCCAAGCCCTAGAGACTCTGACCCAGCAGATCCAAGGTGATCCTGATACGGAATTGGAGGGAGAAGTTCCCTGGGGAGTTCCACACCTCACCCTGCCTTCACCCTCACACTGCCCCCACTCCCTCTGCTCCAAACGGTGGAGGAAGAAATACCTGTGCTCTCCCGGGCAAGCGATTGAGAGAACGCCGAGACTCTGCTTAAACGGCATGTGAGCTGCAGAGGCCACAGGAAGGCATTCTGAACGCCAGGGGGGTTAAGCCCAGGGTCAAGGGCACAGGTAATGCTGTTGAATTTCCACCTCTGGCAACCTTTCCGGAGTAGGTGGATACACACCGGTAGGCAGAGGGATGAACCAAACGGCCATTAGATCTCTGGCTCTTATAACATTATATAATGTTATAAGCATTCTCATATTTTATAGGTGAAGAAAATTAAGGCCAGAAAGGTCTGTGCATCTCGGAAGGGCAGCGTTAGAACTGACTAGAACCCAGGTGATATGACTCTAAGCGTGTGCTCTTTCCAAAACACTTGGGGCTTTCCCTTCAAGTTGTGCAGTCCGGGGCTGGGAAGATAGAACAAGAGCAAAAGGAAATCCAGGCCCTGTGTCCACGCGTCAGGTACGAGGTATGAGGGGAAGGAGAGACCCCTGAGGAGGTTTCTGGTCTGAGGGTATAAGATGCTGCAGGCGCTTGTCCTGTAGTTGGAGAGATTCTGACAAAACTGCAAAACCCTTCGTTCAACATGCACGTCCGTGTCCGTGTGAGCATGGAGCCACAGAAAGCACGCCTTCTCAGAGCACACTTCCTGGGGAGGGGCTCAAAGCCATAGGACTTCCTATGAATTGTGAATTGGTCCCCCAGCCCTGTGCCAAGGGCTTTGGGGACACCAAGGAAGGTCAGTGGTATTGTGTCTGCCCACAGGCACTCTCAGTCAAGTTAGAGAAGCAGTGCGTGCCAGAGATGTCTGGAGGCTCCAAAGCCAGCAGCTGCGTCCCAGCTATGGGACCAACACTCGGGTGCAGTTGCCATGGCCTCCTAGTGAGATCTGGAGACATGGGGAAAGTTTGACCAAGCAGGACAAGCATCCCCATGGCAAAGGTGGGCTTACTGGGATCCTGGGTAAAGAGGTTCAGGTCAGGGCATACTGAAGGGCAATAGGGCCACCAAGTAGTCCTCTCCATGCCACCAGGGCCCGGGGGATGTGACCACGGCTTCAACGACTCCAGCTCTCCCTCTCCCGACAAGAGGCAGTAAGAACTCACAGCAAGCCCAGAGCCCTGGCAAGGCCGGGCGTGCAAAACGAAGAGCTGCAGGGTATGGGCTTCGGTCCGTCCGCAAATACACTTTACAGTCATAGGGAAGGCTTCTGCTCAGAGGAGACCATCTAATATAGTGATGCAGATCAAGTAAAAAGGAGAATAAATAAAAGGGAAGATAATTATTTGATAGAGTTTTCTTAGGATGTGCTACAACGGGAAATACAAAGAATACCTATTCCTAGAGAAACACAGCTGTTCAGGCCTCTTAACTAACCTGCAAATTGTCAACAGCGGGAACGGGAGGAAAGGATGAGAGGATGCGGATGCCCATCACGCCGTCAGATCAGGGGTCCGTACTCACCTTGCTGACAGTGACTCCGCGCCAACCACAGCACAGTCCCACAGAAGGGCGATACTGCCTAATAAATGTCTCTGCAGAATTACAACTGTACCGCTACAGTAAAAGATGGCGTCGTTTATCTCTGCGCCATCTGCCCGGGCTCATTTGTTGCTCCCGAGGCAGCCCACATGCACCAGGCGAGTTTGCAACTCTCCAGCACTTGGAGTGTTTATTTCACGAGGACGCTGTGGGACTTAGACTACTAATTCTTTTTCTGGCTCTGGGTGGCCAACAGGAGAGGAGCTGCAAGAGGCCTACACCTGGACTTGCGGTTGCACAAGCCACTCGCTACAATGTCAGACCTGCACCTCAGTGAGGACCAGGAATCTGGGATTCCCCCCCCCCTCCCATGCAGGTGAAAAGGAACACAGGGTATCATTTGTTGTTCATTCATTCATTCATCTATTCCTCAAACAACATGGAGCACCTGCTATGTACCAGGCACCATGATGAACATTAGGGATACTCCCACTTCCTGCGGGTTGTTATTCAAATGGCATCTTCTCAACCAGACCTTCCCTGCCCCACCCCCCCATCTAATATTGCAACGACCTCCTTTTGTAGCAGATGCTGTCCTGCTCTGCCAGTATCCTCTCAGATCTCTTTGCCATTTTTGTGTGTGTGTGTATGCAGAGAAATGGTGTGTGCTCATTTCTCGTGGTCAGCACCTGTCTCTGTTTAGACCTGTCCTCAAGCTGCTGGAACTTGCTTTACTGGAAGAGCCTGGAAACACATAGCCTGGTTCCTTACCCCACTGCCAGTACCCTTTACCATGGTGATGGATGCAAACCGGTAAACACTCCAGCACCCTTGTCCTCAGTGACTGCAACATTGTGATGTGTTTAGTATAGTTGAAACAAACAATATCGAGGAGGAGTCAGTAGTTACAAAACTGGGACTGTGCAGCTGTTGTGTTGCACTGGGAGGGTAGCTTTTAAACGGTGCAGTCCCAACTGCAGCTGAGAGGTAGCGCTGATGGAGGCTGGGGGCTGAAACAGACAAGGTGCGAGGTCACAGCCTGGATGGACGCCAGTCCCTTTCCCCACTCACCGGGAAGACACGGCTGCCCTGGCACCTCTTGTAGTCTCAGCACACAGTGACCCCTCCCTGGTCTACCTCTGGAGGCCCTGTGCCCACACTGAAATGGAAACCTCTCTCTTCTCCCTCTGCTTCCCCTCCTCTCCTCCACACTCAGCCCGAGGGCCTCGGCTTTACGTAGAGAAAGCCACCGTTACTGCCTTCAGGAGAAAGAAGCACCGTTCTTTCTGTTATGTGCAGAGCCCCTCTGGGTCTGTGCGGGGACTCAAGTAAAATAGTCATACAACTGGTGGGGAGTTGACACTGGAAACGGACCACAGTGATGGAACGGAGTTGGACTTTTTCAGGAGGCGATGCAGACAGAGATGCTGTGAGCAGGTGCTGGACCTGCTGGGAGCAGCGTGTGGGGAATGGGCCAGCGGGAGCCAGAGCGGGAAGTGGGAAGTCCGACAAGAGGCTCTGGAGTCCCCTGGGTGACTGTGGTGTGGTGATGATAGTGTCACCCAAGAGCCTCGAAAGTAGCACTGCAGGGGTGGGGGAAGGTGATGAATATTCAGAATTTGGTGACTGGGCATAATCACTAAACACTGTGGGGAGGAGAATGAAGGACAGAGACAGAGACTGAGGAAGGAAAATGGACAGAGAGGAGGGACAAGGAGATATTAGAAGAATTAGAGAAAGACATACAGAGTGACAGGACCAGAAGATGGAGAAGAAGCAGCCGGGAGTCAATAAAATTCCTAGAGAGACTTTCATCTTTTTTAATTTTTAAAATTTTTTATTTTAAACTAATTTTAGACTTACAGAGAAATTAAAAAAAAAATAGTGCGGAGAATTCCCACATAATACTTACCCAGCTTCCCCTAATGGTCACATGTTATATAACGACAGCCTAGTTATTAAAACCAGGCACATTAATAGTGGTGCAATACTACTAACTACACCACAGACTTTTTAAAAAAAAACAACTTTTATTTATTGATTTTAGCCAGAGAAGGGAGCAAGAGAGAGACAAGAACATCAATCCATTCCTATGTGTGCCCTAACTGGGGGTCAAACCAGCAGCCTCTGTGCTTCAGACCAATGTTCTAACCAATGGAGCTATCCATGCAGCATTGTTTACAATAGCCAAGATCTAGAAATAGCCCAAGTGTCCATCAGTGGACGAGTGATTTAAAAAGCTGGAGTACAGGTGCTGGCCAGCTGACTCAGTGGTAGAGCATCAGCCCAGTGTGTGGAAGTCCCAGGTTCAATTCTTGGCCAGGGCACACAGGAGAAGCTTCCATCTGCTTCTCCACCCTTCCTTCTCTCCTTTCTCTCTATCTTTCTCTTCCCCTTCCACAGCCAAGGCTCCATTGGAGCAAAGTTGGCCCGAGCACTGAGGATGGCTCCATGGCTTCCGCCTCAGGTGCTAGAATGGCTCTGATTGCAACTGGAGCAACGCCCCAGATAGATGGGCAAAGCATCACCCCTTGGTGGCCATGCTGGGAGGATGCTGGTTGGGCGCATGTGGGAGTCTGTCTCTCTGTCTCCCACTTCTCATTTCAGAAAAGTACAAGAAAAAAAAAATCTGGTACATATACACAATAGAATACTATGTGGCCATGAAAAAGAGGGAAATCTCTCCTTTTGTGACAGCATAGATGGACCTGGAGATTATTATGCTAAATGAAATAAGCCAGGCAGAGAAAGACAAATATCATATGATATCACTTATATGTGAAATCTAATGAACAAAGTGAACTGAGAAATGGAATAGAGGCAGAGGCGGGGTCACAGGGACCAGAGGGAAAGCGGTCAGAGGGAAAAAGGATGAGATAGGATGGGATCAGAGAAGATGAAGAGATTAGTGAAATTTTATATATATATATATATATATATATATATACATATACACATAACACAGAGATACAGATAACAGGACAGCAAATCCCAGAGGGAAGGGGGGAGGGAGTTAGGGAGAGGGGGCCATCGGGGATATAATGGGGTCATGGGGATGGGGGTGAGGGAGTTATATTGAGTGGGACACTTGAATCCATGATAACACAATAAATTAAAATTAATAAAAGTTTTTTTTTTTTAATGGAGCTATCCAACCATAGACTTTTAAATCTCACCAGTTTCTAGCAAGATCTGGAGAGGGAGAAGCATAAACACAGACAACCCAAGAGAAAGAATGAGGTTAGACCAAAGTGCCTGGTCCTTCTTCCCAGAGGGAAATTAGGCAGGTGTCCCACCAGAGCCCGAGGGCATGGACTGGTTTAGGGACTTATATCAAGTACCCTATTGTAGGTGCCTCATAAATGGCTATTTAGATCTAAGTGCTGTAGGCAGAGAACCAAAATCATGGCAATGAGTGTCACAAACAAGCAACCATGTCTGTTCTAAGGTTCTGCCATGTCCAGGGTCTATAGCTTATACAAGCTGACACTTTCAAGGCTCACGGCAAATGCTTCTTCTAAAATCAGATTCTCAGCTTCCCCCTCCAGAAAAAGGTTCCTCTATTAATGCCCTTTACCAAGCCTTTCTCCTTAAATGCCTCCCTTGGGCACAGTCATGGCAGCCAGCGTCCCAATCCAGCTTTTTTTGAATTTATAATTTATGGGCTTAGGGGAAGTTTATTGCTGTCATGCAGGAAGAAAGGAGGCTTTTTACCCATCACTGGGGGCTGAGCAACTTGTCCCCTTAATTTGGGAGCCAGGCAGCCTAGGGATAGATGGACTGTCTGTCAATCACTGGGAAGTTCATTAGCTCACCCACGGCCCAGCAGAGAGCAGGTGTGTGAAATAACAACCCACCGGGGGCTCACAAAGCCCCCTTCTCAGGCCAACCCCAAAAACCTATAAAACAGCCCCATGACCAAGCCAGCCTGCTTCCATAACAATGACACTTTCAAGTCTTTCTTAACAAGACCCATTTCTTTAGCTCTTTGTTGCACTATAGGAAACAAATCTGCCATTTTGTCCTCTCTTGACTTCCTTGTGTTTACCCCTGGTGACTGGGAAGACCTTAGAGTCTCCTGAAAGCTGATGGCAGCCCTAGTGGTGGGGTACCAGAGGACAGGGAATATACCACTCAGGTCAGTAGCAGGCAGCAAGCTGTCACATATCCCCAGCACGAAAGGAACAATGATTCTAGGCCAGTATAGATTGTCATTGTTGGACCTCCCAGTCTATTTCAGAATAGACTTTCTTCCCTTCTCTCTTTTTCTTTCTTTCTTTCTTTCTTTCTTTCTTTCTTTCTTTCTTTCTTTCTTTCTTTCTTTCTTTCTTTCTTTCTTTCTTTCTTTCTTTCTTTCCTCCCTCCCTCCCTCCCTTCATCTTTCTTTCTTTCTTTCTTTCTTTCTTTCTTTCTTTCTTTCTTTCTTTGTGCAGGATTAGGGAAGGAAAGGGACTAGGAACACTCATTAGTTGAGGGATATTTAGATAACCTTAAATAAAATTACAACTCACACAACTCCAGACAGTAGGAGTGTGTCCTCTCCTCCTAGCACTTCCATATTTCTGTATTTGACTTGAAGCCCCAAATAATTATACTTTGATCAACATGCATCTTTCCCCTAATATACAGATAAAAGAGAGCTGGCTTATATAGAAATAAACAGAATTCAGTTTAGCTTAGCCATAGTGCCCAACATAGTGCTTGGTCTATGATAGGTGCTCAAAAAAGATGTTCACTCTAGAGTAGCTGAATGGAAGAAGAAACAAGATCCATATACATGGTGTCTATAAGAGAACCACCTCAGAACTAAAGGTATACATAGATAAAGTAAAGGGAGAGAAAAAGATATTTCATACACATAGAAACAAACAAACAAATAAGCTGGGGTAGCAATACTTATACCAGACAAAACAGACTTCAAAACAAAGGCTGTAATAGGAAACAAAGAAGGATACTACATAATGCTAAAGGGATCAATTCAGCAAGACGATTTAACCTGTGTAAACATTTATGCACCCAACATAGGAGCACCCAAATACATAAAGCAAATCCTGATGGACATGAAGGAAGAGATCAACAGTAATACAGTCATAGTAGGGGATTATAACACCCATTTGACATCAATGGGTAGATCTTCCACACAGGAAATCAACAAGTAAACAGCATCTTTACATGACACACTAGATCAGAAGAACTTGACTGACATTTTCAGAGCATTTAACCCCAAAGCAGCAGAATAGACATTCTTATCAAGTGCACATGGAACATTTCTAAGATAGACCCCATACTAGGACACAAAACAAGTCTTAATTATATAAGAAGATTAAATCATGTCAAACATCTTTTCTGACCACAAAGGCATGGAAATGAATTACAAGAAAAAACTAAAAATCACAAAGGCACATGGAGGCTAAATAACACGTTACTACACAATGAATGGGTTAACAATAAAATCACTGGGAAAAAAATTAAAAGATACCGTGAGACAAAAGAAAATGAAAACACAATAATCCCAAATCTATGGGATACACACAGCAAAAGCAGTCCTAAGAGGAAATTTTATTTATTTAAAGATTATCTATTTATTTGTTTGTTTGTTTGTTTTAGAGAGAGAGGGAGAGAAGGAGGAAGAAAGAGCAGGAAGCATCAACTCCCATATGTACCTTGACCAGGCAAACCCAGGGTTTTGAACCGGTGACCTCAGTTTTCCAAGTTGATGCTTTATCCACTGCACCTCCACAGGCAAGGTGCTAAGAAGAAAATTAATAGCAATATAGGCTTGCCCCAAGAAGCAAGAAAAATCTCAAACAATCTGAATTTATACTTAAACAAACTAGAAAAGAGAACAACAAACAAAGCCCAAAATGAATAAAAGGAAGGAAATAATAAAGATCAAAGCAGAAATAAATGAAATAGAGTCTAAAAAACAATACAAAATATTAACAAAATCAAGAGCTGGTCTTTTAATAAACAAGATTGATAAACCCTTAACTAGACTCATCAAGAATCAAAGAGAGAGGACCCAAATATATAAAATCAGAAATGAAAGAGGAGAAGTAACAACTGACACCACAGAAATAAAAACAATTGTAAGAAAATACTACAAACAACTATATGCCAACAAATTGGACAATCTAGACAAAATGAGTAAATTCCTAGAAACATACAATATCCCAAAACTGAATCAAGAGGAAACAAAAAATCTGAACAGATCGATTACAACTAATGAAATCTAAGCATTAATCACTTCTGATAACTGCTCCCAGCAAACAAGAGTCCTGGACCAGACAACTTCAGGGTTGAATTTTACCAAACATTCAAAGAGGAATTAGCACCTATCCTTCTCAAACTATTACAAAAAAATTCAAGAAGAGTAAAGACTCCCAAGCTCATTTTACAAAGTCAGCATTATCCTAATTCCTAAACCAGATAAAGACACTACAGAAAAAGAAAATTATAGACCAATATTCCTGATGAATATAGAGCAAAAATTCTCAACAAAATATTAGCAATACATTAAGAGAATCAAATACCATGACCAAGTAGGATTTATTCCTGGTACGTAAGTTTGGTACAATATCTGCAAATCAATTAAAGTGATAAACTACATAAACAAAATAAGGGATAAATATCATATAATGCTATCAATAGATACAGAAAAGACATTGGACAAAATTTAGAGCCCATTTATAATAAAAACTCTGAGTTAAGTGGGAATAAAGGGATTATGTCAAAACATAATAAGGGCCATACATGACAAACCCACAGCCGACATTATACTCAACAGACAAAGACTAAATGTTTCCCTTAAGATCAGGAAAATGCTGGGGATGTCTGCTTTCACCACTCTTATTCAGCAATTAGAAAAAGAAGAAAAAATAAAAGGCATCCAAATCAGAAAGGAAGAAGTAAAACTGTCACTATAATCAGATGACATGATACTGTATATAGAGAACCCCAAAAATTTCACCAAAAAAACTATTAGAACTGATACACGAATCCAGGAAAGTAGCAGGATACAAAATTAATATTCAGAAATCAGTGACACTTTAATACAGCAATAATGAACTATCAGAAAGGGAAACTAAGAAAACAATTCCATTTATAATTGCATATATATATATGGTACCTAAGAATAAATTTAACCAAGGAGGTAAAAAATCTGTACTTGGAAAATTATAAAATACTGAAGAAAGAAATTGAAGAAGATAAAAATAAGTGGAAGCATGTACGTTTGTGGATAAGAAGAATTAACATCATTAAAATGTCCATATTACCCAAAGTGATGTATAGATTCAACTCAATTCCTATCAAAATACCAATGATGTATTTCACAGAACTAGAATATATAATCCAAAAATGTATATAAAACCATAAAAGGGCCCAGATATCTTTAGCAATCTTGAGAAAGAAGAACAAAGTTGGAGTTATTACACTACCTCATATCAAACTATACTACAAGGCCATAGTAATCAAAACAGCATGGTACTGGTATAAAAACAGACATAAAGATCAATGGAACAGAATAAAGAGCCAAGAAATAAACCCATGCTTATATGGTCAATTAATATTTGACGAAATGAGGTAAAGACAGTCTATACAATGAATAGTATTAAGAAAATTGGACAGAAACATGCAAAAAAATAAACTAGACCACCTTCTCACACCATAAAAATAAACTCGAATGGATTAAAGACTTAAATGTTAGATTTGAAACCATAAAAATCCTAGAAGAAAACATAGGCAGTAAAATCTCAGACAGTTCTTATAGCAATATTTTTTTCTGATATATCTTCAGGCAAGAGAAACAAAAGAAAAAATAAATTGAACTACATCAAACTAAAAAGTTTTTGGACATAAAAGGAAATCATCAGCAAAATGAAAAGACAACCTACAGAATGGAAGAAGATGTTCACCAATAATGCATCTGATAAGGGGTTATATAATATCTAAAATTTATAAAGAACTCTGACAACACCAGAAAAACAAACAACCCAACTAAACAGTGGGCAGAAGACCTGAATAGATACTTCTCCAAGGAAGAGATACCAATCAACATGGCAATAGACATCTGAAAAGGGGTTTAATGTCACTAATTACCAGAGAAATGCAAATTAAAACCAAAAGGTACTATCTCACACCTGTCAGAATGGCTATCATCAATAAATCAACAAACAAATGTTGATGAGGATGTGGAGAAAATGAAACCCTCGTTCACTATTGATGGGAATACAGATTGGTGCAACCACTATGGAAAACGGTGTTGAGAGTCTTCAAAAACTTTAAAATTGAATTGCCTATGACCCAGTGATTTCACTTCTGAGAATCTATCTGAAGAAACCCAAAACATTAATTTGAAAGAACATATGTCCCCTATGTTCATATGTTCATCGCAGCATACTTAAAATAGCCAAGATCTGGAAACAGCCCAAGTCTCCAACAGTAGATGAGTGGATAAAAAAAAAAAAAAGGCAACCTTATCTTTTGTGACAACATGGATGGACCCAGAAGGTATTCTGCTAAGTGAAATAAGTCAGTCAGAGAAAGATAAATACCATATGATTTCACTTATATGTGGAATCTAATGAACAAAATAAGCAAGCGAAACAGAAGCCAACCAATACATAGAGAACAAACTGACAGCTGTCAGAGGGGATTGGGGTTCGGGGATAGGTGAAAATGATGATGGGAATAAGCAGTACAAATTGGGAGTTGCAGAATAGCCCCAGATATGATTACAATTACATCATGGAGAATATAGTCAATAATGTTGAGATAATGAGCTATGTGGCTACTTGGAGCAGCAGGGGAACCACTCTAGTTTTCCGGCACATCTGAAAGTGGTGTGGGATGATACTGAATGTAAACTGTGGTTGGAAAAACATGTAGTTAACTTAGTCAATGAACAAGTTGCAGATACAGGGGGGTACCTGAACAGCCGGTAATGCTTTGGAAAAAGCATTGCAATTAGAACTAGGTTCACATCCTGACCTGCTTCTTCCCATACACCTTTGAGCAAGTCGCTTGACCTTTCTCAGCCTCAGTTTTTGTCATTAATAAGAACAAAGATGAATAGTTGTACTCTTTAGCTAATGGTGAGAAGTCAATGGATGATGTGCAAGCTACATGCAGTGCTTGTGTGTGGTAGATAATACATAGTAGCTACTTTAGTGATTGTTCTTTCTAGTTGGGAGCACTTCAGATCACAAAGTTAAGGAGGATGTTCAAAAAGGGAACGGACAGTTAACTCCTAGGACTGTTTGCAAACAGCTTCACCCAGGGACAGAAGGAGAAGAGTTGAAGACTGAAGGACCAAGCCTGCCTTAGGGTTCCAGGATCTGCATTTCCAGTGCTTATGGAAGTGCTTGCTTCCTAACGCTTGTCTGATGCTTGTGAGATGCAGTCTGGCTTCAGGATCCCTCCCAGCCGGAGCCAGATGAGAGGCAGCCTCCTCCAGAGGCAGCGAGTGTGGGCTCAGGAGCCAGTTTTACCCCAGACCCTTAGCCCTCCAGCGCAGCAACACTTGTGGGGCACCTTCTGCGTGACCAGGTGTAGTGCCATTTCATGCAACAACTTTGCAAAATAGATGTTCTCTCCCCATTTTTTCAGAGGAGGACAGCAAGTCTCAGATAAGGGAATTGACTTCAGACGGTGGTTTGAAGTTTTGAGCATTCACCAGTGTCTCCGAAGAGGCTTGTAAAACACAGATTGCTGAGCTTCTGTTTGAGTTTCTGATCCCGCAGGTCTGGCATTTCTGCACGTCCTTAAGTGATGATACACTCGCTGCTGCTCACGGCCCGGACTTTGAGGAACACTGACTTCTTGGGTCATGCTGAGGAATTGGCAGGGCAGGGATCACAACCCTAGCCCTCTGATCCCAAATCTAGAATGCTTTCCTGTCCACCTCGGCCGGCTCCCCCGTGCAAAGTGCCTGGGTGGGAAGGACCTTTGTCAATGCTCTGAAACCTGTCCACCTGGCAGTCATGCAGACAGACGAACCTCACCTTAACTCTACAGGCCCCTGGGAAATGTACTAAAGTGAGAGCAAGCACCAAGTGCTCTGGACTCTGGTACAAAGGGAGAAAGTCCAAAACGGAGGCCTCAGTCACCACCTTGGCTCAGTGGCCCCTAGAGCTTCATTTACAGGGTGTTTTATGGGCAGGTTGTCAGTGCCAGCACCGGGGTGGGGGCGGGGTGAGGCGCTCAGCTTTGCCAGAGGCAATGCAGCCTGAGCAGGTGGGGAGGTTTGCCCAGCAAGGCCCCCCACTGCAGGGCAGTTGTAAATTGCTACTGTATTTAATTTTTAACCCAACCACCTCATTGGTTGAGGGTGTGGGAGAAGTGGGAGGCAGGCAAGCTGCAGACTGAGCTGTGAGAAGTTGTATTTCTCTCCGTTTTGGGCTCATTTGGGACTCTGTATGTAGCAGCCCCTTGGGGCTCAATGACAGGGTTGATGTCAGCCTCCATATTTGATGGGTTGGAGATCTGTGCCTTCTGGTTAGTGGCACACAGGAGGCTGGGGAACCCAGCTGCTCCCGGCATGCACCTCACTATTCCTGCAGGCAGGGACTGACTTTGACCTTTCTGGGGCCTGAAATAGAAGCCAGAGAGGGTATGAAGCACCATAAAGCTTCTTGGAAGCCACATGCTTTCACCCAGGTCTTAAGCCTCATACTAGCAGAGAACATACAAAAGGGCTCCCTGGGGGGAGGGCGAGGAGGGTGGCCACAGAGGTCTCTCCAGGGCAATGCCAGCCTGGAATCCCAAGGATCTTATTCTTGGACTTAATGTCCCAAAGGGAAAGGAAGGCATTACTGCCCCTGAGATCGGGATGGGGGGTGGGTGGGAGGGGTGTTCTAAACACCCATACTTCTTTCCCTCCTCTGAGCTCCTAACAGGAACCTGGGGCTGCTCCTGCCTTAGAGCCAGTGAACCCAACTGAGCACTATGAACATGGGACTGAGGAAGCCCCACCCCTGGAACATGGTAGTAATAATCATTATTGCTTGAACTCACTCAGGGCATGCTAAGGTGCATATTGATTCACTTTCTTGTCCCAATAACAATGACTTGGGTACTACTACTATCTCCCTTATACAGACGAGAAAACTGGGGCACTGAGGGGCTAAATGACTTGGCCAAGACTACACAGCTAGAAAATGAGTAAACCTGCATTTGAACTTTGGTGGTCTGGCTCCGAAGTATGTACCCTTGATCTCTTCTTTAAATTGCAGCTTAGCCCTCCACCCCCATCTACCACTGCACCTACCTAGGCTGGCTCAGGAGCTCCCTTTCGATCCCATGCCCTCCGGTTATGTGGTCATGGTCACCAGTGTTCACATGACATGTAGGGATATGTCATTTTGCAGAAAATGAAATGGCAGGGAGAGGACAGTGGGGAAAGAGAGCTTTTAGATAAGACCAGGGGTTAGGGGCTGTGACCTTGGAGACTACGAAATGCAGCAGAAGGCACCAGGGCATAGACTCAGATGACCTAGCTCCTCAATCTGCTGCCTGAATGACCATGGATCCGTGTTCTAGGCTGAATGTCTGTGTCCTTCTCAAATTTGTATGTTGAAGCCAAATCCCTAATATGATGGAACTTGGAAGTGGAGCCTTTGGGAGGTGATTAGGTCATGAGGGTGAATCCTTCCGGAATGGAATTAGTGCCCTCATACGAAGAAAGTCAAGAAACATGACCTCTCTCTTGCTCATGTGCAGACATGGGGAGAAGGCAGCTGTCTACAAATCAGGAGAGGAGCCTTCACCAGACATTGGGTCTGCTGGCACCTTGATTTCAGACTTGCCAGCCTCCAGAACAGTAAGAAATCAAGGTTTGTTGTTTAGCCACCTAGTCTATGGTGGTTTTGTTGTAGCTGTCTTAGACCCACATGGACTAAGACAGCAAGTTATTTAACTCCTTTGGGTATCAATTTCCTGATATATAAAATGAGGATAATTCTCATTTTGGGCTGAATTATGTCCCCCCAAACTCATATGATAAAGGGCTAATTAATCCCCAGGGCTTCAGAATGTGACTGTGTTTGAATATAGGGTCTTTAAAGAGGTAAAGTAAAATAAGGTCACATGGGTGGACCCCAATCCAAGGTGTCCAGTGTCCTTATAAAAGGAGATTAGGACACAGACATGCACAAAGGGAAGAGCACAAGGAGAGAGGCTCTGGTAGAAGCCAGCCTGCTGACATCTGGATCTTGGATGTCAGCCTCCAGAAGGGTGAGAAAATCAATTTCTGTTGTTGAGTCCACCCAGTCGGTGCTGCTTTGTTATAATGACCCGAGAAGACTAGCACTGCTCCCAATGGGAAATGGATGAGAGATGACAGAGAGTGATGAAGGCTTTTGCACCAGTGGGTAACATATGAAGGTCAGGAACTAGAACGGATTAGGGCAAACAAGAGACTAGAAAATAGAACTGCCTTCAGTGAAAGGAATCAAGAGTGAGTGGTGTCTGTGAGTGGAACAACCTAGGAATCAGAGGAGTAGATGGAACTCAGGATTCCACTGGAACCAACCAAAAGGGACATATTTTCCTAGAAGTAGAGGGGACTAATTTGATGGCACGGGTTTATTCATTCATTCAAGCAACAGTTATTGACTGCCTGCTCTGTGTGCGCACCCCACCTGGCCTGGGGGCATCCAGGAAGGCTTCCAGAAGGCAGTGACCCTTCAGGTAAATCCTAAAGGATGAGTAGGACTCAGCCAGGTGAAGAAGTAGATGACAACAGTATGCTCACATTAGGTTTGGGCTGATCCCACTTGAGTAAATCAATCAGAGTTTCCTTATTTAGAGGGTAAGAAGGAACCCAAGACACAGGCAGAGACGTCAGTAACCTTCCCTAGGACAGTGGCCCACAGCTGCAGGAGAGGATTTCTGAGTAAATAAGGGTCCCATTAGATTTTTTTTGGAAGCCAGTCTACCTCTAGGCAAGGACATATTTCTAGGTTTTATGGGCATGATGCTTATGCAGTTTAGAAATGCCCTCTTTAAGGAAAATAATAAAATTATGAATATACAATTAGGTAAAAATAAATATTTATTTAGAATAAAAAATCAGAGAAAATTACATATTTTACAAACTTAGTACATAGATCCCACATCCATCTTTCCAGGGCACTAGAAGGGGCTTGTACAGATAAGAGGTGTCCTGAAGCTTAGGTTCCAGACATCTGCTTCCATTTGCACAAATACATGCCTATGTCTAGACATAAGGTAGAGAGCATGTGGCACTCAACCTACATAGTATTCTTGCCAGAGACCCTGTCCCTTGGGCCAAGTGCATGGCCACCTCAGAGTACATTGGCTGCATGGCCCACCTAGTACAGTAAGGCATAATCAAAACCAAATTCACACTCTCTAGTGCAACCATTCATGTGCATGCCTGGACTTCGTGCATGGAGCTGGAACAGGGTTAGTTACCCAGCAGGCTCGGAGTCAGAAGGCAAAGCCCACAGTGGAGTGCTGCAGCCTGCCCTGCATGGGTACTCGAGGCAGGGGGCACAGCCTTGCAAAGGCCTAGAGAGAAGGGGTGGCAAGGCCCTTCTGAGGATACCTGGTAGTGAGCTGAGTGAGGCTAGAGCTTCTGTGTGTGGGCTGAGAGGCAGACGTGCTTGGAGAGAGAGACACTTTGGGAAGAGATGGTCTTAAAGAACTTTGTGTAGATGCTCAAGAGTTTTAGTCTTATTGAAAGCCATGGGAACTCATTGAGGAAAGCTAAATATGTGAGAAACATATGCAAATTATGTTCTGGGAAAACCACTCTGAAAGCAGTATGGAGGATCAAGGTGGCTTAGTAAGGTGGGAGACCTCTCAGGAGGCTAAAAAAATCGTGTGCATGTGTGGCCTCCTGCTGGGAGGTTAGAAGGGGTGCCCCCACCACTCTGGTTGAGGCTGCCATAGACTACACAGCTGTTTTCAGTAAAAATTGCCTGCACCCTTGTTCTAGAGTGCACACCTGCCGGCCTTTGGGTTCTCAAGGTTTCTCCAAACCTTCTGCTCTGTCGTCTGTGCCTGGATCAGTAGCTAGATCACTGGCTGCCTTTGGTCAGGAGCCTCAAGAACTGCTGTCAGAATTGCTTTGGGATTTCAGGAGCAGAACTGCCAGATTGTTATTTAAGTAAGTAGTGCCAAGTTACTCTCCAAAATCTGCCTCTTGTGAGTGCTTCAGCTCACCTGACACACCTGGGGAAGTGGAGGCTGAGAACAGAAACCAAGCAAGCACCATAATTTAGGGAATGAGGAAAGGGAGTGGTAAGTGTTAGGTGTTTTATTTTCTAACAGCTTTTCATTCAAGCACTTCTCAGAGTTTGTGGCTGCGTCATCATTTGTATGATTATTTGATTAATATCTGTATCTTCCACTAAATTGCAGGCTACCTCAGGATAGAGACCTTATCTATTTGATTACGGTTTTATGCCTAGAACCCTAACACAGTGGCCGGCACAGAGAAGACACAACAAATAGTCATTGAATTAATTAACAAGTAAAAGTAAAATACAGAGGATAATTATGGGTTGTGACAAGTACAACAAAGGAAAAGACAGCACAGTGTGTTACAGGGTAACTGAGATGAGGGAAGAATGTGGATAGGTCTGTAGGGAAGGCTTCTTTGAGGATATGACATTAGCTAAGAAAGAAAAGTAGAGAATGTGCCATCCTTATGGAAAGTTGAGAGAAGAGCACTTCAGGTAGATGGACAGTATATTCAAAGGTCCTGAGGCAGGTAAGGTTTTGGCACATCATAGGAAGTCAATGAGGGATCTTAATCAAGACAGTAATGTAATAAGTGAAAACAAAAGAATAGTTAGGAGACTGTTCACAGATGGAAGTTGATGGTAAGGAAAAAAGTACATAAATCAAAATTGACTTGGGCAGTTGTGTGAGTGGTGGTGCCACTTATTGGAAGAGGAAAAGTAGGGAAGAAATTACTGTCTACCATAAGATCATGAAGATAGTCTATGTTTTATTTTTAAAGCTTTATTGATTTATCTTTCATATTTAGATCTACCATCCATATAGAATGCATGATTGTGATCATTGCAAAGTAACAGTCAAGATTCAGTCTTTTCCCAGGTGGACACCCAATGTGTTCAAAAGACCGTCCTTTCGCCATGGTGTGCAGGGCCATCCTTTGTCATAAACCAACTATCCATACATGTTTGAGCTTATTTCTGGACTTTCTGTTTTGTTGCATTGATATATATATCTATGCTTGCCCTATTCTAATCTGTCTTGATTCCTGTAATTATGTAAAAAGTCTTCAGTAATGTAAATATTTCAATTTTTGTTATTTTTCTCATAAGATCTCCTTGGCTTTTAGCATTTTTACATAAATGCATTGAAATAAAACAAGATAATAAAATTGCTCTAATTCATTTGGCTGACCTTGGAGAGAATGAAGGCAGAGTAGAGAGGAGAGGGGGCCAGCTTCAGACCCCACTCTACTGCCCATCACCCATTTCACACAGTACCTGGGTTAAGGATTGGTTGAAGCTCAGGTAAACTGGAGATTAAGCGAGCATCCCTAAAATTTCAAAGCTCCATGATTTCAAAGACAAACCCAGCAGATAAAGCAACCTTTACTTAGGGGAAAAGGTTAGCAATAGTTTCAATGATAAAGTACCCCCCCCCCCCCCGCCAGCTAACCCAAGGAATGAGCTTTGGACAGGCAAAGCCAGAGTCCCACCAGTACAGAAAAGAGTAAGCCTAGGGTCCTGGAGGGGAAGAGGGACTAATAAAAAAATAATAAGATTGCTATGGATTTAATTGTGTCCCCCCCCAAATATATATATATATATATATATATATATATTGAAAATCTATCTCCCAGTATCTCATAATGTGACCTATTTGGAAACAGGGTCTTTGCAGATGTGATAAAGTTAAGAAAAGTCATACTGGAGTAGAATTGAGTTCAACATGGCTGCTGTCCTTATAGGAAGAGGAGACAAAGACACAGAGAGAAGGCCATGTGACAACAGAAGCAGAGATTGGAGTGGTGCAGCTACAAGCCAAGGACAGCAAACACTGATGACCAGAAGCAAGAAAGAAGCAAGAAAAGATTCTTCCCTATAGATTCCAGAAGGAACATGACCCTGTTGACTCTTTGATTTCCCACTTCTGTCCCCGAAAACTGTGAGACAATAAATTTCTATTGTTTTAAGCCATCCATTTTGTGCAGTTTTATAACAGTAGCCTGAGGAAACTAACATAAAGGTATAACAAAAGACTATTCCGATAAATTTGAAATTTTAAATGAAATTGACAAATTCCTAGGACAATACAATTTACAAAATTAACACAAAAAGAAATTTGAAAAAATCTGATATCTGTTAGAAATAAATCAGATCTGTAATTATTAAAAAACATAATCTACAAAGAACACTACAGACCCAGATGACATCACCATCGAATTTTATCAAGCTCTAATACAGTGGTGCCTTGAGATATAAGTTCTGTAACCGAGCTCGTAAGTCAGTCAACTCATATATCAAATTAATCTCTCCCATTTAAAATAACTGAAATAGATTTAATCCATTCCAGCCCTGTAAAATATCCCCAAACCATCCTAAATTATGAAAAAAGACATGTTTTTAATTAAGAAACACACATGTATACTTTACCAATGCATAACAAAATATATTAAATAAAAGCAAAAAGTGTTATTTAGTACTGTATTCTTACCTTGGAGACAGACAAGTGTGGCTAACGGAGGTGAATGGCGGAGGAGGGAGGGAGGAAGGGATGCAGGCACTGTAGACATGTAAACTAAAACTGCATTTTCTTAACACTAAATGTAAACTAAAACTGCATTTTCTTTACTTTAAACACAATTAAAACTGCAGTTTCTTTACTTAAAATGAAACCACAAAAACTTAATTGTAAAAAAATGTACTTTCTTAACTTTAAACTTAACCTAAGCTTAACATTACATATTTTTCATTTAATCATCACCTGTTTCACTTGCAGGACTTTTGAATAAAAATCTATCCAAAGAGATTTGCTTTTGCCTGCCTTTTAAAATGTTACGGAAATGTGACAAACAAGTGTCATTCAAAAGTGCTGAAGCACAACCAGTTGAAACTTTTTCTGGGTGTTTCTTTTCAATGAAACTTGAAAGCTTCTCCCACATTGCCAGCAGGTCTTTAATTTCACTTGTAGAAATCACTTCCTCTGACTCTACCTCCTCCTCACTACTAATCTCTTGCAGAAGCTTCATATGTTGCATCATCTGAGCTCCTTCAACTCCTCAGTTGAGAGTTCCTCCTCATGTTCCTCAACAAGCTTGTTTATGTCCCCCTCATCTACCTTCAGACCCATCGACTTTCCGAGAAACACAATCTCCTCCAACGCTTCTACCTCAGTCTCGGTCTCTGGTTCGAATTCTTTGAAGTCCCTGTCTGCAAAAACATCAGGCCATAACTCTTTCCATGCCAAGTTCAAGTTTCTTCTTGTAACCCCTTGCCATGCCAAGTAAATAATGCATAAACATATCACGATGTTGTAGTGATCTTTCTGAAACTGTCGAAGGGTTAGAATTGTATTCTTAGTCACCTCAAAGCAGAAGCAGAACAAGTGCTCTGTGTAAAGCTTTTTAAAGTTGGAAATGACCTGCTGATCCATAGGTTGCAAGATTGAAGTCGTGTTGGGTGGGAGATAAAGGACTTTCACGAATTTGAACTCATCGAGAATGTCATCTTCAAGACCAGGTGGGTGGGCTGGAGCATTTTCAAGGATTAGTAATTCTTTCATTGGGAGTTTATTTTCTTGCAGTGAAGAAATATCTTCAAAAATTGGGTAAAGACAAGATTTACCCATTCAATAAAAAAACTGCCATGGAACCCATGCCCTAGCATCGGCGCACCACATAACCTGCAGTTTTTCTTTAAGAATCTTGTGAGTCTTAAAGGTTCAAGGATTTTCAGAATGATACACTAGCAGTGACTTGACTTTACAGTCACCGCTAGCATTTGCACACAATGCAAGGGTCCGATGGTCCTTCATGGGTTTATGGCCTGGCAGCTTCTTCTCCTCTGCGGTAATGAAAGTCCTCCAGGGTATTTTTTTCCCAAAACAATCCTGTTTCATCACAGTTGAACACTTGTTGGGGGATGTAACCTTCCTTTGAGATAAGCACAGCAAAACGTGAGATGTACTCCTCAGCTGCCTTAACGTCAGCACTCGCAGCTTCACCGTGCCTCACCACCGAGTGGATGCCAGATCTCTTCTTGAAATTTTCAAATCAGCCATGACTTGCTTTAAACATATATTCTGCTGCCTCTTTTGAGGTTGATGGTTCTTTCTTCTTCAAGTTGCCGTAAATAATACATGTCTTTTCACATATTACAGTCTCCATCACTGTATCTCCTGCCAGCTCTTTCTCTTTCACCCACACCAGCAGAAGCTTCTCCATTTCTTCATGGATATTTATCCTTAATTGGGACAGAATTGCAGTTTCTTTCACTGGATTTGTGCTTTTGATGGCATCCTTTTGTTTAAGGATGATAC
The DNA here is from genome assembly GCF_036850995.1 of Saccopteryx leptura. Classification (NCBI taxonomy): domain Eukaryota; kingdom Metazoa; phylum Chordata; class Mammalia; order Chiroptera; family Emballonuridae; genus Saccopteryx; species Saccopteryx leptura. Next base: position 103,371,944 of record NC_089503.1, read on the forward strand.
AAATTGTAGATGTATTACGGTCGTACAGCCTTGCCAGTTCAATCACTCGTACACCACGCTCATGTTTTTCTATTATTTCTTGCTTTACTTCTATCGACATCATCCTCTTCTTCTCACTACTGTCCTTTACACTTACTTTCTTCAGCCCCATGATAGCACACAAAAAATGTTAGTAAAAAATGATGCAAGAATGAGTACAATCAAGTCAAATCACGAGATTCGACTTGATTCTGTGGGTAACACGTGAGAAAGAAAGAGATGCTGGTGTTGTGCTGCTGATGCTGGACCCATGCGCCAATGCGCCAACTAGCGGCAGCTTCCCGAATCACGACTTGTATGTCGGAATTTCACTTGGATCTCGGACAAAAATATGGACAGAGTCGCAGCTCATATCTTAAAAAAAAATTGTATGTTGGTCTGCTCGTATCTCAAGGTACCACTGTAGATGTATTTTAAATCTTCTCCATTAATATGGAGAAATGTTCAATGTTAGAGTTACAATATCCCAGGTAAACATGATGAGAACTTACATTTTTTCAGTGAAAATGGGGATGGTAAAGAGAAGGTAGATACAAGAGATAATACAGAGAAAAGGTAGAATTAATGGAACTTGTGGATGTTCTAAACCTGAGAGAAAGATGACCGAATGACACCCTGGTCAAGAGTTGGACATCTAAGAGAATAGTTGTGACATCCATGAAAACCAAATACATGGAAGGTCTAATAGCTGACAGAAAAGGTTGATAGGGAATTGAAATTTGATGTGTGGAGTTTTAATCTCCAAGGAGAAATGTTAAATATAAACTGGATATGTATCTCTGGAGTGTGGGTTGAGGGGTACATATTTAAGAGTAATATTTGAAGCTATGAGAGTGGATAAGCTCTCCCCAGGAAGGGGTGTGAAATCAGAAGAAAAGAAGGCCAAGGAGAGACACTGAGGAACCCAGGACTGAATGGTAATCAGTTATGAAGCTATTGTGGTCTAAAAAAAAAAAGACAAAAGCAATCTCACACTCAATGGATGGATTAAAACAATAGAAGTATTTGCTTACAGTTCTAGAGGGCAGATGTCCAAAAGCAAGTTGTCAGCAGGTCCATGCTCCCTCCAAAAACCTGGAAAAGAGACTCCAATATCTGCCTCCATCATCACATGGCCATCTTATTTCTGTCTGCCTCTTCCTCTCATAATGACACCAGTCGTATTAGATTTAGAGCCCAGCCTACTTCACTGTGACCTTCTTTTAACTAAGTATGTCTACAATGACACATTTCCAAGTTATGGTCACATTCTGAGGTCCTGAGGGTAGGGACTTCAAATATCTCTTTTCAGGGGACACAATTCAACATATGCAGACTCTTTCCATCTTTTTGCTTAGCCATTTTCAACCTGCTGGCTGGTCTGGATGCTGCTCGTCCCACAGTTAAACCTGGCTACAGCAACTCCAGGCATCACGTCCAGAACAACAGTGTCTGTCAGATGAAGAGGGAACATCTCTTCCTTGTATCTCTCTCTGAAGCTGAGATTTTTCCACCAGCAGGCTTCCTCTCATTTCTCATTAGTAAGTATCTCATCACATTTGCATGCTTAATCAGTCACTGGGAAGGCAAACAATGTCACTGGTCATGACTGGCTTGGACCAGTGGTTCTCAAACTTGAGCATGCGTTCACATCAGCCTTCGGAAGGCCTGTTCAAACACAGGTTACTGGGCTCCGCTCCCAGAGCTTTTGGTCCAGCAGGTCTGGAGTGAGGTCTGAGAACTTGAACTCTTTCCTGTGTTCCCAGGTAAGACTGCTGTTCCTGGGACCACTTTGAGAACCAGTGGTTTAGACTGAGCAGGATTTACATCATAGGACTGGACGAAATTCCTAGGACATGGACTGCCACACAGAGGTGCGAGGGCACCCAAGCAAAATTAGGTTTTCATCAGAGAGGAGCATGGGAAGATCATGGTTGGGTCTGTTACAGAGTGGCCATAGGACAGCCTGAAGAGTCTGAGAAGGGGTGTGTCCAGACAGGCAGGAAGAACACCAGCATGAAGTGAGGTCATGGGAGTCATGGGGCTAGTGGTCAACATTGTTGATGTCACCAGAGGGCCAGGAAGGTGAGCACTGAAATGTGATCTATGGGCTGGACAACTACGAGGTCTTTATGGATCTTCGCAAGTAAAGTTCTATTTTGAAAACAAGACAAAAGGACAATTGTGCAAAATACAAAGTTATACATACCATATTTCCCCATGTATAAGATGCACCTTAATTTGAGACCCAAAATTTTAAAAAAAAAAGTATTACATAAAGTTATTGAACTCAAGTGTTATTCATCATAAAATTCATAGAACTTCTCATCACTGTCAAAACTCCTATCCATTAGCTTGTCCTCATCTGTGTCTGATGATGAATCACTGTCTTCATATATTGCCTCACCCTCAGTTCCATCTATGGCACTTGAAATGCCACACTTCTTAAATGACTTGATAATGATCTCAATCTTGATATTATTCCAGGATCTTTTCACCCAGCTACAAACTTCTCCTATAGTTGATTTCTTCACTCTTCCTGCTGGTGTCAAATTGTCCCCCAGAAGATTTCATCCATTGGTTCCATTCATCTCTCATGGCAGCTTTGAAGGGTTTATTAATGCTGACATCAAGTGGTTGGAGCTGGGATGTCAAGCCTCCAGGTATGACAGCAAGTTTCGGTTTTCGCTCTGCAGCAATCTTCTTTGTGTTTTTGTTATGTGTGCCCTGAACTGCTCAACCACCAACAGGACAGATTTGCGTAAGAGCCCACTTACTCTCCTTCTCCAAACTTTCTCAAACCAGATCGTCATCCCATTCTGATCCATCCAACCCTTGTAATGAATGTGGACAATTACTCTTCAAGAAATGTCTTCTTTTAGCATTGTTTTCATTTGAAAATCAGCATAGGAGGCAGCTTGGTTCTGTCAACACAACAAGCTAGAATGTATAATGGCTCTTTTCATGTCCACTTGTCTTCACAGTTACAGTTTTCACCCCCTTCTTATCAAATTGAAGGGGGACTTTGTCCCTGAAAGAGAGGAACTTTCATCCACGAATACTAGACCCATCAAAGCTATCCTTCAAATATGAAGGAGAAATAAAAACATTCACAGATACAGATAAGATGAGGAAATTTATCATCAGAAAACCCCCACTTCAGGAATTACTAAAGGGGGTTCTCCAATCAGATACAAAGAACAAAAAAAAACAAAGCCATAAATAAAAGCTCCAAGAAGAACACAATAAAACCAAATTTAAACTGTGACAACAACAAAAAGAAAGGGGGGGAGAGGATGGAGATTAACAGTAGCAAAGAACAATGGAGTGAAAAAGTACTCATAAAATAGTGCACTACAATGAACAGGGTAGGAACCCTTTTCATTACTTAAAGGTAACCACCATTGAAAAAACCACCACAGAAGCACATGAGATAAAAAAGATAGCAACAGAGGAAAGATGTATGGAATACAACCAAATAAAAACAAAAGATAGAAAAACGAAAGAGAAGGATCAAACAAGACACAAAACTAACAGAAAGCAATATATAAAATGGCAATAGGGAACTCACAAGTGTCAATAATTACACTAAATGTAAACAGATTAAACTCACCAATAAAAAGACACAGAGTAGCAGAATGGATTAAAAAAGAAAATCCAACTATATGCTGCCTACAGGAAACTCATCTAAGTAACAAGGATAAAAACAAATTCAAAGGGAAAGGCTGGAAAACAATACTCCAAGCAAATAACATCCAAAAAAAAGCAGGCATAGCAATACTCATATCTAATAATGCTGACTACAAGACAGCAAAAGTACTCAGAGACAAAAATGGCCATTTTATAATGGCTAAGGGGACACTGAATCAAGAAGACATAACAATTCTTAATATATATGCACCAAACCAAGGAGCACCAAAATATATAAGACAGCTACTTATTGACCTTAAAACAAAAACTGACAAAAATACAATCATACTTGGAGACCTTAATACACTGCTGATGGCTCTAGATCAGTCATCCAAACAGAGAAACAACAAAGATATAGTGGCCTTAAACAAAACACTAGAGCACCTGGATATGATAGACATCTACAGGACATTTCATCCCAAAGTGACTGAGTATACATTTTTCTCCAGTGTACATGGATCATTCTCAAGAATTGACCATATGTTGGGCCACAAAAACAACATCAGCAAATTCAGAAAAATCGAAGTTGTACCAAGCATATTTTCTGATATAAAGCCTTGAAACTAGAATTCAACTGCAAAAAAGAGGGAAAAAATTCCACAAAAATGTGGAAACTAAACAACATACTTCTAAAAAATGAATGGGTCAAAGAAGAAATAAGTGCAGAGATCAAAAGATATATACAGACTAATGAAAATGACAATACGACATATCAGAATCTATGGGATGCAGCAAAAGCAGTGATAAAAGGGAAATTCATATCACTTCAGGCATATATGAACAAACAAGAGAGAGCCCAAGTGAACCACTTAACTTCACACCTTAAGGAACTAGAAAAAGAAGAACAAAGACAACCCAAAACCAGCCGAAGAAAGGAGATAATAAAAATCAGAGCAGAAATAAATGAAATAGAGAACAGAAAAACTATAGAAAAAATTAATAGAACAAGGAGCTGGTTCTTTGAAAAGATCAACAAAATTGACAAACCCTTGGCAAGACTTACCAAGGAAAAAAGAGAAAGAACTCATATAAACAAAATCCAAAATGAAAGAGGAGAAATCACCACGGACACTGTAGATATACAAAGAATTATTGTAGAATACTATGAAAAACTTTATGCCACTAAATTCAACAACCTAGAAGAAATGCATAAATTCCTAGAACAATACAACCTTCCTAGACTGAGTCAAGAAGAAGCAGAAAGCCTAAACAGACCTATTAGTAGAGAAGAAATAGAAAAAAACCATTAAAAACCTCCCCAAAAATAAAAGTCCAGGCCCTGACGGCTATACCAGCGAATTTTACCAAACATTCAAAGAAGACTTGGTTCCTATTCTACTGAAAGACTTCCAAAAAATTGAAGAAGAAACAATACTTCCAAACACATTTTATGAGGCCAACATAACCCTCATACCAAAACCAGGCAAGGATGGCACAAAAAAAGAAAACTACAGACCAATATCTCTAATGAATACTGATGCTAAAATACTAAACAAAATACTAGCAAATCGAATACAACATATTAAAAAGATAATACATCATGATCAAGTGGGATTCATCCCAGAATCTCAAGGATGGTTCAACATATGTAAAACGGTTAATGTAATACACCATATCAAAAAAAACAAAGAACAAAAACCACATGATCTTATCAATAGATGCAGAAAAGGCTTTCGATAAAATACAACACAATTTTATGTTTAAGACTCTCAACAAAATGGGTATAGAAGGAAAATATCTCAACATGATAAAGGCCATATATGATAAACCATCAGCTAACATCATATTAAATGGCACTAAACTGAAGGCTTTTCCCCTTAAATCAGGAACAAGACAGGGTTGTCCACTCTCTCCACTCTTATTTAATGTGGTACTAGAGGTTCTAGCCAGAGCAATCAGACAAGAAAAAGAAATAAAAGGCATCCATATCGGAAAAGAAGAAGTAAAGGTATCACTTTTTGCAGATGATATGATCCTATACATCGAAAACCCCAAAGAATCCACAAAAAGGCTACTAGAAACAATAAGTCAATACAGTAAGGTCGCAGGATACAAAATTAACATACAGAAGTCAATAGCCTTTCTATATGCCAACAATGAAACAATTGAGAACGAACTCAAAAGAATAATCCCCTTCACGATTGCAACAAAAAAAATAAAATACTTAGGAATAAACATAACAAAGAATGTAAAGGATTTATATAATGAAAACTATAAACCATTGTTAAGGGAAATCGAAAAAGATATAATGAGATGGAAGAATATTCCTTGTTCTTGGTTAGGAAGAATAAATATAATCAAGATGGCCATATTACCCAAAGCAATATACAAATTTAATGCAATTCCCATCAAAATTCCAATGACATTTTTTAAAGAAATGGAGCAAAAAATCATCAGATTTATATGAAACTATAAAAAACCCCGAATAGCCAAAGCAATCCTAAAGAAAAAGAATGAAGCTGGGGGCATTACAATACCTGACTTCAAACTATATTATAGGGCCACGACAATCAAAACAGCATGGTATTGGCAGAAAAATAGACACTCAGACCAATGGAACAGAATAGAAAGTCCAGAAATAAAATCACATATATATAGTCAAATAATTTTTGATAAAGGGGCCAACAACACACAATGGAGAAAAGAAAGCCTCTTCAATAAATGGTGCTGGGAAAACTGGAAAGCCACATGCAAAAGAATAAAAGTGGACTACAGTTTGTCCCCCTGTACTAAAATTAACTCAAAATGGATCAAAGATCTAAACATAAGACCTGAAACAATTAAGTACATAGAAGAAGACATAGGTACTCAACTGATGGACCTGGGTTTTAAAGAGCATTTTATGAATTTGACTCCAAAGGCAAGAGAAGTGAAGGCAAAAATTAATGAATGGGACTACATCAGACTAAGAAGTTTTTGCTCAGCAAGAGAAACTGATAACAAAATAAACAGAAAGCCAACTAAATGGGAAATGATATTTTTCAAACAACAGCTCAGATAAGGGTCTAATATCCAAAATATACAAAGGACTCATAAAACTCAACAACAAACAAACAATCCAATAAAAAAATGGGAAGGGGACATGAACAGACACTTCTCCCAGGAAGAAATACAAATGGCCAACAGATATATGAAAAGATGCTCATCTTTGTTAGTTATTAGAGAAATGCAAATCAAAACTGCAATGAGATACCACCTCACACCTGTTTGATTAGCTATTATTAACAAGACAGGTAATAGCAAATGTTGGAGAGGCTGTGGAGAAAAAGGAACCCTCATACACTGTTGGTGGGAATGTAAAGTAGTACAACCATTATGGAAGAAAGTATGGTGGTTCCTCAAAAAACTGAAAATAGAACTACCTTATGACCCAGCAATCCCTCTACTGGGTATATACCCCAAAAAGTCAGAAACATTGATACATAAAGACACATGCAGCCCCATGTTCATTGCAGCATTGTTCACAGTGGCCAGGACATGGAAACAACCAAAAAGCCCATCAATAGATGACTGGATAAAGAAGATGTGGCACATATACACTATGGAATACTACTCAGCCATAAGAAATGATGACATCAGATCATTTATAGCAAAATGGTGGGATCTTGATAACATGATACGAAGTAAAATAAGTAAATCAGAAAAAAACAGGAACTGCATTGTTCCATACGTAGGTGGGACATAAAGGTGAAACTGGGAGACATTGATGGGAGTGTGGTGGTTGCGGGGGGAGGGGAGAAAGGGAGAGGGAAGGGGGGAGGGGGAGGGGCACAGAGAAAACTAGATAGAAGGTGACAGAGGACAATCTGACTTTGGGTGATGGGTATGCAATATAATTGAACGACAAGATAACCTGGTCTAGCCCTGGCCGGTTGGCTCAGCGGTAGAGCGTCGGCCTAGTGTGTGAAGGACCCGGGTTCGATTCCCGGCCAGGGCACACAGGAGAAGCGCCCATTTGCTTCTCCACCCCTCCGCCGCGCCTTCCTCTCTGTCTCTCTCTTCCCCTCCCGCAGCCAAGGCTCCATTGGAGCAAAGATGGCCCGGGCGCTGGGGATGGCTCTGTGGCCTCTGCCCCAGGCGCTAGAGTGGCTCTGGTCGCAACATGGCGACGCCCAGGATGGGCAGAGCATCGCCCCCTGGTGGGCAGAGCGTCGCCCCTGGTGGGCGTGCCGGGTGGATCCCGGTCGGGCGCATGCGGGAGTCTGTCTGACTGTCTCTCCCTGTTTCCAGCTTCAGAAAAATGAAAAAAAAAAAAAAAAAAAAAAAAAAAAAAGAAAGATAACCTGGTCTTGTTATCTTTGAATATATGTATCCTGATTTATTGATGTCGCCCCATTAAAAAAATAAAATTTAATAAAAAAAAAAAAAGAAGGGGACTTTGTCCATATTTGCAATCTGTCCCAACTCAAAATGAAATTTAAGGATGTTCTGCTCATAATTTTCAGTCATCTTTTGGGCAAGTCTGGTGTATGTACCCATGCTTAGTCCTTCTGTTTCATGAACCTGAAGCACCAACTGTGTCCTCCTTTGAAATCAGTAACTTCTTTTTTCATCAGCAATTCTTCTGGCCTCATGCTGAACCATCTTTGTGGACACAGGAATTCCAATTGCCTTTTGCTCTTCAATCCGTATCTTCAATTCCCTCTCTAAATCAGGCCATTTTTTTCTGACTTGCCTCTCATGGCCTTCTTCTACCACGGTGTTTTCAGTAGGGTTTCTTCTTTCTGTACCCAGTATCGAATTGATTTCTCCATTGAAAGAGGACCAAACTTACGTTCAACAGCATGATTTCCCTTCACTTTTGCAAACTGGATCACTTTTAACTTGAATTCAGCACTGTACGAAAATCTTTTCTGAGCCATTTCTGGGCAGAATGTGGCAAAACGCAACTTACCATAATATACTGGTAACAAGTGCGAAACAATGAGCGCAAAGACAACAAGGTGAAAAAGTAGAAAATGCAAGTAAAAAAAATCTACAATGAGCACAAAAACAAGCGCAAAAAAAGCAGGAAATGTAGTAAAAAAAAAAATCTACAAGCACTGTATAAGACGCACCCAGTTTTTAGATCCCAAATTTTTCAAAAAAGAGTGCATCTTATATATGGAGAAATATGGTATATTATCGTCTGATACTGATCCCAAATGCTGGAGTTAACTCCTAGAGCTGGGACTGCTTTTCCTGGAATCCAGATATCTAGGTTAGTGATCAGAGGCAGCAACAAAGACAGCCATGTCCTGAGTTACAAAGAGGCTGTGACTGTGGGGGAGACCTTTGCACATTCCCCTCTATTTGCTGACCCACACATCTTTCTCTACACATGTTCAAATACTTCTACTTATCCATCACTTCCCACCTACTTCTGTCTGTCTAGGCACATTTATTGTCTAGCTTCACATATATACACAGTGAAGTGCAGATCTGGCCACTTGCTACTGGATTACCTCTCTTGGCTTCCATTTCACGTCTGTGAAATAGGATAAAATTGCACCTCCCATAGAATTGTGAGAATTAAGTGATATCATGTCTATAAGTAAAATACATTGTATATACATAGGATAAATGTTATTATGAGTACATATCCATTACTCTTTCTACATGTAACATCATCAGCTAACTAGCAATTGATTCCCAAATGCTGAATGAGTAGAATTTTAAAAGTCTATTTTTCCCATGTAATTTCAAGTATATGATATCCTGGGAAAGGCAAAACTATGGAGACAGTAAAAAGATCAATGGTTGCCAGGGGTTGTAGGGGTGGGGCGGATGACTACGTGAGCACAGAGGATTTTTAGGGCAATGACCTTACTCTATAGGACACTATATTGGTGGATACATGTCATCATACATTTGTCCAAAACCATAGGATGTACAACAGGAAGAGGGAATCCTAATGTGAACTATGAACCCTGGGTGTCATGATGTGCCAGTATAGGTTCATGGATTGTCACAAATCTATACTCTGGTGAGAGATGTCGACAATGGGACTATATGTATGTGTGTGGGGGTGGTGGGGGCAGGTAAGGACTATATGGGAAATCTCTGTACCTTCCACTTAATTTTTCTATGAATCTAAAACTGTGCTAAAATAATAAAGTCCTTCATTAAAAATTATATTTATAGCTATCAACTTATATGCATCTATACATGCTATACCTAGAGACACACAAAGATATGCTTCTAGCATTGCATGTAAACATATCTGCATCTAGTCTACCTGTCTAGTGCTTTGCTAGCAGCTATCCACTTAAATAACACGCAAGCACAGAATTTCCATCTGTGACACTGATGCATACAACTTTCTCTCTGTATATCAATGAGAAGTGTGTTATATTCCCTTTCCTCTGAGAACCAGATACCAATATGGGATCAAATGTGCAAGGATTTTATCAGGGGGAATGCCTGTGAGGGGAAGGTGGAGAGGCAGCCAGCGCAGGCCGGGAGAGCTAGAAAATTGCTTCACAAGCCTGATTGCAGTGAAGGAGGGAGGAAAGGAAGGTTGGGTGGGATCTCCTAGATTGCCACACAGTGTAAGAAAGATTTGACCAGGTTCTTGGGGAGTCCTTCAGCCAGTCAGCCATCCAAGGAGTCCCCTGTCTCCTGGGAATGGGTTTCTCTTAGCATCCCCGCCACACTCAGTCACTAGCTATGTTATGAGCAGCCTACGAAAGGTGTGGCCTTAGCACAGGTGCTGGTGCAGGCTGCCGTGGATTTCGGAGCAGCAGTTGGAGCCCTTGGTCAATTACTCTCAGTGCAGTTGGAGATCCAGGGGGAGTGCATTCTCATGACCACCAAATGAGGTACTATCCATTTCTGCATCTGATCCAAATACTCCCGATTAAAAACAAAACAGAAAATCAGCTCAAACTTGCAGAATTCACCTGGAACAGAATTGCCTGTGTCATCCTCCTTAGCACCATGGCTTTTCTAAACAAGTCCTCTGCTCAGAAAGACCCTTCGGCTAGTGCCCAGGAAGGCTAGGGTAGGGGTTGCCCATGAACTTGGCTTGTGCTCTGCTCCAGGCACGCCTTGGGGAGCTCTGGATAGGCTACTGCTGCTGCTTCCCAGCTACTTTCAGAGAAGACCTCTCTCCCCAAGGCTGGGAGAAGCCAGGACACTCCTGGTCAGTGTCTGCAGGGGCCCACACCTCAGATCAGGCCCCAGGTGAGAGGGGACAAGCTCCTCCAGGGTTCGTCATTACATCTCGTTCTCTCTGGGGTCCATGACCTTCGTGGAAAGGTTGCTGGTTCAGCCCAGATCAGAGAACAAGAGATCGAGGATGGCCAACCAGTCCGATGGCTCCATGAGTCCAAGGCCGAGTCCCACCAATGAAGTCGTGGAGAGCCACAGTGGCCAAAGCCCAGTATGGTACAGATGAAAGTCTTATTTATGTGAAAGATATATCTGCAGAGGGAACAATAAACTGTAGAGTATGAAGATTTGCAGGAAATGCTGTAAAGTTTTATATTCCTGAAAACTAAGGATAAAAGATATAACCATTTAAAGCAAAGTAGATAAAAGGGATTCCACACGACTGCAGAACAGCCTTATAATAGTTAATTGTTGGTTTCTTATTATAGCAGAGAGAGTCAAAATAGCCTTAAAAATGGCCATGGCTGGAAAATGAGAGGAAAGAGAGAAGAGAGGGAGGGAATAACCTACCAGAAAGAGGGTTTGGGCCCCTGTTCCCGAAAGCTTTCAGAATAGGGAGCACTTCTATTCCTACAAGCTTGCCCCAGCCCCAGCTCTGAAGGGCCCCAATTCTGAGGGACCAACTGCTACCCAGGCCTGTCTAGCACATTCCCATTAACTGCCACAATGACCTTGAGTGACCACAAACAAGTCATTTCACCTCCAGGGGCCACAGCACCTTCTCTACAGTGACGGAGTGCGTGATGCTCTCCCAGGCCCCTCCCACTCTGATGCCCAGTCACAGTACTGATTCAGTGACTCCACCTTCCAGGCACTGGGCGATGGCGGAGGAGGATGGAGACCAAGAACAGGACAAAACCCAGGCACTTAAAAAGACCATGGCAACTCAGTGTAGGAAGCTGTTGAAGAGAGGTGTAGGAAGGTGTGATGGGCCCTTGTGAAGGAGGCATTAAAAGTCCTCAGCGGAGATGAAATCTAAGCTGGATCATGGAGATTCAACAGGAACTTGCCAGGATTCCATTATAGGAACAGGGACTAATGGGTAAAGAGCTTCGTGAGTGGCACAACCCAGAGGCTTCGTTCAAGTTGGGGTTCATGTAAATGGTGCTCTGGGGTTGTACAGTGCACACCCACGCAACCTGACAGCAGCACTGTTGGACTGGGGCCTTGTTGCATGCGGCGCTGGTGAGGTGGGTCCCAAACCCAGAGTACACCACAGTTCAGGGTCAGACCTCTCACCCACCCCCCTCTCCCACCTTCTGGGAGCTTCTGCTTAAATATGTCCTGAACTCAAAGGAGTTCTATTCTACTCCTGAACTGAGGGAACCCCCCAGGAGGTGATCAGGAAGCTAAGGAGAGACTCAAATCATTTCTTCCTTTAGCAACATAACTGCACTTCCTGTTTATTCTGCAGGGGGATGTATGGGTTTCCTCCCCCACAAAAGGGATTACTAATGAAAAAGTACACTTTTAAGGAAACAGTTTATGTGGGGAGTCCTGTCAATCCAGCCCAGCTAGCCAGCTTTCAACCCATGGGACAGATCCCTCCTGCCCACAGTGACCCCTCCACACTGCATGCCACCCCACGCCATCCCTCATCCATCTCCCACTGGAGGGAGTCACCAGAGCCATGTCCTTCCTATGATGAGGGTGGAGCCCGTGGTCTCTGCCTGTCTCGGCCTGCCCAGTGCTGCTTCCTGCTCCACAGTCAGCTCATCCTTCTTCCTGGGCACCAGAGGGCAAAGGCTGGACTGGGACCCCATTGAACTCTGCTGAGGACATGCGGCGTTTGACCTGTGACCCCTCAGGAAATCCGTCTGACCTCTGAGGTGAAGCTCAGGAGGAAAACCATGACCCCACAGTGGACACAGGACGCTGAGGCCTCTCCTCCTCCACCCAGCCTAAGACCTCTTGACTCTAGAATCTGTGGGGCAGAAGTACTCTTGGCTTGACTGGCTGGGGTGAAAACTCAGCCACGGAAGGGGCCAGGGAGACCCTAAAGAGGTGGAGTGGCCATATACCCTGCTCGCCTGGGTCAGCCCTCCAGCTCTGCGTGTTGTTCGTGAGCAAGTATCAATAGTGTCTCCATTTCCAGGACAGAAACGCTCTGTTAGGGATGATTAAGTATATGGTCATCCCAGCAAAAACAGACTTGCATAGAATCTACACCACCACCCTCATCATTCAACAAATGACAGCCTCACCACTCTCCCAGGTCCGCTGGCCCTGGAAACACACGGCCGAGTGAGAAGCAGCAGGTCCCTGCTGTGGCGCTCCTGAGTTTGGTAGACTCAGCCCAAGACAGTTATGGCACAATGTGGAAGTTCTGGGAGGAAATTGTTTGTTTTCTTAAAGGGTTTCAGAGAAGGTTCATTGAGGAAGTGACAACAGGGGTTTCAATGGCCACCCAGCCTCCGGAGGCCTTCTTCAAGTCCCCCCACCCACACCCCAGATTCCCCAATGCTCTTGGCTGCTTGGGTCTCTCTCTTATGCCTTTCTCCCTGCCCCTCACCCAAACGGGCAATGTCACTGAGAGCTGAGGGCTAGATAAGAGGAAGATCTCAGATAAGTCTTCCCTCTGCAGGCAGGGAAGACATCTCTTTCCCCACATTTATTCACTGATTCGCTTCCTACATGGAAAGCATGGGCTGAGTATCGGGTGCCATGTGAGCAGTGAACAGGATGAGAAACACCTGCCTTTGGGAATTCACAGACTGGGAGCCAGGAAAAATGCAAAAAAAAAAAAAAAATCACCTGAAAAATAAATAGGGCATTCACAATTGTGAGAGCAAAGAAATTGGGGAGAGTGTGGAATGAGCCCACGCTGGGTGAGGCTAAGATTGTAGGAGAAACACTGCTTCCCAGTAGAAGGCTTTTCAGGAATTAACCCCTGAGTAGGAATTTTAAGCCCAAGGACAAACCACATGGCAGATAGATTTGAGTTTTATTAGTGACAACCAGAAAAATGAGTCCTTGGATGAGAGGGGCAGGGGGCTGAACTAGTCAGCAAAGAGAAAAGATAGAACGCACAGAGCTTGTGCCCAGCTTCATGACCGTGTCTCTGAGACGGAAAGGCAGGTTTCCTGGACCCTGTGCTGGGAAGGTCCTCTAGGGCTATCCTGTCCGTCCTCCTGCCTGGGTTACTCTCAGACAAAACAGGGTAGTCAGGAGAAGGGGCAGTGTCTCTGTTAAACGCTTCTGAAGGAAGTGATGCCGCACCCTCTTCTGTGTTAACACCTCTTGCCTCAAGAAGCCCTCATCATCATCAAGCAGCCCTCATCATCATCAAGTACCTCTCCCCTGGGGATATTGAGCAGCCCTTAGGTGTGGGGCAGGGAGAGGAAAAAGAGAGGCTGCCTCCAGCCTGATGCTCTATCTTCCGCTAGGCTGGGGTCTTGGACTCATTGCCTTTGGGCTTCTGCTCTCCTATCTCACTGTCTCTTAAGATTGTAAAGTAGTTCAGTACTCATCACCCTAATGCTATTGCACACACGAATGTTGCCTAATAGAAACTGTTGCCTTAAACAGAATTAATTAAATGGCTCTAAGATAGACCTCATCTCAATTTTGCCATATGGGGGCCTGGGCAGGAAGCTTTTAGATTTATTGCATAAGAACAATAATAAAATCTGTGGACCCTGAGAAAGAAGATACCTAATAAGAAGAGCTCCTGGTGACTGACTGGGCTCTAGTGAAAAACAAAACAGAGCCCAGCAGCCATTTTTACACAGGGAACTCTCATGCAAACCGCACTTCAGGGAGAAGCCTGCACTGAACTTCCCACCTGCACTGTGTCTCTGCCATCTGAGCACCCACTCATCAGCTTCTTCACTGACCAATCAGAGCAACTTCATTCTGACTAATTAGGACAGTGCCTTTTGGACCAATCAAACTGTATGGACTTGGAGTCCTCATTTACCTGTGGACAGGCCAATCAGAGACCAGAGGTGGGGACTTCTGTCTGTATAAGTCATCTCCCCCCTGGCTCTGACAGTACATTTTTCTTTTCCACCTGAGACTGTGTTTCTGCAACTGGAGCTGAAACACCAAAGCTGTCTGGCAGGAGTGGAGCAGAGCAGAGCTGTTTAGCCAGAGAGGGGCCTGGCCTAAGGCTGCCCTGTCCCAGGGATGCCTCACAGCAGCTGTTTTGCATTGAATAAAGTTTCCTTCTTCATTGAACCCCAAAATGGGGATTTCTGTTGATGTTGAATTGGTTCCAATGAATAACAAACCTTAGTTGAAATGTACCATTTACTTTGTGCTAGACCCTTTACTTGCATTGCCTCTTTCAATATTCCCAGGTGTTCTGGTTCCTATGCTCTGTGAATAAAAGTAGAAACTGTTGAGACCGGGAAGATAGCAGCGGAGTAGGCGGACACCCACATGCCCAGCTCTCAACACCAAACTGGAATGCAAATCAGTTTAGGAAAAATCAGCATGAAAAACCAACTCTGGACTATAAGAACAGCTCTCAAAAACCAAGGAGCAAAGAAGAAGCCACAACAAACCTGGTAGAGAGCGCCTGAATCTCCCCTGCTTACAGGAACAGAGGGGGGGGGGTGAGGCTGAGAGCCCAGAGGGGATCTCACACTTGGGAAAAGAGCAGAATATACTGCTCATAGCCACTTGCCTGGCAACTAGGGAGCAAGGTTTGTTGAAAAGACCAGCTTATCTCCCAAGTGGAAAGGAGAGAGAGAGGGACAGACTGTGAGGGGCTAAGGAATGCAGGAGACGACCTAAAAAAGCTGACTCATCTGTGCTGGAGGTGGCCATAGATGGGAGAGGGACTGAACCTTCCACAAAACAGTACTGAATTGCTTCTGGATCAGAAATCTCCAGACATCTCTCCAGCTCCAATCAGCGCAACAAGACACAGCTGAAAACAAGAAGTGGGGAGGAGGGGCAGTAACTTAGGTCTCCATGGAGCTCTGAGATACACCTCCCCCTACTAAAGCTGAGAAAACACCCTGCACCCAGAGAGATTAGTTAGTGGAAGAGGACTTCAGAGTCTCAGGTTACACCCATAACATTCCTGGATACAGTTTCAAGGAAGCCTTCTGCTGAGATCAGTAAACAAGACTATCACCTGTTAAGAAAACAAACAAATCAAGACTTCAAAGCTGTCCAAATCTGAAAGTGGATTACAAATAATAGCTGATACCAACCCAAGAAGACCTAGAAATAACACAACTGAAAACTGGAGGCAGACAACACCAAGCCTAGACTCCACCAACTCTACAAACAAAACACCAACAATGAGAAGACAAAAAAGTGCAATTCAAATGAAACCACAAGAGAATCCTTCAGGAGATGAACTGAGTGATATGGAAATAATCAAACTTCCAGATGTGGAGTTCAAAATAATGATTGTAAGGATGCTTAGGGATCTTAGAACAACAATGAATGGTCATTATGAACACCTAAATAAAGAAATAGCAAGTATAAAAAAGAATCAGTCAGAGATGACAAATACAATATCAGAAATAAAGACCACAATGGAAGGAATTAAAAACAGGATAGATAGAGCTGAGGAACAAATCAGTGAGTTGGAGGACAACTAGAAGGAAGGCATGAAAGCAGAGAAGAAAAAAGAAAAGAGACTCAAAAAGACTGAGGAAACTCTTAGAGAGCTCTGTGACAACATGAAGAGAAATAACATCCGTATCATAGGGGTTCCTGAAGAAGAAGAAAAAGAACAAGGGATAGAGACTTTGTTCAATTATATCATAGCTGAAAACTTCCCTAAATTAATGCAGGAGAAACTCTCACAAGTTCAAGAAGCACAGAGGACTCCATTAAAGAGAAACCCAAAGAAACCTACACCAAGACACATCATAATTAAAATACCAAAGCTAAGCAATAGAGAGAAAATATTAAAAGCTGCAAGAGAAAAAAAAGCTATCACCTACAAAGGAGCTCCCATAAGGATGACATCCGACTTCTCAACAGAAACACTTGAGGCCAGAAGGGAATGGCAAGAAATATTCAAAGTAATGCAGAACAAGAACCTACAACCAAGACTACTTTATCCAGCAAGGCTATCATTTAAAATTGAAGGAGAAATAAAAAGCTTCCCAGACAAAAAACAACTCAAGGAATTCATTACAACCAAACCAATGCTGCAGGAAATGTTAAGGGGCCTGTTGTAAACAGATCAAAGTGGGAAAAGAATATAGCAAAAAAGGAATACAGTTTTAAAGAATAAAATGGCAATAAACAGCTACATATCAATAATAACCATAAATGTAAATGGATTAAATGATCCAATCAAGACATAGGGTAGCTGCGTGGATAAGAAAACAGGACCCATAGATATGCTGTCTACAAAAGACACACCTTAGAACAAAAGATACACATAGATTGAAGGTAAAAGGATGGAAAAAAACATTTCATGCAAATGGAAATGAAAAAAAAGCTGGGGTAGCAATACTTATATCAGACAAATTGAACTTTAAAACAAAGGATACAGTAAGAGATAAAGAAGACCACTACATAATGATAAAGGGAGTAATCCAACAGGAAAATATAACTATTATAAATATCTATGCACCTAATATAGGAGCACCTAAATATATAAAGCAGACTTTGATGGATTTAAAGGGTGATATCAACAGCAATACTATAATAGTAGGGAATTTCAACCCCACTAACATCACTAGATAGATCCTCAAGAAAGAAAATTAACAAAGAAACAGCAGACTTATTGGAAACACTAGATCAACTCGATTTAATAGATATCTTCAGAACCTTTCACCCTAAAGCAGCAGAATATACATTCTTTTCAAGTGCTCATGGTACATTCTCTAGGATAGACCACATGTTAGGGCACAAAAGTGGTCTCCACAAATTTAAGAAGATTGAAATCATATCAAGCACTTTCTCCAATCACAACAGCATGAAACTAGAAGTGAACCACAACAGAAAAGCTAAAAAATTCTCAAACACATGGAAACTAAATAGCAGGTTGTTAAATAATGAATGGAATGCAAATGAGATCAAAGAAGAAATTAAAAAATTCCTAGAAACGAATGACAATGAGCATACAACAACTCAAAATTTATAGGACACAGCAAAAGCAGTACTGAGAGGGAAGTTCATAGCACTACAGGCACACTTTCAGAAGCTAGAAACAGCTCAAATAAACAACTTAACCCTGCATCTAAAAGAACTAGAAAAAGAACAGCAAGTAAGGCCCAAATGTAGTACAAGGAAGGAAATAATAAAGATCAGAGCGGAAATAAATGACATAGAGGCTAAAGAAACAATACAGAGGATCAATGAAACTAGGAGCTGGTTCTTTGAAAAGGTAAACAAGATTGATGAACCTTTAACTAGACTCATCAAGAAAAAGAGAGAGAGGACTCAAATAAATAAAATTAGAAATGAGAATGGAAAAATAACAACTGACACAACAGAAATACAAAATATTGTAAGAAAATACTATGAAGAACTGTATGCCAAAAAACTATATAACCTAAATGAAATGGACAAATTCCTTGAAACATACAGTCTTCCAAAAATCAATCTGGAAGAACCAGAAAACCTAAACAGATCGATTACACCAAATGAGATCAAAACAGTTATCAAAAAAACTCCCAACAAAGAAAAGTCCTGGGCCTGATGGCTTCACAACTGAATTCTACCAAATATTCAAAGAAGAACTAACTCTTATCCTTCTCAAATTTTTTCAAAAAATTCAAGAGGAAGGAAGACTTCCAAGCTCCTTTTATGAGGCGAGCATAATTCTGATTCCAAAACCAGGCAAAGACAACACAAAGAAAGAAAATTATAAGCCAATATCTCTGATGAATATAGATGCTAAAATCCTGAACAAAATATTAGCAAACCAGATGCAACAATATATGGAAAAAATCATACACCATGATCAAGTGGGATTTATTCTGGGGAGGCAAGGCTGGTACAATATTCATAAATCAATCAATGTGATTCATCACATAAACAAAAAGGAGAAAAACCATATGATAATTTCAGCCCTGGCCGGTTTGCTCAGCGGTAGAGCGTCGGCCTAGCGTGCGGAGGACCCCGGTTCGATTCCCGGCCAGGGCACACAGGAGAAGCGCCCATTTGCTTCTCCACCCCTCCGCCGCGCTTTCCTCTCTGTCTTTCTCTTCCTCTCCCGCAGCCAAGGCTCCATTGGAGCAAAGATGGCCCGGGCGCTGGGGATGGCTCTGTGGCCTCTGCCTCAGGCGCTAGAGTGGCTCTGGTCGCAACATGGCGATGCCCAGGATGGGCAGAGCATCGCCCCCTGGTGGGCAGAGCGTCGCCCCTAGTGGGCGTGCCGGGTGGATCCCGGTCGGGCGCTTGCGGGAGTCTGTCTGACTGTCTCTCCCTGTTTCCAGCTTCAGAAAAGTGAAAAAAAAAAACAAAGAAAAAAAAAAAACAACCATATGATAATTTCAATAGATGCAGAAAAAGCATTTGATAAAATCCAGCACCCTTTCATGATCAAAACTCTCAGCAAAGTGGGAATACAGGGAACATACCTCAACATGATAAAAGCCATCTATGGGAAGCCAACATCATACTCAATGGGCAAAAATTAAAAGCAATACCCTTAAGTTCAGGAACAAGGCAGGGGTGCCCCCTTTCAGCACTCTTATTTAACATAGTCCTGGAAGTCCTAGCCACAGCAATCAGACAAAAAGAAGAAATAAAAGGCATTCAAGTTGGAAAAGAAGAAGTAAAACTATCATTATTTGCAGATGTTATGATATTGTATATAGAAAACCCTAAAGTCTCAGTCAAAAAACTACTGGACCTGATAAATGAATTGAGCAAAGTGGCAGGATATAAAATCAATACTCAGAAATCAGAGGCATTTTTGTATGCCAACAATGAACAGTCAGAAAGAGAAATTAAGGAAACAATCCCCTTCACTATTACAACCAAAAAAATAAAGTACCTAGGAGTAAACTTAACCAAGGAGACTAAAGACTTGTACTCAAAAAATTACAAAACATTGATAAATCAAGGAAGATACAAACAAGTGGAAGCATATACCATGCTTATGGTTAGGAAGAATAAACATCATTAAAATGTCTATATTACCCAAAGCAATCTATAAATTCAATGCAATACCAATTAAAATACCAATGACATACTTCAAAGATATAGATCACATATTCCAAAAATTTATATGGAACCAAAAAAGAACACGAATAGCCTTAGCAATCTTGAAAAGGAAGAATAAAGCGGGAGGTATCACACTTCCTGATATCAAGTTATACTACAAGGCCATTGTACTCAAAACAGCCTGGTAGTGGCATAAGAACAGGCATATAGATCAATGGAACAGAACAGAGAACCCAGAAATAAACCCACAGCTCTATGGACAACTGATATTTGACAAAGGAGGTAAAGAAATACAATGGAGTAAAGACAGCCTCTTTAACAAATGGTGTTGGGAAAATTGGACAGCTACCTGCAAAAAAATGAAACTAGATCACCAGCTTACACCACTCACAAAAATAAACTCAAAATGGATAAAAGACTTAAATGTAGGCCATAAAACCATAAGCATCTTAGAACTAAACATAGGCAGTAAGTTCTCTGACATCTCTCGCAGCAATATATTTGCTGATTTATCTTCACAGGGAAATGAAATAAAAGACAGGATAAACAAATGGGACTATATCAAACTAAAAAGATTTGCACAGCTAAAGACAATAAAAACAGAATAAAAAGACAAACTACACAATGGGAGAACATATTTGACAATACGTCTGAAAAGGGGTTAATAACCAAAATTTATAAAGAACTTGTAAATCTCAACACCAGGAACACAAACAATCCAATCCAAAAATGGGCAAAAGAAATGAATAGACACTTCTCCAAAGAGGACATACAGATGGCCAATAGGCATATGAAAAAATGCTCAACATCACTAATCATTAGAGAAATTCAAATTAAAACCACAATGCGATATTACCTCACACCAGCCAGGATGGCGCTCATCAACAAAACAACACAGAATAAGTGCTGGCGAGGATGTGGAGAAAAGGGAACCCTCCTGCACTGCTGGTGGGAATGCAGACTGGTGCAGCCACTGTGGAAAACAGTATGGAGATTCCTCAAAAAACTGAAAATCGAACTGCCTTTTGACCCAGCTATCCCACTTTTAGGAATATACCCCAAGAACACCATAGAACGGCTCCAAAAGGAGAAATGCACCCCCATGTTTGTGGCAGCATTATTCACAATAGCGAAGATCTGGAAACAGCCCAAGTGTCCGTCAGAGGACGAGTGGATTAAAAAGCTTTGGTACATATATACTATGGAATACTACTCAGCCATAAGAAATGATGACATCGGATCATTTACAATAACATGGATGGACCTTGATAACATTATACAGAGTGAAATAAGTAAACCAGAAAAAACTAAGAACTATATGAATCCATACATAGATGGGACATAAAAATGAGACTCAGAGACATGAACAAAAATGTGATGGCAATGGGGGTGGGGGGTGGGGGTGGGGGGATGGCGCGAGGAAGGAGAGAGGGGGTGGGGGAGGGGAAGGGCACAAAGAAAACCAGATAGAAGGTGATAGAAGACAATTTGACTTTGGGGGAGGGGTATACAGCACAATCAAATGTCAAAATAATCTGGAGATGTTTTCTCTCAACATATGTACCCTGATTTATCAATGTCACTGCATTAAATTTAATAATAATAAAAAAGAAGTAGAAACTGTTATTGTATCTAGTTTACAAATGAGGAAACTGAGGCACAGAGACGTTAAACAACTTGCCCTAAATCTCAGAGTAAAAGACAGAATGATGACTCCTCACAAAGGTATCCATTTCCTAACCCTGGGACTGTGGCTATGTTTCATTGCAAGGTAAAAAGGACTTTGTAAATGTGACTAATTTAAGTATCTTGAGATGAGGGCATTATTCTGATTATCTGGGTAGGTTCATTATAATCACAAAGATCTCATTAGGGAAATTGGGAAGCAGAAGTGTCAGAGAAGGAGATGTGACAAAGCAGAAAAATCTGACCATCCTACACTCCTGGTTTTGAAGATGGGGGAGGGGCCATGAACCAAGGAATACAGGCAGCCTCTATAGGCAAGGAGCTCCCAAAGGAGACATAGTCCTGCTGATCTATTTTGGACTTCTGACTTCCAGAACTGTAACATAATAAATTTGTGTTTTAAGTTGGTAATTTGTTACAGTGGCCAGAATGAATATGCACAGCTGGCATGTGGCATCAGCACAGTTATGGGTACCAGCCCTGAAGTAGGTAAAGAAATCATGTTGTTTAACCTGTTTGAAAGCAACTTCACCTCTTCAGTCCTTACCCTGGAACCAGTGGCTAAGCATTCCCAGTGACCCATCCTCCCTATTTGACCACTGTCCCCTGCCTACCTCCCCAGCTCCTGGTCTGGGCAGCACCTCACTCTCACCCTTCTTTTCTAAGGACTAGTGATGTCCATCTCAGAGCCAGTGTGGGGTGAGCTGGATTTGGGACCCTATAGATGTGGGCAGAATTAAAGACTGAGAGTCCTCCATGGGCCTATGTATGCTTGGGTTTGGGGTAAAATATATAGTTTCTTCACCCTAAGGCATCGATATCTTCCTCACATAAGCAGAAAGTGGAAAAGCAACTAAGTTTGTGGGTAGGGATGGGGTTCATGCCTGAGTACATAAACAAGAGGGGCAGTTGCTCAGGGATCAATGAGGGTACAGCTATGTGATAGGGGAAGGGTCGGTGGGCCTATCTCTGCCCAGAGCCTGGGAACAGGGCACCAAGTACTCTGGAACGTGAGCCTTAATGTTGACCAAAAGAAAGGACTGCCCCAGAAGGAAGGGGACCTCAGAGCCCCTTGGGGAGATATGGGTGGATATGTGTGGGGAGCAAGGAAACAATAAAATATTTCATAGGGTCCCCTCCAAACAACTTCTGGACTTTGCTGCCACCCTGTGGACAGAGTTTAAAAGGACAGACCTAAATTCTGTGGCTGACCTTGGCCAAAGATGGACACCCATAGTTTAGTTCTCTTGCAGACTTGGGAAACTGGAGTTGAAATTGAATAGGAGAGACCCAGGCGTGATAAGGATAGGCCACCCAATTTTTGCCAGTATCTGTACACTTTTCTACAGAAGGAACTCAAAGCTATGGTTTTAGGGAAGAACTCTTCGCAAAGGAGCTGAAAATGTCCAGAGACAAGGGCGCAGGGGTAGTAACGGGGAGAGGGGAACACGGAGGAATGGAATGCAGATGTCTGAATCCAGCTTGGTAGAGACAGAAACTGTAGCCCCCACTGGCCTTATGGTGCATGACCCAGGGCTCTCTTTGCCCTACCCATGTCTGAAATGGGGACAAGAGGGAATAAGGCCTCTAATCTGCTCTACCCTGGGAGAAGTTCTCACCCATTCGGAATGTGATGTGAACAGACAGAAGAAGGGTTGACATGCCACTAGGCATTTCTCCACTCCAGCTTCGCAATTCCCCTGGGCTTTGCCCCAGTTGGGAGCACGGTGCCCCACACACTCATGAGACAGGTACTGATATGACAGCCATCTGATAGGCACAGAGGAGTTAGTACCTGTTCAAGGTTTCACAGCTAGCATGTGATGGGACGAAATTCAAATTTAGGATAGCCCACTGTCAAGTTGTCTTCAATACATGTGTTGCAAAAAAAAAAAAAAAAAGAAGAAGAAGACGGTGGCCAAACTGCAGGGGTCCTAGCTCTAGGAGAGCCCTCCCAATCTCAGTCTGATAGTAGGAACTGAGGCAAGTCTTCTCTCTCCCTGGTCTGCCCCTTCCCATCCTAAACAAGGTCTCTCTTTAAGGGCTTCTAGAAAATGTGGTTCTACTCCTCCCCATTCAGAGTCCCAATCTAGTTCATGTCAGGAATAGGCTTATCAGGAAGTGCTTTCTACCTCCTCCTGCAGGTCAAGCCCATTTATAAAGTCTGTTAAACGAAAAGTTTGGACTCTCATGGCTGAAAGTTGTTTTTTTTTATTTTAAGGAAGGGTTTATTAGGCCATTGCTAGAAGAATAGGAAGAGGAAGAAGGAAGAGGATGTGGAAGAGGTGGAAGAGGAGGAAGAGGAGAAAGAAGAGAAAGAAGTGGAAGAAGGAGGAGGAGGGACTACTTGCCACAATGATGGTCCTTGGGGCATGAAGTCTACATCCTCAGCTATGTGGTTAGGTAGGAAAGACAGCAGTATGTGGCTAGAAGTGTGTGTTTTTTTACATCAAGCAGGGAGGGGGGGATACAAAGCTGTGCTGAAGGGATTCACATTAGCTGTAGACAAAGAGGATGGGAGAAGCTGAAACAGGGCGGTCTGGGGTGGGCACAGCATCCAGGAAGAAAAGTCTGCTCTCTTGGACAGGTTGTAGGCAGGTCCAGCAAGTTCATGTGTAAGTCAGCAGCAGAGGTTCCTGGGATTCAAAGGTGCCTGGCTAGTCTCTCCTTAGAATCACTGTGGAAATAGCCACCTGGAAATTAATCTAACGTTCCAACATACACTGAGGAATGTGAGCGGTCCCCTGTTGGAGCCGGCCCACGGGTCCCGGAGAGAAGAGACAGGGCACAGGGGCACGGCTTCTGTTCCAGAGAGAGCATTCATGGCTCTAAACCCAGGGCTTAATTCTCTAACCATGGCAGTCAGGGCTGGCCAATCACAGGCCTTAATGGGAGAGCTTAAATTATAGAGGTCCAAGTTAGAGGAAAGAAAGAAAAAAAAGAGGCAACAAAACCCACCCAACACCCTGCCATTGGTGCTGCAGCTGAGGGGTAATTATCGGCTGTTTGTGTGCACGGGTAGTCTCCCTTCCCCACCCGTCAGGGTGGGCAGTATGGGCTGGGGGAGAAGATCATGGAGTTAGTGTCAGGCCAAGACAATTGTGTGGAGCCTGTCCAGGCCGTTTCTCGACTTTTCCCCCACGTTCACCCCTCCACTCCCCTCCAATCAGGAGAGGAGCTGCCCTCTCTTGCCCATGCCCCCTCCCTGACACTCAGGATGAGTGAGGCTCGATTAGCTGGGACATTGTCCCCAGATAATGGGTCCCAGCTGCCACTCCAGAGAAGACAAAACGCCTGGCCCTGCACACGCATTATCCCCTCGTTAAATCTCTGTTATTAGATTAGATTCCAAATGTATTGGTTCAGAGTCTGGGGGGAGGCGGGGAGGGGAATCTGGCTGGGGAAGGCTGAAACACCTCTCCACATGCTCCCCCACCCCATCCTTCACCCCACCAGGAAACTTGTCCCCCTAGTCTCTCAGGAAATCTTCCTCAAGCCCTTCTGCTGACTCTGAGCTCAGCTACTCTTCCTGGCATGTCCCCAAAGCCACAGAGTATCCACCACAGAGCACAGGCTGCCATCTTCCAGCAGGGAAGGCAGCTCCCTGGGATGTGACAGTGGGCTCCACAGCTTGGAGCACTCCGGAGGGCTGGGCACTTTCAAAACCTTTAACAGGATCTTCTTCTTCTTCTTCTTCTTCTTCTTCTTCTTCTTCTTCTTCTTCTTCTTCTTTTGTATTTTTCTGAAGTGAGAAGTGGGAGGCAGAGAGACAGACTCCTGCATGTGCCCAACAGGGACCCACCCAACAAGCCACCAAGGCGTGATGCTTTGCCCATCTGGGGTGTTGCTCCATTGCAACCAGAGCCATTCTAGCACCTGAGGGGGAGGCCATGGAGCCATCCTCAGCGCCCGGGCCAACTTTGCTCCAATGGAGCCTTGGCTGCAGGAGGGGAAGAGAGAGATAGAGAGGAAGGAGAGGGGGAGGGGTGGAGAAGTGAATGGGTGCCTCTCCTGTGTGCCCTGGCCAGGAATCGAACCTGGGACTCCTGCACGCCGGGCCGACACTCTACCAACTGAGCCAACCAGCCAGGGCGAACGGGATCTTTTGAGTAAAAGTGGCAGGTTTAGGAAAGGGGGTAGATGGGAAAGGCAGGTAAGAACCAGGAGTATTTGCAGGTGACTAGAAAGGGTAGAGATGAGCTAAAGAATTGATAGGCACTGATAGAGATGTGGGTGCTGTCTGGCATCCCCTATCTGATGAAGACAGAAGGAGAGGGACTGAGCCGAAAGGGCAGGAGGAAGGAAGGAAGCAGGTCTTGGAAATGTAACAGTTGGGAGGGACATTCTGAGTCTCCTCACATCCAAGGTAAGGTTAAGATCTCCTCGGGAGGCATCTAGGGTCAGTACTGATGACAAGAGTTGGCATACTAGGGATTCCCTGACCCTGGCCTTAGTTTCTCGTCGTGGGGCAGTACAGCCTGGATGTGGATCAATGAGCTGATTGGCTGTGGCCAGTGGAGCAGAAGATGTTACACATGGCAGTTCATTCTCGAGGTGGTTAATTGGCTGCCTCGGTGCTGGGCTCTGTTGCCTCAACGATTGTGGGCGAAGGATGGGGTGGGGAGAGAGGAGGAATCGATAGGTTGATTAGTGTCTTACTAGCTCTCTGGTTGGACACTTTGTCAATAGCCACCCACTTACTGTCCAGTGGTGCATTGACAGTGCCAGACCGCCCAACTTCCTCTCTCTCTCCAGCCCGAGACATGAGAATCATCGAGCAGCATGATGGGCCCAGCAAGTCCAAGTGGAACAGGGCAGCTTTTGATCCCAAAACCGGGCTCCAAAGTATGTGCTACAGGGACCATACTGAGAGTGTTGGGCCAAACAATCTCCACTCGACATGAAACAACATTTGTGAGTGGGGGCTACTCTGCAGCTTCACAATCTCCTGCTTTTTGCTGGGAGACCCTGATACCTAACCACCAACAAAACAGAGATAAATATAAAATCCTTAGCTAACACCAAAAGCACATATGTCTGGGGTGGATGAAATCTCATTGTTGTTCCTCTTGGGAACCAGCAGCCAGTTAGCAATGTTTAATGAGTTCCTGCTGCTGCTGGGGAACCTGGGGTGAGAAGGAGCTGAAAGAAGCCAGGCCAGCCTGACCTGTGGTGGTGCAGTGGATAAAGTGTCGACCTGGAATGCTGAGGTCACCGGTTCGAAACCCTGGGCTTGCCTGGTCAAGGCACATATGGGAGTTGATGCTTCCTGCTTCTCCCCCCTTCTCTTTCTCTCCCTCTCTCTCCCTCCCTAATGAATAAATAAAGCCTTAAAAGAGAGAGAGAGAGAGAAGCCGGGCCAGATGAGCCCCCTCCCTTGGCCTCTAGGCTCTTTCAGACAGAAGCTCCCAAGGGTCAGAGGTTCTGCCCAGAATGGTCTACTAATTAGAACAGCAGGGTGTGGGGTCAAGGGAAGGTTTGGCTTCAGGTGTTTCACACTGCATCCCTTATAATTGGCCAGCCTGGCACAGATCATCCCAGACATTTCTTTGGGATCCTTCTCCTTTACCCTAGGGTTTCAGAGCCTGTCCACACGGTCTTCCTCTGAGTGACAAGCAGCCCGAGATAGTGGGGAGAAGGATAAGGCTGGAACAGGAAGGGGAGAATCAGAGAAGCTTCAGGCAAACATGGAAGACACTAAGATAGTCACTTACCGTGGGTTCTGGCATGACTTTCCTCTTATGCTTGTTAGGTAGATGGAGTAATAGGTTTGGGTACCGTTCAGAGAGTCTTAAACCCTGAGGTCTGAGGGAGGGAACCAGAAGGAAGAAGGAAGATCAAAGGCCATGCTCTGACTCTGCTTCTCCCCTCCCTCGTGGTCCTGCTCGCTGGTGGACGTGCCAGGCGCTGGCTGCTCAGAGTTCCAAAAGGAAAATTTTTTGAAAAGTCAAACCTTAGTTTTCTTTGTCTCTCCAACAGCAAACAGCTGGCGCTGGCCGTGGTGCTGATGCTCTTATCTCCACTGCAGGGTCCTCTTGCAGGAAGGACTCTGTGGATCCTTCCCACATCTTCCCAGAGATCACAGAACTGAGCTCCGCCCTCCTCGCCTCTCCATAGCTAACTGTTCATGGTCTTGACTCTCTCACCTTAAATCCCACCTCCTATTCTTTCTTCTTCATAACAGCCACCATGTGGTCACCCACCCAATTCCTTGGGAGCAGAAAACACCAGACAACTGGAAGCACAGATAATTCTCCAACCTCATTTTCACCAGTAACTTCATTCACCTACCCACCTCCTAAAATTAGTCAATGAGAGAGTTTAGGGATTTATCGCATTTTATTTCCCCACCCCACCCCCACCAGATGAAACATGAGTGTTGAGGGAAGTGGTCTGGTCACAGGTGAAGGGAGGAAGGAGACGTTAGTGCTGAATAAAGCTAATGCTAATATCAGGCATGTGCAGTAGAGAGTTGGTTTGCCCCCAATCTACAAACAAGGCTGAAGGAAATGAGCCGAATTCCAAAAGACCTTGTTCAAGGAGGTGCCAGTGGGGAAACTGAGGCTTAATGCCATAGATATATAGAGTGAAGTTTGGAGATACGTGGGTTTCTCCTGATCTAAGACAACATGTATTTTTTTGTTTGTTTTTAATTTTTCTGAAGTTGGAAACAGGGAGGCAGTCAGACAGACTCCCGCATGCGCCCCACCGGGATCCACCCGGCACGCCCACCAGGGGGCGATGCCCCGCCCATCTGGGGCGTTGCTCTGTTGCAACCAGAGCCATTCTAGTGCCTGAGGCAGAAGCCATAGAGCCATCCCCAGCGCCTGGGCCAACTTTGCTCCAATGGAGCCTTGGCTGCAGGAGGGGAAGAGAGAGACAGAGAGGAAGGAGAGGGGGAGGGGTGGAGAAGCAGATGGGCACTTCTCCTGTGTGCCCTGGCCGGGAATCAAACCCGGGACTCCTGCATGCCAGGCTGATGCTCTACCACTGAGCCAACCAGCCAGGGCCTAAGACAACATGTTTTAAAGCCACAGTGGGCCAGTGGGGGTGGAAGAAGACATCAGGTTCTTGAACACCAAGTTTTCTGGGGAGGAGTTAAGGCCCCAGTTCAGGATTTCTGGGATACACTGGCATTGGAAACAGGGGTAGAACTGTATATATGTATATGTCTTAAGAACATCCCTAGGGCCCTGAAATGCCCTCATCCCCCATCCTCATCCTAACCAGGACCTGGGCTGTACTCATCAGGAATACTGCCAGATGGACCAGAGTGTGACCAGGGTGATACTGTAGGCCAGCACTGCCAGCAGGTAGATGCGGAAGAGCAGCCGATCCAGCACAGAGCCCACACGCAGCCAGTCCCGGGCCACCTCGCGGCTCTCCTCCCGCTTCTCCAGGAAGTGCCGGATGGAGGCCAGCTCCTGGAGCAGCCCGCGCACTGCCAGCGAGGCCTCCCGCGGCGGTGGGGGAGGGTTGCTTCTGCCCCTTAGGGTCTTGTCCGAGTCCCTGGGTCCTCCCAAAGGGCTGCAGTGGTTTCCCACATCTAGAGGAAGCGGCAGAGCATTAGCAAAAGAGGGAGGCCCAGCCAGATGGCCTGAACGCTGTCCCTATATTTATTTCTTTGGCCTGCAGAATTTTTTATTATGAATCATTTCAGACAGAAAGGGTATCAGGAATAGCTTAGGTATTTGTGTATCCACCATCTAACTTAAGCAAATTAAGAAAGCCAATACAATTGAAGAGTCCCGTATTCCCTCCTCAGTCACATTCGCCGTCCCCTCAAGTCACCAATGTCATGAATTTGGTGTTACTCCTTCCCATGCGCTTGTTTTCTTTAAACTCATGGGCTCTTCCCAGCAATGTGATAGCTATTATTTTATTTGAACCTCACAATAACTCCATGAAGGAGCAGAGTAGAGTTAATTATTATCCACATTTTTTGTATAAAGATGCTAAAGCTCAGAGAGGTTAAGTGACTGGTCTGTGGTCACACATTTGAAGCATCATTTAATAGTGAGACCACTGAGACCTAGGTTTCTGAATTTATAACCCTCTGCTCTCTCCACTATGTCATATCACTTTGATGCCTTCTTCCCCACGACTCTGAGTCCGTCTGCACCAGGAAACACACCGCCACATATTACTACCTTCACCAGGTGAGCAGTGAAACTAGGCATTAGGCTGGTGCTCTGGCTCATTAACTCATGAAGAGATGGTCTTAGGTTAGCAAAACATCTTCTGTAAGAGGCCTGGCTCTAGCCAGAAGGGAGGATCAAAGGAGTCGAGTCGAGTAGACTGGTTTAAAACACTAGCTTAGAGTCAGACGAGCTTGATTTGACATCACGCTTTGCCAGTTCCTGGTTCTGGGACAGGGCAAGCTATCTGACCTCTCTGTATCCCTGTTTTCTCATCGGAGAGAGGAGAATAAGAATCCTTTCAGGTCCCCACAAGGATACCTGTGCTAGTGCACAGAAAATGCTTTGCACATGCCTGGCCAGAAGTGCTCAAGAAATAAACCACATATCCAGCACCACTACTGGCGCCAAATGACAGCTGTAGTAATCTCTGTGTGTGTGAGCTTCTCAGTCAGTGCCCTTCTGCACCTGTCTGTCTGCCCAGAGGTTTAGCATTCTAAGGGACCTGGTCTCTGAGCTGATTAGAATTAGAGAGTTTTAGAGATCAGCACAATGCAATCCACAGTTCAAATGCTATAAGAGATATTTACCTGAAACCTAAGTAGTCTTATTGATCAATATCACCCCATTAAATTTGATTTTTAAATTTTAAAAAAGAAGAAGAACACAGGAAATCCTGGCTGCAATATTTAACTCCACTTGGCAAGAAGTCAGATAACTACCCTATTTGACCCTATTTGTCTATTTGACCCAGTCTAACGTCCGTCTCAGAGGGATGCCACTCTCAAGCCAGAGGTCTTGGCTCCTGAAATGCTCAGGCTCCAGGACCCCTCCTGCTCTGTCCACACCCAGGCTGATGAGAGCATGTGGGGGTGCAGGGAGAGTGACACTTTGGGCTGCCCCTCCCACGGAGGTGTGTGTGGGGGAGACACGGGCAGGACAACACCCAGTTCCCTGCCCAGGCTTCCTGGCATGGTGTGCCCTCCAGAGACCCTCTACCATGTACCCGCATCCAGGCCTGATGAGGCCCCTTCACACAGAACTCTTTCTTTTTCTCTCACCTGTGCAGTCATCAGTCTTGGTGGCTTGGGAGGGGGCTGGGTGCCTATGGGAAGCTGGCTGCTCCCCTAGGCAAAGCAGCAGGGCCACTTTCTCAAGAACCACGTGCCGCAGCCAGACGGGCACCGGCTGCTGCAGGTCTTGCTTATGCACTAGCCGCACGATGAAGATGGTCTCAGCCAAGCTTATCACTAGCAGAGCCATGCACACGACAAAGTAGACACCTGTGCACCCCAGGAGGGGTGTGGGAGGGGGACACACACACAGGAGGTGGGAGGGAGCCATTCTCCAGTTCCTCGCCACACCGAGCTTCCCCAAGAAGACCTTACCAATGAGGGGTGTGCCGATGGCAGTGGCTGGCAGTGTGTCAGACACGATGATCAGGAAGACAGAATAGCCCAGGAGGAGTGTGATCTTGAAGGAAACCCTCTCACCACTCTCCGGGGGCAGGTAGAAGCCCACAATATCCATGACCATGAGGAAGATACTGGGCAGCAGCAGGCTGACCACATAGAACAGGGGTCGTCGGCGGATAACCACCTGGGACCAGGAAAAGAGTTCTGCGGGGAGCCTGGAGCAGACAGATCCCGTGCCCAGGAACCACCACCCCAGCCCAACCCCCTTGCTTGGTAGAGCTTTCAACCTGGATTGCTCAGAAAAGGACATGGACGGACCTTGCATTCTGCCTCTGGATCCAGGCTCATAACTGTTCAAGGTAAGTGAGGGACAGGTCAGCTGCTGCCCAGCTTCCTTGGTGAAGTTCCAGGAGATGAGTGTGACCCTGAGTTGGGCAAAGGGCCCTGACGGTTCTTCCCCATGGGTCTCCTTACATCTACCTGGTGTGTCAGTCTAGTAGATGCCCACGTCCGCTCCCTGCCCCACTCACGTAGAACTTCATTTCTGCATAGCAGTCGTTGCTCTCTATACTGAACTCCCGGAACTGGGTCAGCACCCCCAGGAGCTCCCACTCGCCCTGGTTCATGAAGACGCTCTTGTCGGATTTCACCATTTCTGGCAAACGCCACAGGGAGATGTTGATGTCCTGAACTGAGAAGGAAGAAATGAAGGCAGTGCTGGAGACGGGTTCCTGGAGCTCACCAGCCCAGGACGGTGGGGCACACCTGTATGACGCAGTGTGTGTCAGCTCCTAATCTTCAGCCTCAAATGAGGCACCCATGCACACTGCACCTGTCTGAACAGTGAGGGCTATGAAAGTCTTGAATGAAATACACAGCAAGATGCAGAGACCCAAACAAACCATTTATTAGAAAGCAAGCCCTCCACCACAACACCTTTCTAGGTTTTCCTGTTAGAATTACCCACTTAGGAAATGAGCAACAGTCAATATGCTCTTCCCCTTTGCCTTCTCAGAGTTACCTGAATTAGGAAACAAGCAAAACCCTCACTTGCAGAATAATCATTTAAGTTCTCTGTATCTGTACCCATGCACCAGGAGGACAGGAGTGTTCACTGCTGCAAAGCAGTAGGAGAGGCCAAATGTCTGCCAATCAGGAAAATGCTTAGTAAACTCTGATGCATCCAAACCATGGGATATTCCATAGCAGTCAGAGTTTATGAGGGAGATCTAAACACACACTCACTTGGAAAAATGTCCCAGACCTGGTGTTGAGTAAAAAGAATCAAGTAGCAGGTAGCATAAATGATACATTTATTAAAAAAGAAAGAAAGGAGAGAAAGAAAGAAAGAAAGAAAGAAAGAAAGAAAGAAAGAAAGAAAGAAAGAAAGAAAGAAAGAAAGAAAGAAAGAAAGAAAGGAGGGAGGGAGGGAGGGAGAGAGAGAGAGAGAAAGAAAGAGAAAGAACGAAGCAAAGAAAGCAAGCAACTGACCCTGGCTGGTCAACCTAGAGTGTGGATATCCCAGGTTCGATTCCCAGTCAGAGCACACAGGAGAAGCACCCATCTGCTTCTCCACCCCTCCCCTTCTCCCTTCTCTCTCTCTCTCTCTCTCTCTCTCTCTCTCTCTCTCTCTTCCTCTCCCATAGCCATGGCTCAGTTGGAGCCATGCACTGAGGATGGTTCCATGACCTCTGCCTCAGGTGATAAAATAGCTCGGTTGCTCAGCAATGAAGCAACGCCCCAGATGTGTAGAGCATTGTCCCCTAGTGGGCTTGCCAGGTGGATCCCAGTCGGGGTACATGTGGGAATCTGTGTCTCTATCTCCCCACTTCTCACTTAAGAAAAAAAAAAAAGAAATCCTATAGGACAATTCCCATGTACTTTCTATAGATGTGCATGTATGTGTATATATACAAAGGACAGAGAAGGACCTGGAGGTACGTACTATATGAAGTTTACATTGCTGGAAGTTATTAAGTCCTGGTGTGGAGAGTTGGCAAAGAGTTTGGGAATGGGGGTAGAGGTCGAAGGTCAGATATTATTTGTAATTCTGAGTTTTGTTAAAGGAAGTTGTGTATGACTTGTGTAATTTACAGTGTATGCCATAAAATCAGAACAGATGTGGAGGATGCCTTTTTGCAGTAGGGTGACACTCACCCCACTGGGCTTCTGTGAGTACCGAGTGTTCATGCACTCCACATAAGTTTGTCAGCACCCTTCTCTGAGCCAGGCACGGTGCTGGGCACCTAACGGTGGGACAGAAATCATGTCCCTGTCCTCTCTTAGTTCATATCCAGTATAAAAATACTTACTAATGCAGTGAAAGTGGGCAGATCAACGGAAGGCTACACATTTAGGCATTGGGCATGCCTCGTTTAGGGGTTAAGGGGGACTTCCCCGAGGAATGGACTCTGAGGCTATGATTCGAAGGTGAGCAGAGGAGCTGGCCAACCCAGGTGTGGTTGAGGGCAGGAGAGGGTGGAGGCAGGGGCAACATGGCGTAGGAGAGGAAGCACCTGTGGTCAAGGACAAGTACAGGCACAGTGGGCTGGGAAGGAGGCAGCTGGGCTGGGCTGGGCTGAGCTCAGGGCAGCCTTCCTGAGGAGCGGGGCGGGAGGAGCGGCTTTGGGCCAGGCTGGGCTCGGCGGGGCGGATGAAGGGTTTGGATTCTGTCTCGGGAATGCTGGGAAAACCTTTGAGGGTTTTAAGCAAAGTGACATGATCAGATTTGCATTTTAATAAGATCTCCATTTGAGGAGCATGAGCTGAAGGGGGACAATGAAAGAGGAGGACCAGCTAGAAGGCTACTGCAGAAAGCTGGCACCAGATCGGGGTGGCTTGAGTTAGGGGCGGGGCGCCAGTGGAGAGCAGTGGGTGGCTTTGAGAGACACTGAGTGCCAACTCCTGTTGGTGATATTGGGAAAGAACTGGCCTATACTCAGGTCCTGCAGTTAGTTTACTTTGTGTTATTTGTTCGGTGTGATGACTGAGAGAGGCACAAGGCAACTATGTGAGTCTCACAGGGAGGATCAGGACAGAGGCTCAGTGGCATTAAGAAAATAAGTGGTAGGCAACGTGGATAAGGGAGACTGCATCCAGGACATGCTCCTCACTCAAGTGTCCCTGGGCCCCCAACCTGTCTCCAAAGCCCATCTACTCACTGTTGTGCAGCCAACTGGTGAAGGTCAGGGAGCAGTTCTGCACATCGAAGGGGAAGTTGTAGATGTCGAGGCTACAGGCCGTCACCACCTGGAGGGGCTTGTAGTTCTGGACCTCACCGTGATGCCGGACGTACACATACGGGATATCTGGGGACTTCCCCACGTCCACACTGGCCAAAGAAGAGGAGTCAGTTTTTGTGAGGGCTCAAGAAGCAGGTCAAGCCCTGGGTGTCTGAGGTCTCTGAGCAGCCCAGCAGAGAAGGAAATTCAGGGAGGGTCTAGACAGCAGGCCAGTGTGGTCTGGACTTCATTTTTCTAAACTTCTTGTCTGTCTTAGGCTTCCTTCCTCCGTGGTCAAGGCTACTGTCCCATGTATTTCGGCATGCTCCTTTATATCCCTGGCAACCTTGCCACAAGTCAGGCAAGGATCCACGGTCCCCAAAAGCCACGTGCTCTAAGGAGCATACCCAGCTGTCCCTATGCCGCCACCTGTGAGCTGAGCAGAGTCAGCTCCCAGGATGCCCCCCCCCCCGTGGCAACAGGCAGGCGTGGGGGTTTCCATCCTGACTTGGGCTTCTTCCAGCTCCCCGTTGCTAGAAGTCCTATGAGATGAGACTGACCATCTCTGGAGAAGAAAGAACTAGAGAGGAATTGGGCCAAGGCAGAAAAGACTGTTCTACTGTCTCAGCAGATCCCTGACGCCCAGGGTCTCCCAAGTGACCACTGTGGCACGCAGTGATCTCAGCCGGGAGTCGTGAGCCTGAAGCCTTCTGTGGACTTGGGATGAGAGGTGAGAACTCAAGCCTAACACTGCTTCACTGTTTAAACTACAGATTCAACCAGAAACTAGAACGTCCCCGAATCCCTCCAGCCTGGGCTGTGCAGAACACAAGGCTCAAGGTCAACTGCCTCTTGTGAAAAACAGTGTGAGTGGCATCCCCTGGAGTTGGGTGATGCAGTGAGTCCTGGACGGAGTGACTAGCCCCCTGCCACCTTCTCTTTCTATCCGCCTTCCTCAGACACCTTCTCTGTACTAGCCTCAGAGGCCCAGGCCCGGGAGCCCAAAGGAACCTGGTGGTGGGGAAGGAATGTTGGCTGAAGCCAAAGAGACAGTGTCTGAGAACAAAGGTTGGTGGGCCCACTTCAGACTGAGGGTGCAATCTCTGGCTGGTCAGACACATGTGTGACTTAGATGTGTCTCCCAGCTCCACGTCTCCCCTGCGGTCAGGAACGGTGGCCACCACCAGCCCTTCATCCCTTTCAGTAATATTACTGTCCCTTTAAAAATGCAGCTGTCCCAGCCCTGGCCGGAAAACTCAGTTGGTTAGAGAATCGCCCCAAAGCACAGAGGTTGCCTGTTCCATCCCTGGTGAAGGCACATACAGGAGCAGATTGATGTTCTTGTCTCTCTGTCACTCTCTCCCTCCTTCTCTCTCTAAAATAAATAAAAAATAAACATTAAAAAACTGCAGCTGTCCCTCATTTGGCTACTATAACAGTGTGAATTTATTCACTGGCTTCCTTTCCCCAGGAAGTGGCCCTTGGATCAAGAAGTGCAGTTTCAACATTAAGCATAGAAAGAGAGGACTTTTTAAAAAGAAAAGCAAAAGACAGCACGGAATTTGGGCCCAAGCTAATTTTACCTACAGCTCTGCGGGTCTGGGAGGGACATTCCAAATGCAACAGCAGGGACCTTGCCTCCCTAACCCTGCCTTCCCCAGCCCCTAGCCACCTGTCCTCCCAGCATTTGATGACAGTACTCACAACTCGTTGATGAGAATGTCCGGGACCCAAATGCTGTCCGTGGGGATGGACAACTTGGTGATGTTGTCAAAGTCCTCGGGGTTCCACTGGAGAAACTCATCCATCCAGTACTAGGAAAGAAGCAGGAATGCTCAGGGCCAGCTGCTCCTGTCAGGTGGGAATTGTCCCCAACTCAGGCCAATTACACCACTTAGTGCCCCGGGGAGACAGGTGGGCATCTTGGGGGAATCTGGATGTCAGTAGTACCTGAGAGTCCCCCTCTGTATTCACGCACTCTCCACATGCAAATACAGCACCTACGGATATAGCCTCTCCCAAGGAAAGGACTCAGTCACTTCCAATGTTTTGAATTCCCTAGCCACCAACTGAGGGATCTTAATCAAATAGTTTCTTGGGTGTTGGTCTGCACATACGTAAATGGGGGTAATAGCATGCACCTCACAGATGGTTGCTGTTGAGTTTTGATCAATGCATTCTCCATTATCCTGACAGAATGACTGATAAATATATAAAATGCAGCATATAAAATGTTCATATATATATGAACATTTCATGTTCTATTTGAAGAAGTGGGGAAAAGATGGTGGGTCAGTGGGAGTGGTCTACGAGGACTGGCATACTAAATATTGGGTGCTGTGCTTCAGAGGTTAATAGACTATGTTTATTTGTTATCAATGATAACTAGACAAATTAATGTGAGCTAGATACAAGCAAGGCTAGATTTAAAAATACAACTGTGTCTTTCAAATCACCAGGACAAAAAGCAAAAAGAACACACACTGAACAAGTTATAAAAGAGAATATAATAGATCATCCCAACTTTATAGAAATATAAAAGGTAAATTCTATCCTATCGCTCTCGTGCTTAGAATTCTTCAGTGGTGTCTCGCTGTCAAGAGGATAAAGGTAAACCTCGTGTTCAGCAAAGGCCTACGTAATCTGCCTCCACCTGTCTTTGTAGTCACATTTTTTGTTGTTTGTTTTTTTGTTTTTCTATGCCTCTCTTTGGAGTCTACACTCTAGTCACCTGAAATTAAACACTGCTAAAACCTCCACACCTCTATACGCCCTGCTACATCTCTCATGCTGCAATCTTTGTCTTCTTTATCAAGGTGAGTCTTACTCATCCTTAACCAAGGCAACTGTCTGTTCCATTCTCTGGAAATCTTCTGTGAACCCCACTCCCCAGGAGGGTTTTATGTGCCCCCTCTGCACCATCAAGGTTGACGTCTTGCATTGCCACCTTGGGGTGGCTGCATTCCTTGTCTGTTCATGTGTCTGTGGTCTGCATGGGTCTGTGAGCTCATTGAGGGCAGGGCCTGAGTCTAGTTTGAGTCACCAGTTCCAGTTTCATAGCACAGGGTAGATTGGCATCCCCTCACTGCTGGGTCCAGAGTGACCTGGAGGTCCGGGGGGGGGACCTAGGCATGATGTCCCAGGGAAAGAGTTCCAGGGTGCCTATTCTTGCTTGGGTATGTCCTCTTGAGGCCGGGTGCACTCTGTATTTAGGGACCTTGCTAAGACAGAAAGGCAGCAGCATGTCGGGAGTCAGCATTTGGCTTAATCCTTTCCCTGACTTCCTGTCCTTTGACCTGGCTGTGGTAGGATGTGAGCATGAAGAGCAGGAGAGATTTAACAGGACCCACATGGACCAGGCGTGTCCCCAGAGTCTATCTCAGGCTGGGCCTTTATGAAGTGTCCTCTTCTCCCTGCTTTCCCCCTTTAGTCACTTTGGCATCTCCTCTGCTCTGACACCTTCCCCACACACTCAGAGGCTACCAGAGCAGGACAGGCCTGTAGACAGTAGCCTCCACTGTCTGCCTTCCCCCCACCCCAGCTCCAAGCCAGAAAAGCTGTTAAGGCCTCAGAGATCCAACACACTAGTGCCTAACCAATGCCCTCTGAATGCGGGAAGAGTGGGAAATGACCAAGCATGTGAGGACTCAGTGAGTGGATTCACCCTGTTTCAATCACTCAGTTTGGTTGTTATCCAGTTTGGCTTAACAGTAGAGCTGTTTGGAATTGACGTAGCTGCCTTCGGAGTCCCTGTCACTAGAGGTATTCAACCAGCAGAGGCTGGACACACACTTGTCTAGGATGTGCAAAGAACCTCAGGATTTCTCCTCCACTGGCCTGTCAATTTCCTTCAGGTCCCAGTCCTGAGTTAGGGGAGTCCAGACTTCTAGCTCTCCTGTGAGCATGCCTGTGGACTCCCCCACCGCCCCTGCCCAAGGCCTCTGAGGTTCCTGACACCTGCAGATGGAGACGTCCTTCCTGGAAGGCTCAGTCCTGTCCCGGGAAATGAGGGGGTGTAGGGCCGGTCTGCTCACCTGCCGGTACCAGATGTAGGTGGTCAGGACTTGATTCTTCTCATCCTGAGAAAGAAAAGGGATCTCAGGACAAGTGGCCCCATGGGCTGGGGTCTCTCCTGCACACACAAACCCCAGAAGGAACCACTTTGTGCGCCCATCATCTTGGGAAATGAGAGTGAAGAAAAGGGGAGGTAGAAGGGGCCAGCCGGGAAAAGTTGATCTCTTACTAGAATACATCTAGAAATAAATACAGTGATTTCTTAAACTGTATATACATGTAATTGTATACTATACGTCTTCTATTATCTTCTATTGTCATGCATGTCATATATATATGTATGTTTATTATATTATATATATTTTATGTATATTTTGTATATAATAGGTGATGATATAAAGCATATATAACAATATCATATATCTCTCTATATATACCTATATCTCTCTCTTGCCCTCATATGAAGTGAAAAGGTATAAACCCTTTATCACTTCCCCTCCCTCCTATCCAATTCCCAATTCACCTTCCCAAAATGGCCACATGGACCGTATGGAGACTATGAAGTCAGTCCTGCTCACTCGAACCCAGCACAATGCCGGGAGCTCTGCACCTCTATTGTTGCCGTCTGGTTTATTTCTGCAAAACGTCTGACCTGCTGTGTTGGGCAATGTACCCCACCCTCCTACTGTAATTGATGAAGCAATCAATTAATTAATTGATTTACAATGAACTCTTTGGCAGCCATTGAGTAACACCTACTACATACCATGGACCTGCATGGTACAGGGCACAGAGAGAAATGGGACAGTCTGAGCCCTCACACGACTTACCTAGGGAGATGGTGACAATGTGTGAAGAACCACATGTGATAAGTAACCTGTTGGCTGCCATAGTGTGGGTGTAGCCACACAGGTGACCCCAGTTTCCTGGTTTGGGCAGCACTACAGATGGTGGGTGCTTCAGTTTGTCCTGAGCCATAGTGCCGACCACAGGTACTATGGGTGCTCAAATGTACGCAGAGAGTGACTTGTTTTCCTATGGCCTCCCACCCCAATCTGCCATCTCTGGGTTGGGGATCTACTGGGGCTAAGTGCTTACCACGCTGAGGATGGCATAGACAATGACGTCAATGGATACGGTGGTTGGCTTCCTCCAGTCCCGCACGGGGCGCACATCCTTCCTGTAGTTGGTCAGGAGGTGATCCGACAGCTTCTGCAGAGCAGGCCTGGAGGTGTTGTGGGTTTGGAGCCCCCCGCTGCGCCTGGCTGGGGAGAACAATTCAACAGCGGTCGGTCATCAGAGCCTGAGACACTGGTTCTCCTGCCCTGGCTTGAAAGCTATTAAAAGAAAAGTGTCTTCACCATTCCCTCCTCACAAAATTTCCAGATACCCCCACAAACAGAAATTTCCATTTTTGTCTGCAGAGATTCCTGCCAAAATTCAAACGTATGATCTCCTAAGGGTACCCTGCCCGGTCCTCTCTGACAGAGGGCTGGATTGTAAGAGAAGGTGACTAAGACAGATGAGGTCTGAAGTAGGCCAAGGGCCGAGAAAGGTTGAGAGCAGATACCTGCCCAGAGGAGGTCAGCCGGGGGACCCTGGCTGAGGGTTCTGGGGAAGTAAAGGGGAGCTGGCTCTGGAAGGTAAGAGGAGGACCAAAAAGTGGCCCTAAGTGCACAAGTGCTAAGCCCAGGGGTCTGATGAGGGTTTGCCTCAGTCAAGGTCAGATCTCAGTGTCTGCACAGCTCACTGTCCCCTTAATCCCAGCCTGCAACTGACAGAGGGTGGGCACCCAGTGAAAAGTGGTGTCCCCTCTTCCTCCTGCAAAACCCACCCCCGGAAGCTCCCTCCCCCACCTCCACGTGCACAGAAACTCCTGGGGAGGGGAAGACTTGCCCGGGCTGCTTCATAGGGTTGCCATGTGTGCAATTTGATGGGGTTAAGCAGAGGGCTGGGTTGAGGTGTGGCAGAAGTAAGGAGAAACCAGTGTTCCTAGAGCAGGAGGCTGCACGGATAAAACAGTGGTGAGAAAACCCAGCTGCTGGGCCCTACCCTCATTCTGCGGGGATTTCATGTGCACCTCAGGTGTCCCTCTGGGGTACAGTAGAAGGTGCCAAGAGATATGAAGGTGAAAAGCTTAGGGTGGAGGAGGGGAAGTACCCTGAGGGCCAGGGTACTGGCTGCAAGGCTTTGTGGGATGCGAGGGTGAGACCAGGTCACAGCAGGCCTGGCTTTCTCAAAAGACCGCCTGTCCTCTCATCTTGTCTGTCATGTGTGCAACCTGCAGCAGTCAGTCCTCCAGACCCACTTGTCGCCCTCACTGACCTGTTCCTGATGCGCTCCTTCCCCCAGGACAGAGAAGAGCCGGGACAGCAAAGACAAGAGCTGGGTACCGTGCCCCGTAAGGGAAGGACCTGAGACCGCAACCCAGAGCCCTGGCTGTCTTCACGACAGCACCAACAGCCCAGATCTTATTGTCTGGGGTTCTGACCAGTTTGGAGAGGACCAGACTGGGTCCCACAGGCTCTCTCTGAGGGACAGAGCTGCTCTTCAGCCAAGAAAGCCCGCAGTCATAACCTGCTGCCCAGGCCTGCTGGTGGGCTGAGTTTCCCCGGTGAAAGATCGTGGGAGGAAAAGCATTGTGCCTAGAAGCTCTGCACATCGGCCCAGCCCACTGTCCAATCTGATCGTACCCTGGCCCCAGCTACAACCCACCTCTGAGTCAGGAGAAAACCTCCCCAAATGGGGGATACAACACCCTGTATCCACATGGGAGGCCGGAAAGGACGGCGGGAATGCAGAGGGAAGTTGGTGTTATTGGAGGTTAGCGCTGGAAGGAGCCTTTAGGAAACAAAGACCCAGGAACCATGCACAAGTCCAGCGAGGCTGAGGAAGGTGACTGCACTAGTTCTGGTCCCCACTCTGTCACTAACAGCTGTGTGACCTTGAGTAGATAGATCATTCTCCTCTCTGAACCACAGCACTCCCACTTATAACAAGAAGGGGTGGACCAAATGGGCTCAAAGGTGCCTTGCAGTTGCATAACCATGAGTTTAGAGGCAGAGCAAAGAGGGGAGGGACCCCGTTCCTGCACCAGCTGCACGTTTCCAGTGCTCTGCTCAGCAAGCCCCTTCCTAGCTGCACCCAGTGCCTCAAATGTGCTCATGCTCATCTGTGGTAGGATCCCTGACTTTCCTGCAGCTGCACCCTCTCCAAACCAACGTCCCTCAACCCCAGGAAGAAGCAAGCAGACCCCGCTGTCCCTCAGTGGCTGGCCAGCCCAGGGCTACCCCACGTGTACCCTTACCTTACCTTCTCCCTGTGTCAGGAGTGTGGGCAGAAGCAAGGCGAGCAGTGCCTGCAGGACCCACAGCAGCATGGTGCGTGAGCTCCCCATGGTGTGGGTGCTTCGGTGTGAGTGAGGGCTGGTGTTCAGGGTGAGTCCTGCTGGGGGCCAGCCTGTCTGTGCTCCGCCAACCTCGTATCCCAGACAGCCTGCCGCTCCAGGCTGCTCCCAGCACCTTCTGAGGCTGCAGCCTTACACTGCCTGGGCCACCAGGGTTGGAAAGCTGCCAAGCTTTCCTGCAATCAATCCTTTCGTTGAGTCAGGTTTCAGGGTGGGAGGGAAAGGGATGGAGCCACTGAGAGGGGAGCCCGCATAGCTGATGTCATCCAGCTGAGGCTCAGTCTATCCGTTCCACCAGGGGGCTTGGCTAAGTTCCTCAAGGAGTATCGTAGGGCCGGGGGCCCCAGGAGCCCCAGGAGCAAGGGTGCAGCCTGTGTGCTGGGAGGTGCTCCAGGCGGCTCTCTTCACTTCTGTCCCATGGTAAATATGTTTGCTAGCACTGTGCTGGGGCTGGGTCCAGTGAGGACAGAGGGGCAGGAGGAACTGCTCTACAGGGTGACACAGTGCCCCTTGCTAAGCAGGTGACTGGGCATCTCTGCAGACAGAAGAACAGGACCGGGAGCCACCACATCTCTGCCCTTAGTCCTCATCTAAATATTCATATTTAAATACTCAAGAAGTAATATATAAATATATATATATGTATTTAGACTATACAATTATTTTATATACTATATAATTATTTTTATATATTTTATTATGCAAAGTAAATATATATATAATTAAAATATAATAGCAATACTTGCTCGTTGTAGGAAAAAAACTGAAGAAAAATTGAAATTATCCAGAATCTTATTTACATCCCGGAGACAGCCACTGTTCACATTTTGGTGAATATTCTTCTATAAATTCTATAATACGTATATAATGAAGGAAATATACCTAATGTATAAATTTGTATCCTGCCCTCTTTTTTGCTTAATATCATTTCATTTATAGTCACAACACTTTTATTTATTTATTTATTTATTTCTGAAGTTGGATACGGGGAGGCAGTCAGACAGACTTCCGCATGCGCCTGACCGGAATCCACCCGCATACCCACCAGGGGGTGATGCTCTGCCCATCTGGGGCGTTGCTCTGCCACGACCAGAGTCATTCTAGCGCCTGAGGCAGAGACCACAGAGCCATCCTCAGCGCCCGGGCAAACTTTGCTCCAATGGAACCTCGGCTGAAGGAGGGGAAGAGAGAGACAGAGAGGAAGGAGAGGGGGAGGGGTGGAGAAGCAGATGGGTGCTTCTCCTGTGTGCCCTGGCCAGGAATCGAACCGGAAACTCCTGCACGCCAGGCCAATGCTCTACCACTGAGCCAACCGGCCAGGGCCATTTATTTTTTTTAAAATATTTTTATTTATTAATTATTTTTTTTAGAGAGAAAGG
This sequence comes from Saccopteryx leptura, assembly GCF_036850995.1. Classification (NCBI taxonomy): domain Eukaryota; kingdom Metazoa; phylum Chordata; class Mammalia; order Chiroptera; family Emballonuridae; genus Saccopteryx; species Saccopteryx leptura. The sequence continues at coordinate 103,415,156 of NC_089503.1, forward strand.
AGAACAGAGAGAAATAAAAAAACCATTGATCTGCTGTTTCACTCATTTACGAACTCGCTGGTTGATTCTTGTGTGCGTCCTGACTGGGCTTCAAGCCCACAACCTCAGTGTCTCACATTGATGCTCTCCAGTGGTCGGCAAACTCATTAGTCAACAGAGCCAAATATCAACAGTACAACGATTGAAATTTCTTTTGAGAGCCAAATTTTTTAAACTTAAACTATATAGGTAGGTACATTCCTTATTGAGGTAGCACTCGCACGTGGTATTTTGTGGAAGAGCCACACTCAAGGGGCCAAAGAGCCGCATGTGGCCCATGGCTCACGAGCCGCGGTTTGCCGACCAGGCCAAGCTACTGTCCAGGGCCACAACACTTCTCTTTTAAATGTGATTTTCTTGAAAGAAGTGTTTCTTTCCTTACTAATCCTCCTTCTCTTCTTATTCTTCTTTTGTAAGTTAAATAGGCAAGTATCTATCTGGCATATACCCAATAAATTGTCTGGGAAAAGACTTGCTGTAGATTTCTATTTGGAGGCACCCCCTCCACCTCATCGTTAAACAGATGTGGTTTTTCTCTCTCCAGTGTTTTCAAGGTGAGATGCACCTGCACCACAGTGCAATCAGGCCAGCCTTCAATCATAACACATGTCGTTCCTTTCAATCTTTTCTTCAGTTAAATTTAGGTGTAGACTAGGCTGAGAACACTGGAAGAAGAAAGGATTTTCTGAATTTTAGTTAAGTTAAAAGAAAACAAACGCCTTGGCCAAAAGTAAGTCCTTTTTGGTTCTTTTGGACTTTTCCTGTTTTTCATGTGTGTAATGAGATGTGCACATAGCATTATCGCATTTGTGGTCGGGGTTCCTTCCTGTGGCGGTAAGTTGCACTTGGGGTTTCATTATAGTTGTTCATCATCAAAGAACAGACACTTTACCGTGCCCCCCGCATACAGACTAGCCACTGCCCCCAAATACTCCCTGGATATATCCACGAGGTGTGCCCCCATCTTTGCCTCGAGCCAAGGCCCCTGTGGCCTGGGGCCCGTTCCTCCCACAGAGCCCAGCCACCTAGAGACGGAAAGTGGCAGAGACATCAGGCAGGAAACCTGTTCCGAAAGGGGCGGTGTCAGAGCAGAAGGGGAAGAAGCAAGGAGGGAGGGAAAGAAACAGAAGATAAAACTACAGAAAAGGGGGGGGGGGAGGATCTGAAGTGGAGAAGGGAGAAGAGTAAAAAATAAAAGGAAGGATAAGGAGAAAAGAAGGAAAATCGGTAGGAAATAAGAGGAAGGGGACGACCGGAGTGAGGAAGGCAAGAAGGGGAGAGGGGAATACTAGGAGGAAAAGAAGAGAAGGAAGAGGAGAAGAAAGGAAGGAGGAGGAAAAGCAACAGGAGGTGGCTGGGCTTGGAACCCAGGTGGCCTGATAGCGGCTCACCCCTCCCCGCCACTGACCTCCGGACAGGGGGCTCTCCACACTGTGCAGTGGTGAGCCAGTCATGGGCATGTGCCGAAACCCATGCAGGGGCAAGAAGAAAGGCTGGGCGCTCTGTCCATGGGCCCCCAGCCTTGATTTCTGCCCTGAGCTCCTGCAACGCCCCCGAGACTGCTCAATTGTGTTAGAGAAGGAAGAGGATGTCTTCAGCCCAGAGTGTGCATTAGAGAATTAGCTTCTTAGGTAACAGGATTAGAGTGAGCCGGGCAGGCCACAGCCTCAGATGGAGATACATTGCCTGTGTGCCTCTCTGATGGAGCAACAATCAAGTTTCCCCTGAAGAAATGTCCTATTAATGGATCTGATGGCACTACAAGGGGGGAGGGCGGTTGGGGCTGTGGCCAGTGGCAGGGTGTAAATTGCCTCCGATGAAACTGTGGAGTCACTTCTGTCCCTTTTAAACAAGATCAGAATTAGTGTGAGGCCTTGATGAACTCCCCTTGCCTGGTGGGGATCAGGACAAAGCAGAGGCAGCGCTAATTTGATTCCTGAGCTCTGACTGCAGACGGCAGGCCCGGCTCCTCCCAGGGCGTGGAGGCAGACAGCAGATGGCAGTGAGCCAGAGCGGGTAATGAAAATCTCAAGACGGCAGGACCTGCCCACCGGCCTGGGCTCCCTTTGAGTCTGACTGCTCCCGGCACCCCGGAGAAGAAGACTGTACTCACACATGAGCCATGAGCTGTCCACCCATCTGCCCACATCACTTTCCTTGCTTCCACCTTCCTGGTTAAAACAGAGTCCAGAGAGCCTTCATGACACGTCTCAAATCCCACAGGGAGTTATGGACGGAGCTGAGATCCTTCTAGACTCCTGGCTCCTGCCTCTTCCATTATAGCTGTGCTTCCCATCTTCTGCAGTAAATTTTTACTGGTCTGTAAAACTTTTACCACCAAAAAAACCCCTGACCTTTTAAAATCTATAAACTTACAAAATCCATAGTCACATCTGGCCCTGCTAGGGGCCCACCTGCTAGGGAAGAGCTAGGGGAGGTTTAAGGCTTATCACTGTGCTGCTAAATGGAAGATGAATCTTGATCTTCCCCATCAGCTTGAGGGGAAGACTCCATGAAGCCCCCCTGGTTAGACATCCAGGCTTGGCACTTGCATAGAATCCCTAAGAGGACCGCCTCTCTCTGCTCTGGGGATGGCAGAGGAAGGGAAACAAGGGCAGCCTTTGCTCCACCCAGATGCGTGTGCCTGACACCTCTCGGCATGGAGGACGACAGGTTTAGGGGTGTGTACTCACGGAGGGGGTGGGATTCTGAAGGATGAAAAGACACTTGATTCCGTTTTCCTAGTTCTCCCTGCCAAAGAGACAGCAGTGGCTTTTACAGGGAGAAACAAGAAGCAGCAACGTCCTCAGCAGATATCAGAGGGTCTCTTCCCTCCTGCCTTTCTCTCCTGGGTAGCCCATCACTTCTCATCATGACCTGCTCCCCATCCAGGCCCTGGTCCTCAGCATGGCCTGGCCCTGCGCCGCTCCCCAACAATACCACCATCTATCGAGCTCACACCGCCTGCCAGTCACGGTGCTAAGCCATCTACCATATTTCATCTTTATTTCCCCTGAAGAAGATCTTGTTATTCTCACATTACACATGAGAAAACTGAGGCGCAGAGGGGTGAAGCAACCTGTGGAGAATCGCACAGCGAATAATATGTGAAGGGTGTGGGATTAGGTCCTACAATTTGAAAGCCTGGGCTCTTGACTACTTGATGACACTGAGCCCGGAGCCCTCTCTTGGATTAGATCCAGGCTGATCAGACTCTGGCTCCAATTTTGGGAACGGATGGGAGTCCTCATTTTTGCCTCGGTGGTTCTTGTTGAAAGGGTGGGCTCATTGTGCTGGCCCTACATATAAGCCTGCTAATTAAAGATATTTTCATTGAAGAGCATCTTCAGTGAGAATATGCATAATTAATGGGCCTTGATGTGAAGTTATTTCCCCTGGCACAAAGGGCTTCAGCAATGCTGCCTGCTGCCATCTTGGTTCCAGCAAAGCCAGTTCCCACAGATGTCAGCTATGGGGCTCCACAGTGAACTTGGGACCAGTGACTTCTGCAGGCCCTCCTCATGGAGTGACAGTGATGCTAGGGTATGGGAGTGTACTGCTATTCTGCTGAGCCTAGGTACATGGGTGGGCCTCCTTAGATGGGGTTTATTTCTTATCTCCTGTTACCTGGGGAAGAGCCAGGTATCTGGCCGGACAGGGTAGAATCGACCCCAGAAGGTCAGGATGACTGAGAGTGTGTTTTGGAAGGTGGGTGCTTATGTTGCCACATTCCACATGCAGACAGGCAAGGAGAAGGAAAGAAGAAACCCAGGCAGGGGCCTGTGAAGTTGTGCTAGTCTTTCAGGACTCCATGAAACTATTTCAGGACTCTGGGAAGGATGTGCCAGGTCCAGGAGCACTGAGCACCCTGTGAGACAGACTTTCAGTCTTTGCACATTCCTTTGCGTATGTCCCTTGTCTCACTCCTTAATATGTATCTATGTTAGAACTTCCAACCTTCGTCCTCCATGATGGGGAGACTAGGCAGGGGACTTTGTTCCTGAGTAGACCAGTGTGGTGGCAGCGGCTGCGGTCTGAGACAGAGAATCCCAAGGGACCACGTGGGCTGCTGGGTCCCACTGACCTCCTGCCTGTAAACTTTGGAGAACTAGGGTACTTGTTTTCATAGGGGAGGTGGTGACCCTTCCCACCAGCCATGTGGGAATCAGGGTGAAGGAAACAGCAGAGGAAGCAGGGTCAGCCCTCGATGCTCCTCCTTCACCTCCTTCCGGCGCAGCCTCCTGACTATGTCTCCTTCCTATCTGATGGCACTTTCTCTTACCCCTTTCCCAAATCTGTATCAGATTCTAGCCTTTTTATCTCCTTGAGTGTGGAAACTTTTTGAGGGGCCCCAAACAACAGAGTCAACCCCAGGGTAGTCTCCAGAGTAGGTCACCCTGGAGAGTGCTGCTTCTATTAGCAAGATAGCAGCGAAGGCCGAGCCTTACTGGTCCTGGTGATGAGTCATTAGCCCACCTGCTTAATTCAAAGCTGGACCTGGATGCAGCAGGTCATTTGGATGATGTTTCTCTTTCACTTGAGTTCTAATTTCCAGAGAGAAAAGGACTGGACAGGTCTTTCTACCCACCCCCACTCCCCACTCATCCCCGCTGCTTGCTTTTGGGAATATCAGTGTCTTAAAATGTTATTAGAATTTTCTGAGAAATTGATAAAGAAAGCAACCTCATAAGCCCCTCTGGGATTCCAAAAAACAAAGTTACTTCTGATATAATTTTAAGCATCCTTGGTAAAAGTTGAGTCATTTCCTTTTTTATCCTGCCGAAGTGACTCCCATCTCCCACCTGTCCTCTCCACCACCTCTGACGGGCGAGGAGAGCACAGTGGTCATTTCTGGACTCTTCCAAAGAGGAGGAAGCAGAGACAGGGAGTGGCACCATTTACTAACCCCTTGTCCCTCACTGTGTGGCTCACTGTGGACTGTCACACAGCTTTGTCCTTTCACTGTGAGACTCTAGGTGACGTTATCTCCATCTTATAGATGAAGACCTATGACGCTGACTTGTTTAGTGATTTGTCCAATGTCACTCAGCTAAAAAATAAGTGCTCAAACCTGGTTAGAACCCTAAGCCAAGCAAGGGCACTGCCCATGAAGATCTGATTCTGTCTCCTAGTGTTTCCACTGCAGTTAGAAGTGAAGAAGAAAAAACTGGGGGTGTGGCAGTGGGCTGTGGATCTGAGGGACATGGTAGGAAAATGTACTTTCTTAGTTGACCTGGTTGTGCCTTTAAATTTTTACTATGTAAATCTATTACTTATGCAAAAAAAAATTAAATCAGTTTTAAGAAAGAAGCAATGGGAAGTATGGAATACAAGCCAGTTCTAGTCCTGGTTCCATCAGAAACTGTCTTTGTGACCTTGGGCAAACATGGAAACTGTCTGTGTCTTGGTGTCTTCACTTATCAAATGGGAATAAAACCATCTGTGGCCTGTCCACTAAATTCCCCTGTCTACAAACTCACAGGACCCTTTCTGAGAATAATATAGTTCAGAAATTATTAATCTGGTATGAGGAAAGCAATCGCAGCATCAAGGGTTCAATTTATTCGTGCCCCACTTCCAGATATCCTGATCCCCCTCCTTCCTCAAGACACGGACAATTATAAAACCATAATTTGTGCTGTATGGGAAGCACACAGACTCTGGAGTCAGAATTGACCTGAGCTCAAATCTCAGTTGCTCAGCTTACTTGTTCTATGATCCTGGTCAAGATGCTTGAAGTAACTAACTTCAGTTTTTTTCATGTCTCAGAAGTTTGGCACAGCCAAACTTCTCCCCACTGGTCATCATGAGGATGGAAGGAGATGAGGGGTATGGAGCGTGTGGCCCAGTGCCCAGGACACACAGACACTCCAAAGCTGTTCATTTCCTTCCCATTGTAAATAGGGGGGATCGATAGAATTAATGCATTAGTGAGGCACTGGGTTGTGAACACTCTCACACTGTGAAATATAGCGATAAAATCCAAAAGGGGTTGTTCCTGAGCCGCCTGTCACAGCAGCCCAGAGGGAAGCCTGCAGGGAGGGGAGGGAAGGACTGGGAGGCAGCGGTTTGTCTGTGACCCCCATGGCCATCGCCTTGCTAATGTGACGTCCTCAGACCACGTATCTCCCTGTATTTCTCCTCCACAGCACTTGTCACCATCTTATATACTATATATTTTATCTCATTTACTCTGTTTCTCCCCACAAGAATGAAAGTTCCACAAAGACAGGAATTTCCCCCCCCCAGCTTTGTTGAAGTAAAACAGACAAATAAAATTATGTATTTTTTAAGTGTACGATATGATGACTTGATATACAAATGAATTAACATATCTGTAACCTCAGATATTTATCTTGGCTGTGTGTGTGTGCACACGCGTATGTGTGTGTGTGCACACGCGTATGTGTGTGTGAATACTTAAGATCTATTTTCTTCCTGACCAGGAGGTGGCACAGTAGAACATTGGACTGGGACATGGAGAACCCAGGTTTGAAACTCGGAGGTAGCAGACTTGAGCGTGGGCTTATCCTGCTTGAGCCGAGGCTCACCAGCTTGAGCATGAAGACACTGGTTTGAGCGTGGGATCACAGACATGACCCCATGATCACTGGCTTGAGCTCAGAGATCGCTGGCTTGAAGCCCAAGGTCACTGGCTTAAGCCCAAGGTCGCTGGCTTGAGCAAGGGGTCATTCGCTCTGCCATAGCCCTCACCTCCCCCCGTCAAGGCACATATGAGAAAGGAATCAATGAACAAGCAATCAATGAACAACTAAGATGCTGCAACAAAGATTTGATGCTTCTCATCTCTCTCCCTTCTTATCTGTTTGTCCCTATCTGTCCCTCTTTTTGATTCTCGCTGCCTCTGTCAAAAAAAAAATCGATTTCTTAGTAAACTTCAGATATATAATACAGTATTTTTTTTCTTTTCTTTTTTCTTCTTTACCAAGTGAGAGAAGGAGAGGCAGAGAGACAGACTCCTGCATGCACCCTGACCAGGATCCACCTAGAAATCTCTGTCTGGGTTGATGCTCTGCCCATCTAAGGCCATTCTTGCAACCAAGCTATTTTTAGTGCCTGAGGTGAAGACCTTACTGAGCCATCCTCAGTGACCAGGGCCAATGTGCTCAAACCAATTGAGCCATGGCTGCAGGAAGAGAAGAGAGAAAGAGAGAGAAGGGAGAAGGGGAAGGATGGAAAAGTAGATGGTGATGGTCACTTCTCCCGTGTGCCTTGACCAGGAGTTGAACCCAAGACATTCACATGCTGGGCCGATGCTTTACCACTGGGCCAACCTGCCAGGGACTATAATACAGTATTATTAACAATAATCTCCATGCGGGGTATTGGGTCCTCAGAACTTTTCATCTTATAACTCAAAATGTGTACCCTTGAACCAGCATCTCCCCCTATCCTCCAGCCCCTAGCAACCACCATTCATTCTACTTCTCTGCTTCTATGAGTTTCACTTTAAAGAAGAAATTTCCACATATATGTCATACCATACAGTATTTATCTTTCTCTGGCTTATTTCACTTAGCATAATGCTGTCCAGGTCTGTCATACTGTGAATGCTTAGATTTCTTCTTTTTTATGGCTGAATAATAAATATCCATATCTATATCCATATCTGTAGACATATCACATTTTCTTTATCCGTTCATCCATAGGTAAGTTGTGTCCATATCTTGGCTGTTATGACTAATGCTGCAATGAACATAGGAGTGCAGATCTCTCTTCAGGATCCTGACTTTGTTTCCTTTAGCTATATACTCAAAATTTGGATTGCTGTGTCATAAGGTAGTTCTATTTTTAACTATTTTGGGGAGTCTCTATACTGTTTTCCATAATACCTCTCCCAATTTACATTGCCACCAAGAGTACATACAGTTTCCCTTTTCTCCACATTCTTGCCAATAGTGATTTCTTTTCTTATTTATAAGAGCCATCCTAATAAGTCTAAGTTGGTATCTCATTGTGGTTTAAGTTTGCATTTCTTTGATGATTAGTGATGTTGAGCACGTTTCCATGTACCTGCCGGCCATTTGCATATCTTCTTTGAGAAAGTGTTTATTTAGGTCCTTGGCTCATTTTTAAAACAGATTATTATGTTTTGCTATTGAGTTGTCTGTGTTCGTTATATATTTTATACATTAACCCCTTATCAGATATACAGTTTGCAAATATTTTCCCCCATTTCATAGTTTGCCTTTTCACTATGTTGATGGCTTTTTTTTCTTGCTGGGCAGAAGCTTTTTAGTTTGATGTAAAATCACTTGTTCATTTTTGCTTTTGTTGCTTGTGCTTTTGGTGTTATATCCAAAAGATTATTGCGAAGACCAATGTCAAGGAGCTTTTTTCCTCTGTTTCCTTTGGGGAGTTTTATGTCTTCAAGTCTTACATTTAAGCTCTTAATCCATTTTGAGTTCATTTTTGTGAATGGTGTAAGATAGGGGCCCAGTTTCACTCTTTCACATGTGGATATCCAGTTTTCCCAACAACAATTATTGAAGAGACTCTCCTATAAGAGGAGAGAAAGTTCTATCTGTCTTATTAGCTGTTGAATTCCCAGAAACTAGAAGAGTGTCAGTCACATAGCAGTTGCTCAATAAATATTTGTTGGGTGAATGAATGAATGAATGAATGGCATTAGCTTAAGGGAAGAAAAGTGGGTATATAGCAAAATCTAGCTGTGGATTTTGGAGCTCTGCTGGTTCCTTGTGATGAGGGTCTGTGAACTGAGGCAGGAAAGATGTCTCCAGCCCTGGAGCTGGGTTCTTGGCTGCCTCGTCTGGTTATGGGGATGTCCTAGTCCCACAGCTACCCTGACTGGAGTCGGCGGCTCACTTAGCCACTGCGGGGCCTGTGTAATGCTTTCCTTGGAAAGGGGGAACATTTGGATTCCCTGAGCTTCCATTACCTAGAGAGAAGACACACTCTAGGACACAGAGTCCATAGTCTTGTGTGAGTAGATAGAGATGGGATAACGCAGACAGGGAAGGTATGGGGACAGTCCCACCCTCATTCCTGACAAGGGGCAGGCAGGAAGCTCTCGCAGGAGGACTCAATTGAGAAGCATTCTTCCCACACCACCCAGAGAAGGGGAAGGACCAACTGAGGAGTTCACATGGCCCTTCTACTTCAGGGACCACTGTGTCATTCACCTCAGCATTTACAGGAAAAGTGATGTCTCTCAGCAAAGTCCTCAATACATCCCGGAATACACAACCTACTTCTGCATCAATGTCCTTTGGAATTAGAGATATCAGACAAAACTCCCTTGGCCCTTAAAACCTTCTAGTCCAGCCTCCATCTAGCACCCAAAACTCTTTGACATTCCCAGAAAATTATCTTTCAGTCTTTGCTTGCAGACCTTTAACGATGACAGCCCATTTTATTTTTGCAGATGTCTCTCATATGTTGTTCCCCAGATCTCCTTCTCTGAAACTTCTACCCACCCAGTGCTATCCTTTGGGACTAGTCAGAAGAAGTCTAACTCCTGTCAGTGCACAGTCCTTCCACAACCATGCCTTCTTGTGGATAGGCCCACAGCCCTCAGTTCTTTCAGGACAGAGAATCAGAGCAGCGAGGACTCTGGACAGGGAGGGCAGGCTCTGTGTGTGACCCTCTGTGCAGCCTGTGGTGCTGTGCCATGGGCCTGGGACCTCACGAGTACTTGACAGAGCCCATGGATTGAATGGATGAGGGAAAGAATCTGGTGTGATTTGTCAGTGAAAAAAGTGAGTCTCAGTGAGGATTAGTGACATCAGCAAGGTCACGTAATTCTTAACCCCAGAACCAGCTCCCAGTTCAGGGGTTTCCCAAGCCCCACACCAGAGTGCTAAGAGTCCTGGTGTTGCTTTGACCTCCTTTTTCTTTTTCGGGTTTGGCCTGGTTGGCTCCATAGAGACCCTCTTAGTCCGTCAGCCTCTTTCCTGTTCCTAACACACACCCGGTATCTTCTGCCTTCCCTCCTGCCCTAGGTCTTCCCTCTGCCTGGAGCTCTCTCCTCACAGGTGGCCCCTTAGCTAAGTCACCTCCACCTCCTTCAAATCTTTGCCTCAATCTCGCCTGCTAATGAGAGCTCCCTGATGACCTCACTGAACCCCTCACCTGCCCCATCCCACCCCAGTGCACCTGATCTCTCTCACCCTGCCCTACTTTTTTCTCCACCAAATGGAATGTTGGCTCCTTGAGGGCAGGGAGGTTTTTGTGGCTTTGTCTACTGAGGTATCCCAAGAATCTAGAAGAGTGACTGATACCTAATAGGGGCTCAATAGATATTTGTTGAGTGAATCTCCCACTCAGAGAACCCCATAGAGCCCCAGTTCTGAACCATTTTCCACAGGATACAGTACACGCTGAGCATACATTTGTTAATAAGATAGATGGACTGACTGCAGGGCATGTCTTGCCTGCTCTGTGGCACCGTGCCCTAATAAACGAGAGGCAGGAGGAAATTTGAAGACAGAGAGAAGGCTGTATGATGGCAGAAGCAGACTGGAGTGGTGAGCCTTGAGAATGGAGGAAGGGGCTACAAACCAAGGAATGCAAGTAGCCATTTGAAACTGAAAAAGGCTAGGAGATGATTCTCCCCCCCCCCCCCCCGAGAGCCTTTAGAAGAAATCAGTCTTGCCAACACCTTGACTTTAACCTAGTGAAACTGACCTTGGATGGCTGCCCTCAGAACTGTAAGGGAACGTATTTGTGTTGTTTGGGCCACTGTGTTTGTGGTCACTTGTTATAGTGGCTTCAGGGAACTAATGCACACCTTTCCTCAGGCAGCTCCATCTCCACAACCACCAGCACAATCCCTGGGCTGACTCTTCACATCACACAAAACCGCAGGCCCTCTGAGATCAAGGATGGGGTGGGAGGACCGGTAGTCGCCCAGGTGGCCTCACCTCTTTAGCCATGCTCCCCCTCGGGAGTGTGGTTCTGCGCTGAACACCACCGCCTCCTCCTCGGGAGACTTCCGAACCCTGTGAACAGCCCTGAGCGTCTTGCTGGCCTGGAGGAGCCTCTTTGAGAGGACCCTCTCAGTCTCCCTGCTTTTAAGTATTTAATTTGCCCTTCAAGTCGAGTTTTCTAGAATTATAGAGCCCTTCCCCACTTGCCTACAGAACCATGTTTCACATTCCCTGCTGCCACAGATTGTCATCCTGGAAGCTGTCCCTCCCCTCTGGCTCCCCTGAGGTGATTTCATGAGTGCAGAGAGAGCAGCATTTGCAAAATGTGTTCTTTCATTTCTTGGGAACCTTCTGAACGCTATGGCTTGATTTGTTGCTTGTTAACCTGGGCAGGGAGCAGATGGGTCTCTAACATCTCCTAGCTTGAGGGCAGGGGGACAGGGGCCTCTTTTCCAGCAAGACAAACTTCAGGGCAGCACAGTGCCTGGGGCTGCAGAAGAGCCCAGCCCTCCTCTGGGCTCTGTGGGGGGGAGTAGTAACTCCGGAACTTTGCGGCCTCCGCCCCCACGGGAGCTCATTTAACTGCACTTAGAGTTATAGGAGAGGGCGCTCGTTCTTATCATCACTTCTCTGAACATGAGAGATACTAGTGCATAGTAACAAAGCTACTTACTAGACACTACATCAGACAATCCTGAGTTCAAATTCTACTCTTTCATGTATTCATTGTGTGATGTCAGGCCCTGGTTTCTGCATGTACAGATTTACCTACGCCAGGACTAAATGAAATACAATAAGGGAAGTCTGTGTGCAATAGGTCACACACATTTGTGTCCCACAGGGAGCAGCTATTGGTAATAAGCACCACCACCATCATCTTTGTTATTATCTTGAGTGTATTGTTATCCTTTCTCAGCCTCAACTACAAAGTGAGAACTTTGAACGAGCTGGTCTAGATCCTTCCCAGGTTTGAGTTATCACCTCAAGCACACGTGGGCACACACATACGCATACACATGCGCGCACACACACATATACCCTGCTGCCCAAAGAGGCAGTGCAGAGGACCCCAGGCTTACAAAGCCACAGTGACAAGCATGGGCTCTGCCCTGGTACCCTCAGTGTCACGTTCAGAAGTCAGGCAGAGCATGTGGTAGCTGAAAGGCAAGCGGGCAGGAGGTGAGGGGGAGATGGGCTGAGTGGCCAGAAGGATCGGCAGGCCGTAGGGAGACCTGAGAGCCTGAACTGCCACCCAAAGCCACCTCCTCCTGTCACCCTGGAAGCAACGCCTATAAAAACCTAGTGAGCATTTGAAATCTCTCCAGCAGGTGCGGGTGGAGGATGGAGAGAGTGTGCCTCCCTCTAGGGACTGCAGCAGAGACAGGGTGGTGGAGAGAGCAGGCCATGGGCAGCCCTGGGGAATCTGACGGGGGGGGGGGGACACAGTGTTGGCTTCACTTGAGTGGCACCTCCTGCCAGCACGGGTGCTGCTGGAGGCAGGGTAATAAATTAGGTGACAGCAGCATGGCCTAGCCTGTTACCTGGGTTCTCCCCCACCGCCGAGGGCCCAGGGCTTTGATCTGAGACAGCAGCAAGGCATCTCCCCCGCTGCAGGGAAACTGGGTGCAGGCTCCTTCCTCTAGAACCTCTGTGCCTGTTTCCTGGGCCAGGCTGGCCCTTGATACTGGAGACAGAGGAAGGATGGTTGTGGCGTGGTCCCTCCCGTCTCAGGTCTACCTCTGCCCGATGTTCTCAGTGGGAAGCTCTGGGGAGAGGCACGGATTTGGGAGCACTAAGAGGCTACCTCTGTGCATCAGGGAGAAGGAGTCACATGACTGGTGTCCCCAGAGACCCTGAGGCCATGACACAGCAGGCAGGAGGGTCCAGAGGTTTGCTCCTGCAGTGAGAGGGCTCTGGGGAAAAGGGGGTGCCTGGCTGCTGGCCCTGGCAGCTTGGTGCTGCTCCAGAAAAAGGGTGCCCACCGTCAGGGGAAGGAGGGCCGTAGAAGGGTCCCTCCTTCTCTTCCCTCCCTGTCTGGAAAGCACATGCAGAGCCATCTCCGCCACCTGCCCGCAGCCTATAATTCAGCCTCCCAGCTGCACAGTGTTTGACTGGCTGATTGTGGGGAAGCCAGATTCCCCGGCAGAGTGCAGTGATTGACAAGTGCCTGGAGGGCCAGCTGTCCTGGTAGCAGAGGCAGGCTCACGTGACCCGGCACCCCTAGCCCCCGGTCCTGCCGTGAGGCCCCTTCCCAGAGTTCCTACAGCCTCCCCCTACCTTCATCATTCTTCAGCTCTGTGCTTCTCCAACTCCAATGTGCAAACAAGCCCTCTGAAAGCTAAGGTTAAGATTCTTATTCTCATTCAGGAGGTCCAGGGGGGCTCAAGGTTCTGCATTTCTAACCAGCTCCCAGGAGATGCTAACATTGCCGGTCCAGGGACCAGACTCTGAGGAGAAAAGGTCGAGTGCTGGCACAGGGTTTCACATGCATGATCTCTCTGGGCTCTTTGAACAGTCTGGTGGCAAGTCGTCAGTAATAATAATTGTCATAGTTGCAATGTTTCTAGTGCAAGGCACCGCGCTGGGCACTTCATAAACTGTATCTCTTTCAATCTCCACAGCATCTCTGGGAAAGAGGTCTTGCCCAGAGTTACAGATAAGAAAAAAACTGAGTTCAAGAATAACTCAGAAATGTACCCAACCTCACAGATCTAATAAGCAGGGGAGTTGGAATTCAAACTCACATCTTGTAATGCCAGACCCAACATTCTTACCTTTAGAATCAGTCTCTTAACTTGTGTTGCCTGTTTCCATGGAAATACCCAGAAAATAAATGATTGCATACTGCTGGGTTCTTGAATGGGCTGTATTACCACACTTGTTATTTTTTGTATTCTGAGGCTTTGACATCTGGAGTCTTGCTCACCCTGCAGGGACTGCTCCTCCCAGGGCTGGACAGCTACTGGAGATTAGCAAACAACCCACCCATCTGCTTACTCCTCCCGTGCAAACCAACCAATCCAGAGCCCATATTTCAACCACTTCCTTCATGGAACTCTCATACTCTGGGCCAGACTCTCCACCTGCCCTAACCACTCTTGTGCCAGGTACTAGCAACTAGAGACAGTCCTATCTATGCCCCAGAGCCTGCTGCAGTTAGTCACAGTAGCCCATCCTAACCTGCTTACCCTGCCTCACCTGTTTCTTCTTAGGAAACCACAGAGCAGGCTCGTCCCCAGACTTCCCCCACCTACTATCCACATCAGTGTTTTCCTCCTGGGTCCCCCACCTGCCGCTGGGCTGCCCCACCTCCTCCTACGAGCTGTGAGTGGTAAACTATCTTTCGAGGCCATCGTCTCCTGCTCTGCTATCTTTAGCACACCTCAAACTTTCTGTCAGCTCACTGTATTTTAGCACAGGAGCACAGCCTGAGGAGCCCCCCACTTTTGTGAAGTCTTAAGTTCTATCTTAATTCCAATTCTTGGCTTCTTCACCAAAATAGGCTGGTATTTGTTTTCATAGGAAAGTGAGTGAATTTTCCTAACAACACCCTATGGAGTAAAACTAATGCTCTAGAAGATGAGCCCTGTTCATTCTGGGCCTTTGAGCCTCCCTGGCCCACCGCTGTGCCTCTCTGGGGGTGCACATGCCCCAGCTGAGGACCCGGCCTGACCCCGCTCACCGTGAGTCCCTTAGGACAGCAGCGTTTTCGGTGACTGTCTAGGACTCTCAGTGGAGGGAGTTCAGTAGGTTCTGTGCGTCATGCGGGGGAGGTAGACAGGAAGGGCGTGGCAGTGAGAGGACCCTGTGGTCCGTGTGGTGTCATGGGTCCCAAGTAGATGTGTGGTGGGAAGGTGGAGGGAGCAGACAGAAATTTAGGCAAACTTCAGTTATCATAAAACTTAACCAGATTCAATGTTGGTGCTCAAGGGGCCGGGTGGTGGGAAGGGCAGTGGGGAGGGATTGGGGTGGAGGGGCGTACTCGTACGGAGCAGAGCTGAGATGCTGGGATTGGGCGTGGAAGTGGGGAGACAAGAACTGTCAACAGCACCTTGATTTCTTCGCTCCTGGCTGGGAGCTCCGGGAGCTCTGTAACAGGGTAACCGGGAGTGGGCTGACCAGGGACTGGCGGTCCACGTGCAGCCTGGTCCCTGGTGACATTGAAGAGGGCTGACAATCCCACTAGGCCTGAGACGGCTCCCGGGCTTTGGAGCCTGGCTGGGGGAGAGGGTAGCAAGGCCAAGTTGAAGGGGGAACAGGAGCCCCCCACTCCAGATGTAGACTGTTGCTGGTCCCAGAGATGGCCCACTGCCCAGCATCCCTCTCCCACCCCACAGAAACCCACTTTGCAATTCCTGCTTTAGAGACTCTGCCCAATGAAGCACAAATTTAACTACATCACCCCCCTGACAGGATAGGGGAGAAGGCTGGGGGCAGCACACTGGGCTGCTCCATCCCCCAATCTAATCAGCGGCGTGGGCCATTTCAATTACAAGCGCCAGAGTGTGGTAGGGGCACCGCTGATCATAAAAGGCTCCATGCTGTTGCTCAGCTAATTACGAAGCTTGTGCTGCCTCGGCAGGTAAATAACTCAGAATTGAGAGGCTTTGGCTGCCGTGAGGGACCACGAGCCAGGAAACAGGACAGGGAGATGCCTGAGAGAGACCCCTGGGCGCAGGTGGAGCTGTAGGGAGGCGGGCACAGCCCTCCTGGAGGAAACATGGAAACAGGACAGGGAGATGCCTGAGAGAGACCCCTGGGCGCAGGTGGAGCTGTAGGGAGGCAGGCACAGCCCTCCTGGAGGAAACATGGAAACAGGACAGGGAGATGCCTGAGAGAGACCCCTGGGCGCAGGTGGAGCTGTAGGGAGGCAGGCACAGCCCTCCTGGAGGAAACATGGAAACAGGACAGGGAGATGCCTGAGAGAGACCCCTGGGCACAGGTGGAGCTGTAGGGAGGTGGGCACAGCCCTCCTGGAGGAAGCATGGAAACAGGACAGGGAGATGCCTGAGAGAGACCCCTGGGCACAGGTGGAGCTGTAGGGAGGTGGGCACAGCGCTCCTGGAGGAAACACGGAAACAGAAGTCTCTGGCCCGAGGTGACTGTCTGTCATCTAGGAATTGGTGGAGGAACTCCTTACCAAAAAACCCAAAATCTGAGTTTTCTAGACACCTCAGAGCAACAGGATAGGGCAAACCCTGTAAGCTCCACCCCCCTACAAACCCTGCCTTAAGAGGTACAATGAGATCTTGAGGAGTGGGTGGGTCTGGGAACCCCGCAGGCTGTGCCGAGAGCAGGCTGGTTCTGCCTGGGGTGTCTCATGCTGGCAGCTCTTTGATTTGCTTCCTGGTCTGACCTGTCCGGGCTTGAAGCCAGACCACCAGAGATGGCTGGGTCTTACATGTGTCAGAGGGGAGGGCTCAGCTTCCTGAATCACAAAAGCTCTGCACCTCCAGCACATCCCAAAAAGGAGATGGAGTGTTTTGGGAAGAGAGAGACCCTCTGCCACCTAATTAATGGCCATGCAAAAGGCTGCAAAGGCTGTGAGACAACGTAAGAGCAGTAGTTGGAAGTTATTCAGAGATGTCATGAGGAACAGAGGGGCTGCCTGTCTAGCCTGAGGCTGCGCTTAACTAACTCCATTCTAGACATCAGTGAAGTCCCAGAATGGGAGCTGTGATTCTTTGGTGAGTGCTGACACTACTGTAAGTTCTGGGAACAGCAGATGGTAGGAATGCGCACAGCTGGGAAAACCCTATGCCTGCTTCGTTCCTCAGTTTCTGTCCCCAGTGAAACAGGGATTGTGAAATGTACAGATATTTGGAAGGCTGAGCTAATGCTGCTCTGTAAATAGGGGCTGCCGGCCCCCCACTTCCTCCCCTGTAGGGGGACACCATCCCAGGAGGAGGGTTCAGTGCCATTTGTTAATAATGGCGTTGCTTCAGGATGCAGGCCTGACCCTGGGGCTGAGAATGAGTTCCTGGGTGCCATGCGGAGATCAGGGTACCTTGGCATGTCAACAGAGGGTGTCCACCCCGGAGCCCAGCTTACTGGCCGGTCTTGACTCCTGAAGGGCTGCTCCTTATGGGCTGGCATGAAGAACTGGAGAGGAGCTATAACGGAAGTGGAATAGAAAGTCCCTTTGGCAGCCCCCACCACTCAAGTCCCCTACAAGGAAGCATGTGACAGCTTCAGGCCTTGGGACTTGGGATCCTGGAATAAATCACTTCTGTGGAGAACCAGAGCCCCACATGAGGCAGCTGGAAGTGGCACCTCATACCAAAGACAACACTGAAATTCATCTGTGAATAGCAGGCAGGACTCATCTTTATTTTGTGATGTATTGTTTACTTTTCAAAGTGCTGTTAGATACATTGCTTCACTCTGATCTTTTAACATTCTGTGATACGGGTAGGGTAAGTATAAACAGCCCCAATGTCAAGTAGGGAAAGAGGAAGCTCTGACATGTTACACTCAAGGTCCCCCAGCCAGATAGTGGTAGAGCCAGACCAAAGCCAGGTGCTTCTCCCAGACATGGTTGGAAAGGAAGGAGACACCACAGGGGGGAGTTCACTGCAGGCTCTTCCCTCCTCTAATAACCGAGGGAGTGAAGAGAGACTCCAGGGTAAATTTGAGGCTAACTGAGCAAGTCGAGGCAGAGGAAGCCAGCGGTAGAAAGTAGGAAATGAGGAGGGAAACAGGTGGATGCTTGCATGGGCACTTCCTGTTCACAAACTTCTTATGTTCCTCATTTCATTAACAGCAGCAGTGGAATTTCATGGGCAATTGACGTTGAGCACTAACTGGGAGGTAATGAGAGAGAGAATGCAGGTAAAGGCTGTTTGAATTTAAATTCTTTTTCTTCAGGGGAGGAGGAGGTTGGAGGGGGACACTTTTTTTTTAAGCAATTTTAGTGCTGGGAAAGTTTCTAGCAAACAGCTTTGGACTTTCGTGTCCTTTGTGGCCATGTTGGGAGTGATGACCATCATTCAGCCCACCGTGGTCTTTTGCCCACCAGCTCCTGGTGGCTGCTCTGAGTGAGCGGCCAGTGTCTGACCTTAGCTTGACTCTGTCTCTCAGACTTGGGAAAGCAAACCAGAAACATGTCCACCCTCAGTGAGCTGGAATGAGCTGTTCTGCTATAGTTACTGCAGAGTCGCCGTAAACAAAACTCTGCGTGGACCTGGGCGGAGGTGAGGGGCATCTGAAAACAGAACACAGGGTTACTATTCCAGGAGTGTGTGATCTATCTGACAGGTGATACACAGACACACACTCACACACACACACTCACAGCCAGAAAACTGTGCAAAGGAAGAAGGATAAAGGTAATGTGAGTGTCAAGATAGAGAAGAGGACAGAATCATGAGGTTACAGTGAGAGAAGTTGGGGGAAGAGGCCATTTTGAGTAGGATTCTCAGACAGTGACATACAGGTTGGTGAAACAAGAGAGTGTGTTGACTAAAAGTAGAGGCTTTGACTGAAATAAAGCCCTTCCCCAGGGAGGGTGGCCAGCAGCTTGGCTTGGCTGGACTGAAGCCTGTAATAGGAAGCAATGAGAAAGGAAGAAATTCAAATGTAAGAGGAAGGAAATTTTGCAGAAGGCTTGAATTCCAATCTTAGGGTTCAGGATATGAAGCCACAGGAACTGCTATAAGACAGGCCAATCAGTGTAGATTTGATTACGAAAGAGCATGAGCCAGAAATGGATTAGTTACCCACATGCCAGGCTGTAGGGGCTCTTCTGTTTGGCACGAGTAGCTGTGGGAGTAGACAGGAAGCTGAGGGGCCACTAGGACTGTGATGCTTAATTGTATGTGTCCACTTGGCTAGATCACAGTACCAAGACATTTGGTCAAACATTCTAGAGGTTTCTGTGAAGGTAATTTTTTTCAGATGGGATTAACATTTAAGTCAGTAGACTTTCAATAAAACAGATTATCCTCTAGAACGTGAGTGGGCCTATTCCAATCATTTGAAGGCCCTAGAGGAGAAGACTGACCTCCCAGAAGGGGACGCCCCACCAGCAGACTGCCTCTGGACTCATCAATCTGTTCCATAGCGTGCCAGCTTCCACAGACACGTCAGTGTTATGGTTTGAATTGTGCCCCCCCCCAATTCATACGTTAAACTCCCAATCCTTAGCATCTCACGATATGACTGTCCTTGGAGATAAGGCCTCCAAAAAAAAGTAATTAAGGTTAATTGAGGTCATTAGTGTGGGTCCTAGTCCAATACAACCAGTGTCCTTACAAAAAGAAGAAATGTGGACAAACACACACACACACACGCACGCACACACACACATGGAAAAGACTGTAGGAGCACAGAGAAGGTAGTCATCTATGAGCCAAGGAGAGAGGCCTCAGAAGAAACTAACCCTGCCAACACCTTGACCTTGTACTTCCAGCCTCTAGAACCATGAGAAAATAAGTCTGTGTTTAAGCCACCCAGTCTGTGGTGTTTTGTTATGGCATCCCAAGAAGACTCATAGAGGACAAGCGAATTATAAATTCCTCACACCTGAAGGCCAAGTGTTAAAGCCTGTCCCCTAGCTTGGTGCCTTTCACATGGTGCATATGGACTGCGTGTTGTGCTAGACTACACCTGGAAGCCTGGGCACCAGGATTCCCTCCCACAGGAACGCACTAGCTGCTGATGTGTCACACAGAGAAGATGGACTCAACTGGGGGAGTGGAACTAGAGCTTCAGGATACAGTTATGGTGAAAATTCTGTATTCCGGTCAATACAAGGTTGACCTTAGGAATCAAGTCAAGCACAGAAATGATCTGTGACTAACGTGTTTTGTATTTTCTGGTGTGCTTAACATAATGCCTAGAACTTAACCGACCCCCAATAAAGGTTTTGCTGAATGACTGACTAGGTGAGTGACTGAAACAGAGATGGGAGATGAAGGGATCTTACACTTAAAAAGGAAATCCTGGCCCTGGCCGGTTGGCTCAGCAGCAGAGCGTCGGCACAGCGTGTGAAAGTACCGAGTTTGATTCCCGGCCAGGACACACAGGAGAAGCGCCCATCTGCTTCTCCACCCCTCCCCCTTTCCTTCCTCTCTGTCTCTCTCTTCCCCTCCCACAGCCAAGGCTCCATTGGAGCAAAGTTGGCCCGGGTGCTGAGGACGGCTCCATGGCCTCTACCTCAGGTGTTAAAATGGCTCCGGCCTCAATGGAACAATGCCCCAGATGGGCTGAGCATCGCCCCCTGGTGGGCATGCTGGGTGAATCTTGGTCGGGCTCATGTGGGAGTCTGTCTGACTGTCTCCCCGCTTCTAACTTCGGAAAAATACAAAAAAAATCCCGCTAAAACATACATATCTGCTTGCATATACCTAGAAATCTTCTCAAAGAGACTGCTAACAGTGGCCACTTTTGGGGAGTGAACTGGGGTAAGAGGCAGGCTAACTCTTTCGCATAGGCTGTACTGTTTATGCATTTTTATCACAGCGACGTTACTCCTGGATCATTTACTAGCTCATCAGATGTGCACACCTGGACTGAATGGGAAGAGGGAGCAGGGGCTGGAGTAGTGTTTAGCCACCACTCTTCTGCTCTGACCTCCCCACAGAAGATTCCCAGCCTTCTCGAAGTGCTACGAGGGCACGTTGACTGAGACCAACCAGCTCCAGTCTTCACAGGCAGCTCCACTGTGCCCACAGGGAGCACAGGGTGACCGTATAGAGTCCCAGCACGACCAAGTAACCTTGGAAGAGCAGTCGGTCAAAGCGTTCCAGGAGGGCCAGCCACCTGGCCTCCTGCTGGTCTGCCTGGTCCTGGGTGTGGAAGTAGTTGCTAATGGTTTGAAGCTGGGACAACACTTCCTCCAAGGTCCCTGACTGGACACGGCACTCTTGAGGAACAGGAGACTCTGTGTGAGAGAGAAGGACATCTCAGATGAACCGGAGACTGACAGAGCCCCCCTGGACTTCCCCCTGAGGCTGATGCCCTCATCCTTCAGGGAAGGTTGTGGGTGGACAGAAATGGGCAGTAGGTTGAGTCAGGATGGGGGACTCTGTCCCTGCTTGCTGGGGGAAGGCCAGACTGTGCTGAAGGAAGTCCCAGGTAACACGGCAGAATGGCATTCTCAGCAGGGTGTCTAAGCTAGATCCGCCAGGAGAGTTTCTGAATGAGTGGCCAGCTCTTGTTGACTCAGTCGGATTGTTAGTGGTTGAGATGATTCTTTCTTTTTTTTTTTTCTAAAGTGAGAAGTGGAGGAGGCAGACAGACAGAATCCTGCATGTGCCTGACCAGGATCCACACGGCATGCCCACCAGGAGGCGATGCTCAGCCCATTTGGGGCGTTGCTCCACTGCAGCCAGAGATGTTGAAGCGCCTGAGGCAGAGGCCATAGAGCCATCCTCAGCACCCAGGCCAACTTTGCTCCAATAGAGCTTTGGCTGCAGGAGGGGAAGAGAGAGACAGAGAGGAAGGAGAGCGGGAGGGGTGGAGAAGCAGAAGGGCGCTTCTCCTGTGTGCCCTGGACAGGAATCGAACCTGGGACTTCCAGACACCAGGCCCACACTTTACCACTGAGCCAACTGGCCAGGGCTTGAATGATTCTTAAACCTTCTCACATTGAGCAACTACAATTCAAAGCTACACATACAGTGTGTGTGGTGTGTGTGCACGCCTGGAAGACAGAACTAGCTAAGGGGGTTGGGGATTTGACCTCCAAGCTAAAATGAGACTTTCCAGGAAGCCAGTAGGAGGCGGCCTTCAGTCCCCAGAGAAGTCATTAAAATGCAGCACAGAGGCCAAGAAGCAGATGTTTTCAGTTTTCCACACAGCCCTACACAAGGCCTGGTGCCCCCACCAATGGGAGCTGGTGCTGAGGGCGATAGAGCAAGACAACCGTAGGGACCTCAAGCCTTCTCACAAACCTGTCACCCCAACGAGCTGGGCCCCAGGGTCCACTCTAAGCCCATCAGCATTGGTGTCCTTGCGAAAGCATGAGAGGGGCTGCTCCTGTGTGCTGCACTTCTCGTCATGAAGGAACTTGACCAGCAAAATGGACTTGGATAAACTGAGGACCAGGAAGGCCATGCAGACTGTGAAGAACACCCCTGAGGGAAGGAACCAGAGGAGGAGGAGTTGACTGGAATCTCAAGGAACTCTCCCTCCCCAGATCTGAAACACAACAGCAAGTCTTTGCTAGGAGCCATGCAAGATGAGGATGCCGGGTGACCCCAAGGCTGCTCACCAATCAGAGGGGTGCTCACTGTGCTCCACGGCATCTTATCAGACATGTTGACCCTGAAGATGGTGTAGCCTACCAGCACACTGGTCTTGAACACAACCCTGGTCCGGCAGGTGGGGGGTATGTAGAAGCTCCCCAGGTCCACAAGCATGAGGAAGATGCTGGGGATGAGCAGGCTCACGACATAGACCAGCGGGTGCCGGCGGATCACCACCTGGCCAGGGACAAGACACCTGTTGAAAAGCCGGTGGGCTAATATTTGGCTAAACCCATAGCCAAGGATGATCCCTGAAGTGCCAACATTTTTCATGATGTGAAAAGTCTATGTAGTTTAGGAACAGGAGACTATTTTGTGGTTTAGAAGTAGAAAAAATAATAATCCTTTAAGTTTTTACATAGAGCTAATATCAATCCAGGCATCCCCAAACTACGGCCCACGGGCCGCATGTGGCCCCCTGAGGCCATTTATCCGGCCCCCCTCGCCGCACTCCCAGAAGGGGCACCTCTTTCATTGGTGGTCAGTGAGAGGAGCACTGTATGTGGCAGCCCTCCAACGGTCTGAGGGACAGTGAACTGGCCCCCCGTGTAAAAAGTTTGGGGATCTCTGAATTATACTAATATGGAGAAGCTGCCATTTATTCACCACTTTCTGTTTGTGAAGCGCCAGACTATTTCATATGTTTTGTCTTAGTCCTCACAACAACTCTGAGGGCTGGATGTCTTCTCCGTTTCACAAACAAGGAAGCTGAGGTTCATAGAGATGAAATTGCGTGTCTAATCTCACCTAGCTGGTGAGCGAGACACTGTTTTAAAACCAGGTCTTACACCAAAATCTTCCTTCCTGTACCACTCATTACACATCAGATTGCAGCGTTTTTGGTTTAGTCTACTTGGAGCACAGGCTCCTTAGCACCCGTGACTGTGTCTGTCAAGTTTGGGCAGGAACAAAGCATAAATAAACTGGGACATCTGAGGAGGGCGTAACAAAGAGACTGTTCGCAAGGTGTGGGCAGGGCATAGGAAACCACAAGAAGAGCCGCAGTGCCCCAGGGATTTGGGGGCCTGGGGGAGCTGTTCCTACCCTTCGGCCTGAAGGTACCTGGGAGAAAGCTGTGTGGGGAGGACTGCAGACAGCTGTGGCTTCCTCGTTGAGATAAAGCTAGCATGGTGGTGACTTCACAGTGGACACTTACTCCCCTCTCCTGCCACTGCCCCCTATTGACCAAACGTGATGAGAGATTCCCATCCTCGCGGGCCACAGCTCAGTCCCAGGAGCAGGGAGCCGGAAGAAGGGGCAGTTGGATGGCCTCAGGGCCATCCGTAGACCCAGCGTGGCCTGCAATGTGGTGGGGGCACATTGAGCTGCTGAGGGGTTTCATAGTTGGGAATTTGAGTCTCATAAAATTACTATGACTTTTGTGGCTTTTTTTTTTTTTTTTTTTAGTTTCTCTGAGATAATGACAGGAAGCATCTTTAATAAAAACAAACAATTCTCATCCTCCCTGGAGAGATGCCAGGAAATGACAGAGCTGCTTTCCTCACCAGACGGTGGGCCCTTTGAGGGTGAAAGCAGGAACTTTTTACAAATCTCTCACAGAGCCAAAAATAATGTCTATTTTATAGTGGGTATTCGATAAATGTTTACCAAATGAATGGTCTGGGCCCTTTACTGTTGGATTTGGAAAAAGATATAAGGTCTGAAATTTCCCATTTCTCTGATTTACAAAAGGATGGGAAGTTTTCTACACATTAGAGCGTGCACTCAATGTTTTTATGCATGGGTGAGATTTATTTAACCCCCACTGTGTGCTTGTTGACAGGTAGTGTAATACCCCCACTTTACAGATATAAAAAAATAAAGCTCAGCCCCCTAAGAGAGGCGCGTGAGTGGCAGAGCTGGGCTGTGCCCCACACCTTCTGAGTCCACGCCCTGTGTTCTTTTTCATAGAGCATAGCTGCAGCTCGTGGTCTGGCCAGACCTCTGAGTAGAGCTCTGAGCTCTTCTCCCTCATCTCTGTCTCCTGCTCTGGAGGAGAAGCACAGAAACAGAAGCCGAGGCAGAGGCCATGGAAGGTGCACACCATGGCAGGGAATGAGCTTGACTAGGTGAGGCCAGACATCACCTTGTGGATGGGAGAGGGGAACCCCCTTGCAGTCACTGGGTCTGAGAGCCTGTCCAACCTCAGTGGAGCCTGACAGGCCAGCGCCGTTGGACGGATTATAGTCTGGCTGTTCTCTTTCGCATTAAACATAATTGGCTGCGGATACCTAAAGCAGAGCAACACTCACTGCTTTGCAATAATTTGGTTAAAACACATTTCTACCAAAGTGCAATCAACAAGAAAAACAACAGCAAAATGAACTGACATCAACCTGCACCTCACTAGCTCCCTTCATCATGCTGGGACGGAGCTGGCTGTGGCTTCGTGGGGGCAGTAGGCAGGGAGCCCAGTGCTCAGAGTCTGTGGGGTCCTGGGCTGTGGGCCAAGGTGGGCCTATTGGTGATCCAGACATATGGCATGGTGCTGGTGGGGGGCAGGGAGGTGGGGATCAAGCCTGCTGTCTCTTGTGGGTAGAAGCAGAAGACCCCCTAGAGACTTCATAGTGGATACATGAAGGGGACGAAACGCATGATAATACCACCCTAAAGAAAAGTACAAGTAGGCGCACTGGTTAGGCAGAAAGGGTCCAGACATACTCAGGGGAACAGGGTTCCTGAGCCCTCGGTTCTAAGTACAATACATACATGTGCTAGTCTCCGTGATTTCAGGTGAGGTATTTAACCTCTCCATACCTGATTTTCCCTCGTTTAAGAGAGCGTTTCACTTTTGCCTTGCCAAACATCTTGGGTACACTTGAGGTTAGCTGTTCTGCTCTTTAAATAAAGTTCCTATGTCAGTAGCAACGTGCTGAGATGTCTCCTCTCCATCCAGAGGCTGATGCAGACAGTAAGTATAATCTGGGCCAGCACCAAGGAAAAGCAGTGTGGCTTCCAGGGCCCCTGATTCCCAAGACAGCGCAGCTGCCAGGGGAGAGCTGAGGCAGTGCCAAGCGGTGGAGCAGGCGGGCTCCACGGGCACAGACCCGTGCAGTCGCACAAAGCCCAGCATTTAGGAAGGCTCTGTACTTTAACGTCCTTAATAACTTTTGGACAAGGTCTCCATGTTTTCACTTTGTACGAGGCCCCCACACATTGTGTAGCAGTCCTGTTGGAGATGTTCCTCTTTGTTTCACCAGTAGCTGAATGCAGAGGGAATGCAGTAGGAACAGAGGACCATCAGCTTCCGCTGTAACAGAAAGCAGAAATCTTTCCTGTCTACATTTGGCCTAAAAACTATAAATCTAGACAAGCCCTCCTCTGTCTTCCCAGCTTCCGCAGGATGTTCCCATTCCTAAGACAGACCCAATAGCACCTGCAGTTTTGGTTTTTCTTTAAGAACAAATGGTCTGCCTTTTCCTGTAGTTTGATTTAGGGGCAATGTTCCCTATGCACTATGCTAATTTTCTCTAAAAGCTCAGGACAGCCTAAAGAAACATTATTTTTTTTAAGTGAAAGAAGGAAAAATAGAGAGACAGATGCCCACATGCGCCCCAATCAGGATCCACCTATCAACCCCCATTTGGGGCCAATGTTCTGCCCATCTGGGGCCATGCTCGCAACCAAACTATTTTTACCACCTGAGGTGGAGGCTCCACGGAGCCATCCTCAGGGCTTGGAGCTGATGTGTTTGAACGAATTGAACCATGAGGGGAAGAGAGAGAGAAAGAGAGAAAAGGGAAGGGAGGGGAGAAGCAGTTAGTCGCTTCCCCTGAGTGCCCTGACTCAGAATTGAACCCCAGACTTCCATGTGCCAGGTTGACACTCTACTGCTGAGCCAACTGTCCAGGGCCAAGAAAAATTAATTTTATCATCTAGTTTTCAGACATGCTAAATTGTTGTTATCTCATTTGATCCTCAAAGGTCTTCATTCTCCTGTTCAAAAAGCATGAATTGAGCATGAACAGAGCATCAGGCACTACCATGAACACCAGCCTCAGGGCTGTTAATAAGAAAGGTCCATCCCTTACCTCCCTCCCCATTGTATGGAATCAAGAACCAGACTCTGGTGGTTAGTTATTTCACAGGCCCACAGGTGAAGAGGAACTTTACCCCAGAATGGATCTTACCCAGAGTCTATGCCTGATCTACATTATGAAATTTGGATCCTTTTAAGTTTATATTTAGATGATATTTTGATTTTAGAGCTGGAGCAGGAATGGGTAAGATGTTCAGGGAGGTTGGAATAAGGTGAATGTGTTTTGCAAGTAGAACAGATATGAATTCTCAGGAGCCAAGGATGGGTGGACTATAGTAGGTTGAATAATGAGCCCAAGTATTCATAACCTTCCTGGAAGTTCCTATTGTGACTTTATTTGGAAATGATAAGTAGTTAAGATGAGGTGTCACTTAAGAAGATGTGCCTTCATCCAATATGACTAGTGTCCTTTCAAGAAGAAGAGAAGAGGCACACGAAGGAGAAGACCATGGCAAGGTAAAGGCAGAGACTGGGGTGACACAGCAAAGAGCCAAAGGACACTAAGACTGCCGGCACCCCCAGACACTCAGAGAGAGTCGGAGCAGTCTCCCTCAGGGTGCCCTGAAGGACCCAACCCTGCTGACAGCTGGGTTTCAGACGTCTGGGCTCCAGAGCTGTGCAAGACTAATTTCCGTTGTCTGATGTCACACGTTTTGTGGTGCTTGGTCATGGCAGTACTAGGAAGCTAATACAGGTGGCCTGCCCAGTAACACACAGTGGACAGATGCCAAAGAATGAGCAAGAATGTCCTGCATTATGGTTAGTTGTGTCATCATCATGCAGACTTGGACACACTGTTTCTTGACTTAGAGTGCCTGGGTTCAAGTCCAAGCTCTACTAACTCCCCTGCACCCTAATTCACCCATGTGCAAAAATGCAGATATTTAGGGCACCCATCTCGTCGTGGTGTGAGGGTAACACACAGACAAGCTCTTAAAATGGGGCATGAGATGGAGTAAATGATTAATTCTATGGTTATTGTTATTATGTCTCCCGGGAAGATGTTCAGGTCTGTGACAGGGAACAGGAGCCTTGTTTTATTCGTACTTCTGTCCTTGGTGCTGACCACTGAGCTTGGCACAGACATAACTATGTTTGCTGAGTTGCTTTGTAGTCTTATTAATAATGTTACTGTCAGTTCAGTGGGGTGGGGTTGTGGAGTTAGCCCAGAAGAGGGGCTCAGCCCTCTGAGGGTGCCTCTCTGCAATCCATGCCCAGGGCAGCTGCCCCAGCTCACTTGGGGGGGAAAGGTATGTCCCCAGCTCAGTGAGACACTGCTCTCCACGGAACTGCCCCTACCTAGAGCCCATCATTTCTAATGGACTAAAGGAGCTGGTGCCTTTAAATTTCGCAGAAAGGGAAGAAAAAGCACTTTAGTTTCAGTCTGTGTTCTCCATTAGACACCCTTCAGGTGTTAGCAATATTATGCCACAATTTCATTATCCATTAAAGCCAGGTAATAATAAGTACACAAAGGTATTTGAAGCCTATTGTTGGTAATGAAAGAGATCAATCTAATTCAGAATGTGTGTGTGGAGAGCTCCTTGGAGATGGGATAGGACCCAAGGTTAGCCTCTAATTGCCTCCTCGATGGTAGACCCCACCAGTACTCAATTTTGCATGACCGTCTTTATGACATAGTTGGAGTTTTGACACCCAGGCTCACGCTTCATACAGAAGCCCATTTTCTTCCTCTCCTGAGCCCCTCCCAACATTCCTAATTCGGAAAGAATGGGAAAGTTGCTGCCATTTAAGTAAGATCCTTCCACCGGAGTGAGAGTTTCTCAAATCTGGACCGTGGCTCAGCTGGATTAGCAGAGTCCATGATTCCAGGGCTACTTGAGTGATCCTGGAGAGGTTTCTAGGGCTCTAAGGTCTCTCCTCTCTCCGGACCTGGTGGAGCTCAGGAGGGTCTTCTATCGAGTTTATGAGCTGTGTTCAATAGAAACAACAACAAAACATCCCTGCAGTGGGTCAGTGGGTAGAGTGCTGGCCTAGTATGTGATGTCCCAGGTTCAATTCCCAGTCAGAGTGCACAGGAGAAACCACCATCTGCTTTTCCCTCCCTCCCTCTTCCCCTTCTCTCCCTCTTTCCCTCCCACAGCCATTGGCTTGATTGATTCAACCGTGGTCCTGGGTGCTGAGGGTAGCTCATTTGGTTCAAATGTTGGCCTCAGGTGCTAAAAATAGCTTGGTTGATTTGACCATTGGCCCCAGAGAGAGTTTGCCAGATGGATCCCGGTGAGGGCACATGTGAGAGTCTATCTCACTATCTCCCCTCCTCTCACCTAAAAAAAAGAAACAAAAGAGAAATATCAACAAAACAACTCTACCCTAAACAAGAAAACTATGTCAGAAAAAGAAGATAAATGAGGCCCCTTTATTACCCAAATGTCCTTCTGCATTTTTCTAGAAGTCTCCTATGGAGTCCCCAATTCCTGCCTGAGTGAGCACTACTCCGTGTGAGGGTCTCTGGTTGGACTCACTTTAGTTCACCCAGCTGTCCACCCTTTTTAGTCCAACTTAAGTTTTTAAATTTTATTCCTACCTCCTCCCACTTCTACCCTCACTCTTTAGAAAAACAAAAAACAAAATGCCACTATACAGAAACTGTTCCCCTGCTGCTTCTAGAACCAGTGCCTCAGAGAGTGTACTGGAGGAACCTCCTCCTGGGGCTGCAGGATCCGTTCTGGCTGCACACAGACACCCTGTAGGCAGAAGTGCCTGTGAGCTGGGTCCTTGTGGGGCGCAGTCCGACCCCGAGCCTCGGCAGCGCCCTGTGATACATGACAGTGTCCTAGCGCTAGCTGGTGGGTCGCTAGAACTAATGGGGCATCTGGAACGTTTGATTCCTTTTTTTTTTTTTTTTTTTTGTATTTTTCTGAAGCTGGAAACGGGGAGAGACAGTCAGACAGACTCCCGCATGCGCCCAACCGGGATCCACCCGGCACGCCCACCAGGGGCGACGCTCTGCCCACCAGGGGGCGATGCTCTGCCCCTCCGGGACGTCGCTTTGCCGAGACCAGAGCCACTCTAGCGCCTGGGGCAGAGGCCAAGGAGCCATCCCCAGCGCCCGGGCCATCCTTGCTCCAATGGAGCCTTGGCTGCGGGAGAGGAAGAGAGAGACAGAGAGGAAGGAGGGGATGGGGGATGGAGAAGCAAATGGGCGCTTCTCCTATGTGCCCTGGCCGGGAATCGAACCCGGGTCCCCCGCACGCCAGGCCGACGCTCTACCGCTGAGCCAACCGGCCAGGGCCTGATTCCATTTTAATGGCAGCAGTGTACACCAGGCCCACGGTGAGGATGTATGTCGAATAGATCATTATGCCTCCAGCCTGGCCCACCTCTCCCCAAACCCCTACTGGACAGCTGGACTGGGACACAGCAGGTGATGAGATTAAAAGGGGGGTGACTGCTGTCAGGAGCCCACTGGCAGGCCCAATGTTTAAATGGGACTGGGCTATACATTCCACATCATTGGCCATGGGCAGTTGAAGGACCCGAGTGTCCTGGTGGCTAACTTCAGAGCAGCACATCTGGTATGGAGTAAGAGAACATGAGCCAAATCGCGTGCACGTAACAGGATGGGGAGGCAGGGAGGCTGCGAGAGATGGAGGGAGACAGAGAATGGGATAGTTACCAAACCTCCTTTATGCTCCTGGGTCTTGCTGCCTGCTAACTCCCCTGCTACCAAATATGACCTGTGACTCTACTGAGGACTCTCTCCCTACCTTGTTCCAGAGGTCCAGGGTAGAAGGCAATCTGCTAGATAACTCACCTCAGCCCCCAGGGGGAAGGGACCAAGAGAGGAGCGCTGCCCACCTCCAGCACGCCTCAGGCATGCACACTGATCAAAGAGGGAGCGCGGCGGTGAAGAGGACACAGTACCTGGACCACGGTTGCTGAGGCCCAGGAAGTCTCTCCTCCCTTGAGCAACACTTTTCCTTTTTGCTCATCATGGTTCCTAGGAAATCTCTCACCACTGTTGAGAAGACACAGGAATACTTAGGGCGCAGGGTGACATGTCTCTACAAACACGGCTGCCCTGCGGAGTGAGTGTGTGAGCTCACCTGCCCGGCTCCTGCCCGGCTCTTCCGTGCAGCGTAGGTAATGGCGTGTGCCATGTTCTCCGGAGCGCCTGGCAGGTGACTGCGCCCCACCTTGAGCGTGCTACTCCCTCACATTTCCCTTTAATGCTCTCCATTATTCAGGCTGCATTAATAATGTTTGCGGGCTGATATCTTTAAAATTAATGAGGTGTTTACTCTTAGCCAAGGAAGTCATAGAAATTAAAAAGCTTTCTTTTTTTTCCCTTTCTTTCCCTTGCTAAAAAAAAAAAAGTGGACAAACAAGCCACCATGCAAGCTTTGTTAAACACCAAGCAGAACACGCAAGCACCCAAACCCCATCACTAGGAAGGCATGAGTTGTGATTAGCTAGTACCCAGGGTTATACGTTAGCCAGGTTCAAACCGTAGCTGTGTCTAAGAGGCTCCGATTTAACAAAGGCTTTCCTTGAAAGCTTCACACAACATCTTTTAACCAACAGAGGGGCACCTGTACCCTCAATAACAGCTTACTTTATCACTTCCATCCCTTAGCACATAATTATCCACTGTAACCATAGCACCTTAGCCTAGTCTGAATTTTCCTTCTTGTTCAAAAGCTTTATTTCCAGGAGAACTCACCTTCTATATAATTCTGATCTGTCTGTAGTCTCTATATTTTTTTTATTTTTTATTTTTTTGAGAGAGAGAGAGAGAAGTAGGGAGAGAGAGAGAAACAGGAACATTGAGCTGCTCCTGTATGTGCCCTGACCAGGCAATCAAACCAAACACAACCTCTGTGCTTCGGACGATGCTCCAACCAACCAAGCTGTATTCTCTATTTTTTAATCTAATACATTTTCTGGTTTAAAGCCTCTTACCTCCCCCAAGCTACTACCATCACTTGCTAACTTTGTGCAGAAAAATAAAGCTGAATACTAATGATGTGAGTCTACTGGTTGCATGAACTCACTGTAGCCCACTTGTCAATGTCAGGATGGTTTGCCAGGAGGGCCGTGGAGAGGCCATGGCTGTCTCTGGAGGGCAGAGCATTGGGCTTCACTGTCCTGCACCACACTGCTCCCCAGAGCCCTGCCAGACAATTTCTCTGTGAACAATGTAGCCAAGAGCATTCTAGGCAGTCCATTTGAGCAGTTCGGGTTTTCAGCACATCTGTTTAAGGCAGTTCTTTCTGATCCAGAAACCACCAGTGGTCTCTGAGGATGCTGCAGGTGATTTGTTAGCTAATCCCTCAAGATATTTAAGTCAATAATATGGTAATGTTATGCATCTGCATCTGGAATTAATAATTTACTCAATCAGAAACAGGATAATAATTTTAAAGAGATGCACTTCTCCCAATTTGTTGTTAGTGCTGTGTGTGGGTTTCCTTCCTTTTCTTTCCTGGCACCTGGAAGTGAGGGTGTTGGTGTGTACTAACAGGCGTGAGGGTTCCTGCTGTGTGGGCAGTGCCTGTCTCTGGTGTCTGAGAGCCATCCTCTTTATATTCACTTGCGGAATCCAGGACCCGTGACTGAACCTCTGGCCTGAAATGCAGGTGGCTGTACAGGGTCGTCTGAATCAGCTGTTCTTGGATGATAATGAACGAGACTCTGCAGCAGAACAGAGACTTCTCAGCCCTGTACAGGGGCCAGAGGTTGCAGAGAAGTGGGAGGCAGAGACAGAAAAGGAAGGGAAAGGAAGGACCTACATGAAACTGAATCTGTGCAACATCTCCAGCGCTGCTCTGCAGGAGGTTGTATGTTGAGGACACAGAAAGAAGTTCCCACTCACTGTCATTCAAAAATGCCTTTTTGTCATGCTTAATGTCTTCTCTGCTCCTCAGGAAGGCCAGGTCTACATCTTCCACTAAAAACAACAGAAACAGTTGACTTTCCCATAGACAGAGAGGCACCAACATCAAATCCTTCCTGTCACTTCTGCCTCCACATGTACAGTCTTATTGAGATGGGGTTGAATATAATAACCATTTTTCCCAGTGATTCGGGGTGGGAAGGGAGAGAAAGAGAGAGAGAGAGAGAGAGAGAGAGGCATCAACTTGTTCCACTTAGTGGTGCATTCATTGGTTGCCCCACTGGGGATCAAACCCACAATGTTGGTGGGCCAGGATGACACTCTATCCACTGAACCACCTGCCCAAAATGGTTGTAACCATTTTGAATTAGCAGTAGAGGTGTGGAATAAAATCTTTTTAGCCATAAAAAAACCCTGTGAATTTAGGATTCAGATTCCACTATTCATAGAACAAAGGAGCTGCTCCTATAACTTGTATAACATTCTCAAAGGCAGTGGGGGGCTAATATTGTATTCCCAAAGCAACAGTAGCAATTGGGCTACACATCTGGGCACAACACTACACTTGGTCTGAATTACAGCAGGAGCCAAATAACTGCAGGAAGATATTTAGATATGTAAAAATTCAATTACGCACAGGAATAAAATAGACTGGAATAGTGGCATGATATAATTACACGTAAGTGTGCCAACAATCCAGCCCAGGTGTTTCTCCCTAGACGACTGGTGGTTTACCTGTGTGCAGAATGCTATTGAAGGTGAGGCTGCAGTTCTGGATATCAAATGGAAAAGCATATGTCTCTAGACTGCACACAGAGACCACCTGGATGGACTTAGAGTTCTTAATGGTCCCAGACGAGTTCACATAAACATAGGGAAGCTCAGGTAGTCTTTCAATGTCCACACTGTATGAAACACAGAGACCTTGTTGTTACAGGGAGAGCGTTAGTCATTTCAACACAGAGAACTGATCATGGGATGGTAGTGACTGTACACTTAGGACACCCTCACAAAGATGGATTCAGCAACGACACTTCATACATGAACTCACTTGCTTCTGTTACAACACAAACATAATCCGTGAGTCATAAAATCTATATCTTAAATGAGATTGACTCATGGCACTTTTAATCTGAATATTCCCAACAATGTGTTCCTCTTCAAATTGAAAAATAGAAAAATAGCAATGAGTGAGCAAGTCAGCAGAAACTGGCCTGAATATTCTAAGCAGTCTAAACCCCACAGAAATATACCCAACGCACTTACAATTCATTAATGATGATATCAGGGGCCCAGATGGCACTTAGAGGTAGAGAGATCTCCTTAATATCATCAAACATGCTGGAATTCCATGATAAAAACTCATCATCCCAAACCTGTTAGGAGTAGCCAAAAAGGCAACTTATCAGAAAGGGGCAATATCAACCTTACCAAAGAATTAAAGAGAGGTTTTCATAAACAGCTCAGTTGATCAGCCTATTGGTACTATGTATCTAATAAGGTAGGGCTTTCCCTCCAACTCCTAAAGATGGTAGCCTCAACCTGAAACCATGGCATATATACATATATGAATTCTAATAAACCAAGTTTGCTGCAAATCTAAGGAACTGTAAACAAAAAGATACTATTCAATATTTATTCCTTAGAGTCATAATATTTTCAAACAGATCAAGATCAGGAGTGCAGCAAGCAGGGAAAGAAGCAATCATTTACCTCATGATACCATACACTGGTCTTTAATTTTTGGTTCTGCGCATCCTGTAAATAAATAAATAAATAAATAAATAGAACGCACACCAAACATAAGCATGTCAGTAAATCAAAACCCATTTCAACAATATGACAATTCAGAAGGAGAGAACCAAATGTAAATAAATAATGCTGATTTTGAAAACATCTTGACTCTTAAAGATCTGAGTATTTTCAGTTCTTATTTATTACACATACCTGTCACTATGAGCATTACTATATTTCTATGACAAAATGGCAATTTGACTGTACTTGGCATCTTGAATGATTTGCTAATCTCTTTCCCATTCTAATTAGTTACTCAGCCATAAATCAGACTAAAAAATGATATGTAGTCGAAGCCAATTCCAGGCTAAAAGGATAAAACCAAGCATTTATTTGTAATCAAGATATTATTCATACTCATTCAGCGAGTGTTACCTCAGCTGCCATTCTTAAGTTACCTTATGTTTGGATTTCTCATAAAATAGACTAAATGAGCATGTAAATGGGGTACACTTTTGATGATATAAATAAATGTGATTTCCCATGTCTACAATGAGTCAGTGATTTTTTAAAAAGACCCCCAGCAACAAAACCAAAAACATACTCCTCTTTATTAATTTTTTCATATCTAATCTAGTAAAGAACATTCTAAAATGACCATGTTCTTAGAGATTAGAAAAAAATATCTTATACCATAATAAAAAAAAAGGTTAACTCAAAATGAATCATAAGTCTAAATGTAAGAGCTAAAGCTATAAAACCTTTAGAGAAACACATGATAAATCTTCATGACTCTGAATTAGGCGTTGGCTTCTTCGCTATGATACCACAAGAGCAAGCAACAAAAGAAAAAATAAATGGGTCTTTATCAAAACTAAACATATTTGTACTTTAGAGGATATCATCAAGATGTTAAAAGACAGCTCACAGAATGGGAGAAAATGTCTGCAAATCACTTATCTGGTAAGGGCTTTGTATCTAGAATAAACAAATAAGACATAATTCAACCATAACAACAACAAAACTTGAAATGAACAAAGTGCCAAATTAATCTTGAGAAAGAAAAATAAAACTGGATGCATAAAGTTCCCTGATTCCAAACTCTATTGCAAAGCTTTGGTAATTAAAACAGTATAGTATTGTCATAAAAACGGACACATAGGCTTAATGGAACAGAATAGAGAGCCCAGAAATAAACTCACACATATATGATCAATTAATTTACAACAGAGGAGACAAGAATATACAGTGTGGAAAGGACAGTCTTTTCTTTTTGTGTGTGTGACAGAGACATAGAGAGGGACAGATAGGGACTGACAGACAGGAAGGGAGAGAGATGAGAAGCATCAATTCTTTTTTGTGGCACCTTAGTTGTTCATTGATTGCTTTCTCATATGTGCCTTGACCAGAGGGCTAGAGCAAACCAAGTAACCCCTTGCTCAAGCCAGCGACCTTGGGCTCAAGCTGGCGACCTCAGGGTTTTGAACCTGGGTCCTCTGTGTCCCAGTCTGATGCTCTAGCCACTGCACCACCACCTGGTCAGGCAGTCTTTTCAATAAATGGTGTTGGGAAAACTGGACAGCCACATGCAAAAGAATGAACTGGACCACTACCTCACATAAAAATTACCTCAAAATGGAATACGGAATGTAAGACCTGAAATCATAAAACTCCTAGAAAAACACATAGGCAATAATCGCCTTGACATAATTTTTGGCGATGATTTCTTTGACTCTGACATCAAAAGCAAAAATAAACAAGTGAGATGGGACTATGTCAAATTTAAAAGCTTCTGCACAGAAAAGGAAACCAGCAACAAAATGGAAGGCAACCTACTGAATGGGAGAATATAACTGCAAACCATCTATCTGATAAGGGGAAAATATCCAAAATATATAGAGAACTCACATAACTCAGTAACAAAATAATCTAATTAAAAATGAGCAGAAGATCTGATTAGACATTTTTCCAAAGAAGACACACCTAAGTACATGAATAGATGCTCAACATCATTAATCATCAGGTAAGTGCAAATCAAAACCACAATGAGATGTCACCTGACACCTATTAAAATTGCAATTATCAAAAGACAAGAAATAACAAGCGTTGATGAGGATGTGGAAAAAAGGGAAGCCTTGTGCACCCTGAGTAGGAACGTAAATTGGTGTAACCACTATACAAAACAGTACAGAGGTGTCTCAAAAATTTAAAAATAGAACTACAGTATGATCTAACAATTCTACTTCTGGGTATTTATTCGAATAAAATGAAAACACTAATTCAGGAAGATATACACACCCCCACATACATTGCCACATTATTTACAATAGCCAAAGTATGGAAACAACCTAAGTGTTCATCGATG
Source organism: Saccopteryx leptura (assembly GCF_036850995.1). Taxonomy (NCBI): domain Eukaryota; kingdom Metazoa; phylum Chordata; class Mammalia; order Chiroptera; family Emballonuridae; genus Saccopteryx; species Saccopteryx leptura. Next base: position 103,451,352 of record NC_089503.1, read on the forward strand.
GATGAATGGATAAAAGAATTGTGGTACATATATAGAATGGAATTCTATTCATCCATAAAAAGAATGAAATCATGCCATTTGCTTCAACAAGGATGAAACTTGAGGGTGTTATGTTAAATTAAATACGTTAGACAAAGAAAGACAAATATAATACGATGTCTCTCAAATGCAGAATCTAAAAATCAAAAACAACAGCAAAATTCCAAGCTCATAGATAGAACAGATTGGTGATTGCAAGAGGTAAGAAGTGGCAAAAATATGTGAACTGGTGTTTTTTTTTAAGTTTAATTAAGTTAAAATTTAAAATTGTAAAAGAAAACAAAAGAACAGCTTGATTTTTAACCATAATAAAGGTTTAAGGGCTTTGGAAAGCACTATAAGTCTTAGTGATTGTAAAAAGCCACTTATGATACAACATTAGTTTTCTAGAAGATAATTAAATTTGAGCATAAAAACTATGATTTTTTTTTTTTTTTTTTTAGAGAGAAAGTGGGCAAACCCAGGGTTTTGAACCGGCAACCTCAGCATTCCAGGTCAAAACTTTATCTACTCTGCCACCACAGGTCAGGCAAATTATGACTATTTAAAAAGAAAAAACTTGTAGTAAAAATAATAAGAAATTTTGTATTTCATAAGAAAATCTTAATATTCAAAATAAAACACTCAAGAGAACATCTACAAAGGCTTTGAAGGTTATGTGCTTTGTGTAATATTTATTGGCTTCCAGTTGATTTCTTTTTACTAGTAAGGATAAAATTCTATTCCTCTATGAGAAAATCCCGTACAAAAATAAAAAATGAACAAAGGACTGAATAGACATTTTTCCAAGGGAGATATACAATCATGCACCACTTAACACTGAGCTGTGTTCTCAGAAATGTGTCATTAGGTGATTTTATTATAGTGCCAACATCATAGGGTGCACTTACACAAACATGGATGGTATAGACTACCACACACCTAGGCTTAAGGAATAGCCTATCGGTCCTAGGCTATAAGCCTATACAGCATGTTACTGCACAAAATAACAGGAGACTTAATCAAGCATAGGAGAAAATGATGCAGTCAAGAGATGCAGTAACACAAGTGTACGAGGCTGCTGCTAGCGTATCACAGCACACTGGTAATACAACAAACTTTATAAGTAGAAAGAGTACATACACTCTATAATAATGAGAAAAAGCATATATTGTCAATACATAACCCAGAAGTAGAGTTGTTTATTATCATTATTATGTATGTACTATACATAATTGTGTGTGTTACACTTTGATACGACTCAGTGCACTAGGTTTATTTACACCAGCATCACCACAAACAATTGAGTAATGGGTTGTGCAATGACATTACTAAGTGACAGAAAATTCTCAACTGTCGTTATTATCTTACTAAATCACTACCATCTATGCAGCCCATCATTGACCAAAACATTGTTATGCAGCACGACTGCACAAAATAGCTAATAAGCACAGGAAAAGATGATCAACACACTGCTATTAACCAAATTGTGTCTTTCAAAAGTCATGTGACTATTTGGAGATAGAGACTTTAAGAGGTAATTAAGGTTAAATAAGGTCATAAGGGTGGAGCCCTAGTCCATTAAGGTTGCTGGCCTTAGAAGAAGAGAAAAAGAAGGTCTCTCGCTTCCTCCATGTGAGAAGGCAGTCATCTACAAGCCAGGAAGACAACTCTAACCAGGAATAAAATTAGCTAGAATTTTGATCTTGGACTTTTCAGCCTCCAGAACTGTGAAAAATAACTTTCTGTTGTTTAACTCAGTCTATGGTATTTGCTATGGCAGTCCGATGTATGCTAAGTGACAAAAGTCAGTCACAGAAGACCATTGATTCTATGATTCCATTTATATGAAATGTCTAAAATAGGCAAATCTATAGAGACAGAAGTAGATTAGGGTTTGCCTAAGGCTGGTGGAGGTGGGCTGTAAGATGTGACTGCTAGTGATATGGTAGTTCTTTCTGAAGTGTTGACATATTCTAAAATTAGTGGTGATGGTTGTAGAACTCTGATCATACTAAAAACCACTAAATTATTAAGCTGCTGTTCTAAAATTGTATTGATGGAGAAAAAAATATATTCTGAAGATATTTCCAGAAAATTTAAGTAAGAAGGCTGATACAAACCATTAATGAAATCAACTTGAACTCATATTTTTAACTCCTTTTTATGTATAAAAATTGTACCCTTAGAGAGGAAGAGATGTAAAATTAAATGTGTAAAACATTTTCCCTAATGACTTAAGTTCAGAGCTAAAGAGTCATTTAGATAACCTTTATGTTTCTGTAATATTTAGTACAAATTTTAATAAAATAATAGAGTTAGGGGAGTTGATGGCATGAAAGTAAATATTCCATTTTACTCCCAGAACAGGCTATATTAAATTCATTATCCAGTCAATTATTCAACCACATCAAAAATGCGTGATTTTCATGCATAGGGTCAAGACTACCACTCTCTTCAATCCAAGTTGGGTGGGTGAGCAGGAAATACTATTGATGTTTAGTCCATTCGAATGGTGTACCTGGAATAGTATAGTATACAGACTATACAGACATACACAGAATGGCATCATTTGAAAGAGGAACAATAAAATTTTTATATTAAAGTTCCCCCTTTTTGCAATCATGGAAGCAAGTTGCTAATGAATAATCACTTCTAAGTACCTTGAGAAGAAAGAAGGGGTTGTGCAGCTATGGAGTGTCCCTGCTTTCACGACTTGATAGCAGCTAGTATGAGCAGACTTGCTCTACACATTTTTGTGGACTTCAAATGGATGCTTGAGAAAGGCAGGTTTTAAAACAGAATACAACATGGAAAGGCTGAACTCAAAAGTAGTTCCACAAGTAACAGCTGGGAGGAGGAAGAGAGGGGATGCCCAGCCAAGATTAGCAATGACGGGGCCTGGCTATAGAAAAAAGACTTCTCCTGAGATCTCAAGGTTACATGACGCCATGTCCTCCAAGTCTTACCAGCTGAGAGATCCTGAAATAAGTCACATCTCACCCATGAAAGCATAAAAGGATTAGTTCTAGGCTTAGTTGCAATCAATGAGGGTCCCCCACAAATAGGAAAAAAAAACAAATCCAAATGCAGTTCACATTACTGGGAAATATAGCTGTTCACTACTGTTTTTTTTCTTCCTCTTCTTTTCCAAGTGAAAGGAGGGGAGATAGAGAGATAGACTCCCACATGTGTTCCGACCTGGATCCACCTGGCAATCCATCTAGGGCCAATGCTCTCTGCCTATCTGGGGCCATGCTCGCAACTGAGATATTTTTAGCACCTGAGGTGTAGGCTCTATGGTGCCAACCTCAGTACCTGGGGTTGATGGGCTTGAACCAATTGAGCCATGGCTGTGAGAGAGAAAGAGAGAGATAGAGAGAGAGAGAGAGAGAGAGAGAGAGAGAGAGGGCGGAGTCTGAGGGGTGGAGAAGCTTCTCCTGTGTGCCCTGACCAGGAGTTGAACTCAGGACATCCACATGCCGGGTCACATGCTGGGCCAACACTCTATCACTGAGCCAACTGGCCAAGGCCTTCACTGCTCTTTTACAACAAATATACTTCTCCATCTATGACATGCCTTGACCAGTTTCTTTATCACTGGCGTGCCAAGTCACCATACTGCGTTGGCCCAGTCATGTGGCTGGGGGAAGGTTTCCACGTTTTATTTCCACTTTACTTTTGTTCAGTTGATTCCTATTAAGTGCCATGTTGAAGCCTTAGCTCGTTTTTCTCTCCTTACCCACTTGCTTCATCATATTATATGTAATAATAGTGTGAAGAATTTCTTTTCCAACATATGGGGGTGTCTGGAAGGATTCATCATTCAGCTAAACAACACAATGTCAAAAAGGAGTTGGAGGCTAAAACTGAATCTTTTTTTTTTGTCAAAGGAAGCAAGTTTCTCAACACCAGCTGGTGAACATAATTGGTTCTCTAGTGGCGTTATTCACAGCGTTACTGTGTGTGTGTGTGTGTGTGTGTGTGTGTGTGTGTGTGTGTGTGTGTGTGTCTTTTTTTCTTTAGATACCTTCCATCTTGGCTTGTTAAAAGCAAAGGATATTTCAGAGAATTGGAATTCATTAGTCTTCCTAACAGAGGGAGTCTATTTAGGTCTAAATTGGCGGTTAGCAAATATACAGATACTTCCCACACATCCTTATTTATCTTCCCCATTTCTGAAGACTATAGGAACAGATGCCTTGGCGTCTGGCTGGGAGGCGCTAGTCAGCGTACTGGAATACAAAGGTATCTGAGATTCCGAATTGACAAAACTCAATAGAAACAAATTGAAATAGAGTAGAAATTGAGTAGATTATCTCTATAATCAAATGTCCCAAAGGTACTCATAATACTCAGACATCTAAGACCAGACTGTAGTCTTTCATGTAAACAAAGGAAGAGGCAAACCATTCTAATGGCAATGAGATGTGGTGATGGAAGCCGAGCTGGAAGCTCTTCCTTCCAAACAGAAGTTGCCAGCAGTTCAGCTGTGTGCAGATGCATCTAGCAAGTTATCTATTCACACTGGGGGTGTCCTTGTCTGAGCAGAATCTGTGAAAGATTTGGTCAAGCCCTTCAAAACTGACCTTAGCCTCTGGAATGAACTCTAGGCTTTAACCTACCTGAATGTAATAAAGACATTTGCAAAGCATATTAGACTACTAATTCACTCATAAAAACAAGCCTAGAATTCATAGTTACATATTTTAATTGACTAATTAGTTTGTTAGTCAAATATCTCTTCAGTATCTTTGAAGTAAGATACTGTTTTGCATATTGGGGGGAATATGAGCAAGAAAGACCAAGTAACTTATTAATAAGTTAGAGTACAGGACTTTTTTGTGTGTGACAGAGACAGAGAGAGGGACAGAGAGGGACAGACAGACAGGAAGGGAGAGAGATGAAAAGAATCAACTCTTAGTTGTGGAACCTTAATTGTTCATTGATTCTTTTCTCATATGTGCCTTGACAGGGGGCCTCAGAGAGAGTGACCCCTTGCTCAAGCCAGAGACCTCGGGCTCAAGCCGGTGAACCTTGCTCAAACTAGATGAGCCGGCGCTCAAGCTAGCAATCTCGGGCTTTTGAACCTGTGTCCTCCGCATCCCAGTCCGACGCTTTATCCACTGTGCCATCTCCTGGTAGGTAAGTACAGGACATTTTAACAAATAACTATATGCATTGAGAAATATACAGGCTTTAGTGGATTTCAAGAAAGAAGACGTTGCTGTCAGCTGGAAGAACTGAGGGGAAATTATACGAGGAGCTGAGATTTGAAGGATTATAATATTTTGCAGATGGAGAATGAAAAGGAAGATGTTCCGTGGAGGAAACAGCAGAGTGAATGGCATACAAGCAGGAAACAACAAGGGGTTCAGTTGCAACGTAGTATTGAGCACATGTAGACGATAAGGTTCAGACAGCAGATGGGGATAAAAACAGAGGAATGGAATATAAGATATTTTCAGATTTCTCAAGGGAAGTTTGCCATATCCAATAATATGCTATGTCTAACACATTCTAGTAAAAATTAGTATTGTCCACACCAGTGGAGAAAAGCACATCTATTTAATTACCATAAGGGATCTGATTTTATTCTTTTTTTAAATTAAGGTAGGAAGAAAGAGTTTGATAAAACTTTTCAGCTTGGTATAGTTGTTGTAAGGGAAAATATTAATATAGACACCTTACTCGTTTTCTATACTTATCTCCATAAAGCCTCTAAAGGAAAGTCAACAATTTTACTTTTTTTCTTCTGCTTTTCCAAGTGAGAGGAGGGGAGATAGTGAGACAGACTCCCTCATGCACCCTGACTGGGATCCATCCAACAACCCCTGTCTGGGGTTGATGCTCTGCCCCTCTGGGATCATGCTTGCAACTGAGCTACTTTTAGTACCTGAGGCAGAGGCTCCTGGGAGCCATCTTCATCACCCAGGGCCAATCTACTCAAACCAACTGAGCCATGGTTGTGGGAGGAGAAGAGAGAGAGAGAGAGAGAGAGAGAGATTGCTTTTCGGCCTTTTGGCTAAGATCAAGTGTAGAGAGAGAGGAAGAGAGGGAAGGGAAAGGGTGGAGAAGCAAATGGTCGCTTCTCCTGTGTGGGCTGGGAATCAAACCCAGGGCATCCACACACCGAGCCAATGCTATGCCACTGAGCTAACTGTCCAGGGGGAATTTTGTTTTATATTAATCAATTTGAAGTTAGAAAGTGGAAGGATGAGGAGAGGGCTACAAGGTTGTTTGAATTCCTTACTCAAGGCTAATTATTCCTCTGCCTGAGGTTTCACATAACATGACTCATATCATATGTCTTTTTTCAAATCCTGTTTTTTTTCTTTTTGCCAGTGTACAATTCTAATAATAACCCATTGACAACTAAATAATAAGGATTAATTTTCTTTTTTTTTTTTTTTTACTTTTTTTTAATTAATTTTTAGAGAGGAGAGAGAATGAGAGAGAGAGAGAGAGAGAGAGAGAGAGAGAGAGAAGGGGGAGGGAGGAACAGGAAGCATCAACTCCCATATGTGCCTTGACCAGGCAAGCCCAGGGTTTCGAACCAGCGACCTCAGCATTCCAGGTCGACGCTTTATCCACTGCGCCACCACAGGTCAGGCGATTAATTTTCTTAAGTGGGTGAAGATATAGCCCCAGGAAATTGTCTCTAAAATTCTCAGTTCAATATACAATTAGGAAGAGACTTAAAGGAGTTTTTATTGGAGTTTTGTATAAGAGTAGATCTTTTAGAATAGAGTTGGGTATTTCCTAGCATTTAATTAAATAATATTTTCAGGATCATCAATCTATTTTTTCTACTAGTGTGAGTGAGAAATAAAGCTAGGAAAAATAAAATTGGTTGCTAGAAGTGATGGGGTTTTTTTTGTATTAGTGAAGCTATCCTACTGACAAAGAAATAATGATTAGGGGTTTATCTAAGCTGGAAGAAAATTATTCTAAAATAACTTGCATAAGACAAATAATTTAAGCCCTATTATAACATATCAATTATACTTTCAGTTTCAAATTACTTTTTATCAATTGCAATGTCTAATTCTCAGTCAGAAAACCAGAGTCTATGATTCAGAGCATAGCAGTAAGATATTGACATGGAAAAACACCTGCAACAAAAACACTGGTTCCTCAAAAATTTTTAAATGAGACTATCTTATGACCCAGTGATTTCACTTCTGGGGATATACCTGAAGAAACCCAAAACACTCATTCAAAAGAATATACGCACCTCTATGTTCATTGCAGCATTATTTATAGTAGCCAAGATATGGGAGCAACCAAAGTGCTCAATAAATAAGTGGGTGGACCAAGAGGATATTCTGCTAAGTGAAATAAGTCAGACAGAGAAAGACAAATACCATATGATTTCACATCTATGTGGAATCTAAAGAGCAAAATAAATGAACAAACGAAATAGAAACAAACCTGTAGATGCAGAGAACAGACTGATAGTTGCCTGAGGGGAGGGGAGCTTTTGGAGGATAAAGTGAAAAAAGTGAAGAAATTAAAAAGTCCAAACTGGTAGTTACAGAAGAGTCACATAGGGAATATAGTCATTAATGTTATAATAAGTACATATGATGCCAGGTAGGTACTTAAAATATTAGGGGGATCACTTTGTAAAGTATATGATTGTCTTACCACTGTGCTGTACACCTGAAACTAATACAGAATAATATTGAATGCAAACTGTAATCAAAAGATAAAATTTTAAAAAGGAAAGAAAAAACACTTCCATTAAAATAAATCAAAGAGGAATTATTTTAATTTAATTCAATTTACATATTTTAAAATGACATTGCATTGTAGAGTATATTATGTATGTAAATGTAAAATTAAGGACAAAAGTTGTATAAAGGATGGGGAGCAGGTAAATGAAATGTTACTGCTATAAGATTTATACATTTTAGGTGAAGTATGATAACATTAATTCTAAGTAGATTATATTAAGTGAATAATGGATATGGAAATCCTTAAAAAATCATTGAAAAAAATATATATAAAGAGAGATGCTAAAAGACCAATAGAAGAACTAAAATCAAATATTTTAAAAGATCAATTTACCTAAAATAAAGTAGAATTAGAGGAAAAAAAGAACACAGAACAAAACAAAACCAATGGGACGACCAGAAAACTAGTAACAAGATGGTATCAGTAAATGGACAAAACACTTCAATTAAAATGTGTAGATTGACCAGTTCAAAAAGCAATACCCTGGAATACTGCTCAGCAGCAAAAATAAATGAACTATTGAAAGGCACACCAGCTTTGAATAAAATGAAAGGAATTATACTGAATAAAAAATACTCAAATCTCAAAGGTTACATACTAAACAGTTCCATTTACATGTAGACACAAATCAGAAGCAACCCACATATCCAACAACTGTTAAATAGATAAACAAATTGCAATACCTTTGATGTACACAACAACGCAATGTGGATGATCCCAACAGTATTATATTAAGTGAAATAAGCCAAAACAAAGGAAAAAACACTATATGATTTCATTTATATGGCACTCTGGGAAGGCAAAACTATAATAAGAAAATAAACTCAGTAGTTTCAGGGGACTGGTGGGTAGAAGGAAAGGCTTTGCTTAAGAAAGATGAGTTCTGGTCCTGGCTGATTGGCTCAGTAGTAGAGCATCAGCCCAGTGAGTGGATGTCCCTGGTTTGATTACTGGTCAGGGCACACAGGAGGGACGCCCATCTGCTTCTCCACCCTTCCCCCTCTCCTTCCTCTCTGTCTCTCTCTTCCCCTCCTGCAGCCAAGGTTCCACTGGAGCAAAGTTGGCCTAGGTGCTGCCTCAGGTGTTAGAATGGTTCAGGTTGCAACAGAGCAACGTCCCAGATGGGCAGAGCATTGCCCCCTGGTGGGCTTGCCAGGTGGGTCCCGATTGGGTACATGCAGGAGCCTGTCTCTCTGCCTCCCTGCTTCTCACTTCAGAAAAATACCAAAAAAATAAAAATAAAAATGAAAAGATGAGTGCCATTTTGTGTCATTTACACTTCAACTTAAAAATGTCTCAGTGTTATAAGATGCAGCAAAAACAGTGCTTAGAAGGAAATTTAGAACTTTAAATACTAAAATTATTAAAAAAATTAAAATCAATAATGTAAGTTTCTACTTTTAAAAACTAGATAAAGAAGAAAAATTAAATGCAAAGTGAGAAAATAAATAAAGATATGAGCAGATATCAATGAAATAATAAAACAAATGATAGAGAAAATTTTAAACCAATATTTCAATATTTGGTTTTAAAAAAAACAACACACAAACAAACAAGAAAAATTGATTAACCCTTGGCAATATTGGCCAAGGGAAAATAAGAGAAAACACCAGTTACTGATATGAGAAATGTAAAAGACAATATCACTAGAAATCTTATGGACACTAAAAGAATAAAAAATAATACTATAAACAAATAAATTTGACAACCTGGATGAAAGAGACAAATTCCTTGAAAAATACAAAATACCAAAGCTGAAACAAGAAGAAATAGAAAATTTGAACATTCCTACATATTCCTTATCCCAAAAATAAAAAGGAATAAAAATGGTGTTGGAACAACTCCTACAAAAACACAAACAAAATAAAATAAAACAAAGAACCCAGATACCTTCCCACAAAGAAAATCCCATCCCAGATGGTTTTACTGGTGAATTCTATCAAACATTAAGAAAGGAAAATATTTGTACTACACTCCTTCAGAAACTTGAGGAACACTTTTAATTAGTTTTATAAGGCCAACATAAACCTGACACCAAAACCAGACATACATTACAAGAAATGAAAACTACAACCCACTCACTAACATAGATGTAATCTATATTAAGTAGGAACTCAAATCCAGAAGTATCTATATAAAAGAAATGACATATCACAATCAAATGAAGATTATTCTAAGAATGCAGATAGTTTAACATTTGAAAATCAATTAAAATAATTTATTCTTTTAACTGCATAAAACAGAAAAAGGATCATACGATCATCCAAATAGATTTTAAACACCTGATGAAATTATTATTTAAAAAATTCTCAGCATACAAAAAACAGAAGAAAAGTTGTTCAACCTGATAAAGACAATTAAAAAAAAGATATCTAGCATTATAGTTGATGTAAGTTTTTCCCCCCTAAGAATGGGAACAAACAAGCATTTCTGTTCTCAGTACTTCTGATAACATTGTAAGAGAAATATATATATATATTTTCTTAATTCAGTGAGAGGACGGAAGGCAAAGGCAGACTCCCGCATGTGCCCCAACTGGGATCCACCCAGCAAGCCCCCTGAATGCTCTGTCCATCTGGGGCATTGCTCTGTTGCTCAGCAACTGAGCTCTTATTAGCACCTGAAGTGGAAGCCATGTAGCCATCCTTAGCACCCAGGGCCAACTCACTCCAATTGAACCATAGCTACAGGAGGAGAAGAGAGAGAGAGAGAGAGAGAGAGAGAGAGAGAGAAATGAGAGCAGATAGGGGTGGAGAAACAGATGGACACTTCTCCTGAGTGCCCTGAACTGGAATCAAACCTGGGACATTCACATGTCAGGAGACTGACCCAACTGGCCAGGCCAGGAGAAACCTTAAGCAATGCAATAAGACAAAAAAGAAAAATAAAGAGCTTACAGATTAGAAAAGAAGAAGTAAAACTGCTTGCAGATGACATAATTGTGTATGTAGACAGTATTAATCTATAAAAACTCCTAAAACACATAAGTGAATTCACCAAGGTTGCAGGACCACAAAGTCAATATGCAAAATCAATCATATTTCTCTATGATAACAATAAATAACTAGAAAATTTTAAAAAATTAGTAAAAAATTTAAAATAATATTTTTAGTGACATTTAAACACTTTGGGATAAATTTAATAGGAATATGTGTAAAACTTCTACATTAGGATTATAAAATACTACTGAAGGGCCAACTAAATGGAGAGATGTACCATGTTCAAGAATTAGGAAAACTCAATATTCTTAAGATGTCAATTCTTCCCTAAATATCTCAATAGATCCCACATCATTTGATAATAAAATAATAATAATAATAATAATAATAACAAACTCCAAGCAGTTTTCTTAAAAAGTAGAAACAGACAGTGGCTCTCTTTCTCTGGAGAATGCCAGTGCCGTCCCCACTCCTTCCACAGCTCATCTCTCTGACTTTTATTTTTCTAAACTCCAAAGAAAAAAAATTACACCCTCTTTTGCCTCTGTAACCTATTCCCTAAGCTCACTCAGCGCAACTGGCTCATGTTTTCTACCTCTATGACTTTCTAAATAAACTTTGTCTTTAAAAATGATAAATAAACAAACAAACAAATAAATAAACAAAATTGAAATAGAAATGGACAAGGTTATTATAAAACTAATGAAGATAAGGCCCTGGCCGGTTGGCTCAGCGGTAGAGCGTCGGCCTAGCGTGCGGAGGACCCGGGTTCGATTCCCGGCCAGGGCACACAGGAGAAGCGCTCATTTGCTTCTCCACCCCTCCGCCGCGCTTTCCTCTCTGTCTCTCTCTTCCCCTCCCGCAGCCAAGGCTCCATTGGAGCAAGGATGGCCCGGGCGCTGGGGATGGCTCTGTGGCCTCTGCCCCAGGCACTAGAGTGGCTCTGGTCGCAACATGGCGACGCCCAGGATGGGCAGAGCTCGCCCCCTGGTGGGCAGAGCGTCGCCCCTGGTGGGCGTGCCAGGTGGATCCCAGTCGGGCGCATGCGGGAGTCTGTCTGACTGTCTCTCCCTGTTTCCAGCTTCAGAAAAATGAAAAAAAAAACAAAAAAAAAAAAAAAAACTAATGAAGATATACTAAGGTTATAAAAAGCCAAACTATCTTAAAAATAAAGAACAAAATCCAGGGACTTATATGATAGTACCTGGTTTCCAGAGAAATAAACCAACACGTATTAGTTCATTTAATTTTCTATCAAGGCACTAAAGTAATTCAATGGGGAGAGGAAAGCCTTACCCAAAAAATAAAAATGAATAAAAATGGTGTTGGAACAACTCCTACATAAATGCAAACAAAATAAAATAAAACGAAAAACCCAAACATTGACCCATACCTCATACTATAACAAAAATTGTCAATAGATCACAAAACTAAATCTAAAGAGCTAAAAACTATAAATATTCTGACAGAAAATATTTTTGTGAACTTGGAATAGCAAAGGTTTCTTAGTACCCAGAAAGTACTAACCATAAATAAAGAATTGATAAAAATGGACTTTACTAAATTTAAAATTTTCTGTTCATCATTAGACCCATTAAGGGGTGAGTAGACAAGCTACAAACTGGAAAGAAACGTTCACAAGACATATCTAACAGAGGACTTGTATCCAGAACACATAAGCAACATCTATAAATCTATAATAAAAAGACTGACAACTAAATTTTAATTAAAAGGAAAATAATTAAATAGCAACTTCACAAAGAAGCTATGAAAGTAGCCAATAAGCATGTGAAAAAGATCCCTAATCATTAGTCATTAAAGAAATGTAACATAAAACCACAATAGTATACCGCTACACTGTTACCAGAATGGATACAAGGTAAAGAATCTGATACTATCAAAGGTTGATGAGGATATGGAACAATGGGAATTCTCATGGCTGACTGGCAGGAATATAAAATTACAACCACTTTGTAAATCATTCTGGCAGAGTCTTAATTATTTGACTTCTAGGTTTTACCTAAGAGAAATGAAAACATACATCCACAAAAGAATTGTATAAGAATGTTTATAACAGCTTTATTAACAATGCCCTAAAATTGGAAACAACCCAAATCTTATCAAGAGGAAAATGGATAAACAAATCATGGTCTAGCCATAACCAAATACTACTTATCAATAATAGTGATAATAATAATAATAATAATAATAAAATTACCGATACACTCAACAACATGAGTGAACCTCAAAAAACATTACGCTGAATGAAAAATCCCAACACAATAGAGGATATACAATAAAATTTCATTCATATCATGTTTTAGAAATGGCCAAAATAATCTACAAGGAAGGAAATCAGAACAGTGGTTGTATCCCTGGGTGGAGAGGACAGGGACTGACGGGGAAGGAAATGGGGAGTCTTCCTGTCTTCCTGGAGTGATGAAAATGTCTGATATAATGATAGGCATGGGGTACATAGCAGGACACAGTTCTCAAAACTCATCAAACTGTACATTGAAGACCTATGCCTTTCAATATATGTATCTTATACCTCAATGAGGAAAAAAATAGCTTTGAGAAGTAAATTGAAAAACATTCATTAAACTACTTTAACAATACAAGCTCAGCAATACCTGCTTATCAGAGAAATCGATGGGCAGTGCCAAGTGTGTCCCAGACTCACTGGGTAGGTCACCTTGTAAGGTATGCAAATGTCGAACTGCTATGTTGTGCACTTGAAACTAACACAATATTGTATGTTAACTCTATTGAAATACAAATTGAAATAAGAGAAATAAAATAAACCAGGGACCTACTGATATTGAAGACTTTGTAATAGTGCCCTGGGATAGTCATCAGGGCCACCACTTACTGAAGACTCACTAAGACCTCTGCTGGCGGAGTCACCTGAATTTTTCTCATTTCATTCTCACAACAACCCACTTTTCAGATAGAGGAGGAAAAACATACTTTAGCAAATAAATCTTCCCCCACAATTTTTAGCAAAAACCTTAGGTGTAAGGTCCCTTAGAAACTCAATATCAAGGCACTTTATTCTCTTATATTTTCAAGCAGTAAGTGACAAATGTTTTCTTACATCTACTATCACTAAGAAATGTGAACCATAAGGGGGAAAAACTGCTTACTACCATTTTTTGTTTGTGTGTTTCAGCGATACTCATAAAATGTGCACTATATCTATGACCAGGATTCTTGAAACATTTTAATTCTGTGAAACTTATATCACTTGACTATCTGCCACTCACAATGTAAGGTGGGGGCTAGAACTCATGATCTGCCTAACAAATAGTCTCCTTCGTGCTCACTGCTAAAATGAGCCCCCAGCACAACTCTGCCTTCTCAACCAGCACCTCAAGAATAAAACAGCTCCAAGCCCCTGCGTAAACAGTGGGTGGTTCTGTAAGAGGCAGCTGGAGCAGGAAAGGGTACAGTGATCCTCACCACATCCAGCACAGCACGGACAAACACATCCAGGTACACTGTGGTAGCCTCCGTCCAGTCGTGAACAGGTCTCACTTCCTTGCGGTATTTCTGTAATAGCCGCTCGGTGAGATGGTACAGAGCACAGTTCCTGGGGCGCGGTCCATGGATGGCTAGGATTCCTGGGAAAGAAAACTCACTGTGAGAAGAAAACAAGAGGAACTCTACCTCTTTAGGAGATTTCAGGTTATTCCCAGATTCCGTGGCTCCTAGCAGACAGAGTTTCAGCTCACCCCAATCTGCTAGGAGCCACTGGGTACTAGATTAGTTGGCAGACGGTTTTAAATAACTGACAGTTTGAAGTAAGCTTATAGCCTAAGTGCTCGACAGAGAAGTCTCATTGCAAAGATAAATAAATCAACCCCATCTCCAAGGATGTCAAACTACACCCACAATTTCATTTTTACACCAGTCATGCCTCTTGGAGACGGAATCCTTTCTTCATTCCTGTATCACCTCTACCTGGTACATGGAAGAAATCTTCCTAAACACTTAGCCAAAGTTGAGTGTTCCCCTTGGACTTGTCTGTTAGTCTTCCATTTGTAATTCAACAATTAATAGGAGACCCAAGCAAAAACATGGACAAACCAATGAACCCCAAGATCTGCAAGGATTTCTAAATAATGGAATTAATGAGGTTCTAATTCTTACTTTTCTAGAAAGAAAGAAAAAAAGAAAGAAAGAAAGAAAGAAAGAAAAGAAAGAAAGAAAAGAAAACAAAAAGAAAAGAAAAGAAACAAAAAGAAAAGAAAAGAAGGAAGAAGTCACTTTTCTCATTCGGCCTCTCAGAAAATTAGATCTTCATTTTGAGGAAATTCTCTCTGGTTCCAGGGAACAACCAATTCCTATGACCCAGGGAACCCTGATTTGTTGCGGGGGGGGGGGGGGGCAGGGGAAAAGAGGCTGGAGAAATGAGCATCAACAATCGGAAGTGACAGATTTGTGAGGACTTTCTCCAAATTACAGAAAGATATTTTGTTCCCAAGCTTTGCCGGGCCTTGAGGAATTCGGAGCTTTGCTAAGCCGTCGGACTGAAGCCAATTGCATGCCTCCTGGCACAGTGTGAGTGAAATCCGTCTGTAGCATCCTGCGGCATAGATTCACCTGGGCTCTCGGTGGTTTTGATAGTTATTTTGATGAGCTGCTGAAGGTATGCGGGATCTAGCAGGCAACTGTAAATGAGGTGTCTTCTCCCTGTGCGACAATCTTGTTTGTACCTATTTCTTTATGAAGGATGTCATGTCACTTGCTGCCACAGGCAGCAATTTCTATGATTTATCAATGTCATTGTGACCAAAACGCTAACAACAACGCTGGAGATGCAATTCCAGACTCATGGCAGGCAGTGGAATATTCATTTCCATTACCATCTGAACTGGGAACGTAATGAGAATATCAACTCCCTAGCTGTTCACCCGAGAAGATGCCTGAAGTGGCATCAGCTATTTGGGCGTGCGAGACTAAGGTGGGTGGCTCGCATCAGGCATCATTTTTAGGGTGTTTTGTGAACTGTGATTGTCAAAAAATGGATACCAATCTCTCTGAGATTTTTTTTTTTTTCCTAGCCCAGGGGAGAGAAGTCAGAAGCACAAAGCAAAGCTGGTGTGGTGCTTTTCCTGTGAATTTAGCTTTGGGCAACTTCACCTTTTCCCTCACTTGGAAGTTCCCAATTCAAGTCCCAGCTGAGGAAATACTGAATTTGCGTGTTTTAGTACAGGAAACAGCCTAGACAGATTTAAAACATAATGCTGAGAAATGAACATGCGTTTCCTTCACCCTCCACTCATAAAGATTCCGATTCCCATTACTATCTTCTCTAGGAAACAATCAATAGGTCTGTGATGGATAAACACATATTTTCTAGAACAGGTCAAACTCCTTGGGTAAAAAGAAAGTTCTAGGAGCTAGAACTAGGAACAAAAGAGAAATAAACAATGATAGGAGAAAAATAAAAAGCAAAAGGAAGTGGGTTTAAATAAACTCTAAGGGGAAAGAGATCTTTGTTTAAAATGGGAAGAAATAATAAATTACATTTCTACTATGAATGCAAGTTTGCCTGAGGAGAAAGATCTATTACAGGAGAGAGATTAAGGATTTAAGTGACCATTAATTAACATTAAATTATGCCCCTTGAAAGCTAATGTGACATTCACACCAGCACTAAATGACTCACAGTTAAGTGATGTTTCAACAGACACCAATGGACGCTATCAACAGGCCCAGGGAAAATTCCTTACTAGCGCTGCCTTCTAATAATCAGCTTCAAATAATTCACTTGTAAGATTTCTGAAAAGTATCATAGAATGTGTCAGGAACTGAGACACTTTTTAAGTGAAAAGAGATTTTAAAAAAATAGATAAGAATATAATAGAATTATACTTTGTTTTCTTTATTGGAATGAGTCTCTCTTACACATACCTATCTTAAAGTGTTCTGAGCACTTTGATTAAAAGAGCTATTCTGGCTTTAGTGAGTATACTATCTTTAGGATTATGAGAGTTATGCATACATCTGAGAGGTTAAAAGAAAGACAAGTTTGAGTATGTGGTGCTATTAAATACCTAATACGAACTGACTACTTGCTGTATGTCAGGTACTAAGCTGAAAACCCTTCACATGGATTAACTCATTTATCTTTTCCAACAGCCTGTTAGACAGATACTCTCCAGCCCTGTGAGTCACTATTATCATAGGTGAAGGTCTGTAGACTTATGAGGTTAAGACCACCTAAGGTCATACAGCTTGCAAGTAGAGAGGCTATAATTTAAACACAACTGATCTGTGATCTGGATCCCCTCAAAGTATTAGGACCAGCAGGGAGTAACCCTTCAAAGAAGCACAGACACACTGCGTGCTATACATTAGAGGGCAGAAACAGCCCGCTGCTATTTTCTGTGTGTGTGTTTTCAGGTCAACAATATCTTACATTTGTGCTGCACCTTCCAATTTCACTATGCACAAGAGTACTTATAGGGAAAATGAATCTCTAAGAGACTGATTGGCTTGTCCAGGGTCACCAGGCTGTGAATAGCGGAGCGGAAGCTAAACAGTTCTCTTAATCCCGGCCCCTGACCCCAGCATACCGCCTCTGGGGAGTGGCCTGCAAAATGTGGTCAGTTCAGTGACCTTCTCTTTAGAAATCATCTTGATATTAACCCAGTTAAAATTCCAAAGGATGGATTTTTCTCAACAAATGTATGATTTATGTTCAAGCACAGTCTACTAGACATTGTTAAGACACCTTTTTCTACCACATTTAAAACAAAAATCAAGCATAATACAAAAACAGGGACATTGTTAAGAATTTCTTCTATTCCCTACCTTCATTTTCTATTTTATCTTATTTTAATGCTCATAATTATTTTCTGCTAGGAAACCCATTGGCATTTAATGAAATTTTCTCTCTTTTCATTTTTATAATTAAGACAGGCTTTTAGCTTTTAAGTTCAATATCCAGGATTTTTATATTTTAATGGTAATGGCTACTTTTTATTCTCCATTCAATAAAAAAAAACCATTTCCAGTTTCTTGAGTACTGAATTCCTTCCTCATCTCCATAATTAACCCATTCCACTTCCAGCTATATTTTAGAACACAGAAGTTCAGATACGGGCTCTAGGAGAACCCACAAGAAATGAGGATACTGGGAAAGAATAGCATAAACATAAATTCTTGGTTTGTACGTGTTTTCTAGGAATTGATTGTGTCCTCACTAAAATGGTTCAATTCAGTAGAGTTAATACTGGCACCATGGAAGTTTGGTTCCAAATATTAGAATAAATATAATTGTATACTAAAAACATTCAAGTTGATGGTGCTCATCTTTGGAGACATGCTCACCTACATAGACTCTGTGTGGCTGGTGAAAACCCCTAATCCCAAGTGGTATTCAGGTGTTTGGGGCCGTGATGCGTCCCAGGGACTCTTTTTCTGGGTGACCAAAAGCTCATGATGAATCCAAGACTGTCTTGGATAATGAAAATAAATGATTCAGACACAAAAGCGAATCTGAAAAAAAAAAATGCCCTGTGCTCTCAATGTAAATTGCAACAAGGAGAGTGATTCCCAGAGAAGCAGAAGCAGAGATTTAGCAAGCAGAGCATCTCAGAGCCCATTTTCAGCTCTTTGCGAAAGCCTGCCCCCCCCCCCCACCATGACCTTGTGTGTACATGTGTATACAACTGCAGGAGCAAAGTCGTCACAATATATCGGTCTCCTTGTCACTTCACAGGACCAGCATTTACTGATGAATACACACAAACACTCGTGAGGAGTTCGTTATATGGCACAATGTGGAAAAACACTGTCTCTCATCTCTCATTTCTAAGAGTTACTATTCAATGCCGGGTTAAATCATTTGGGACTCACCTGAGGCAGCCACCAGGATGAAGGGCCATAGAGGAGACATCGCCTTTGCCAATGTTGCTGTGCAAATAGGAGAAAGGCGCACTTGCCTATTAGATGCAGTGCCACTCAATTTTTCCTGAAAAGACTCCTGTCCACTCCATTCTTCCCTGTTGGCCAGTTCATGCTGTCCTTGCTGGTGCTGTTTTGCAAGCACTAAGAGGAAACCAGAGGCAATACTGGCACCACAGAAATGTTTTGGAACTGGTGCCATTGCACTATCCCTCAACTTCTCCATTTGGTTCTGCCCCAGGGTCAGATCATGGCCAACATTTCAATTTCCCTGACATCCTGGAGCTATCTAAGTGAATAATGCAATCTAAGAGGAGCCCCTGAGGAGAGGAAACTCCACACTAATATAATTTCCCTTCCAGCCTTTACCTAAAGCAATGCTCTTGCTAACAGTCAGGACACTAATTTCATTAATAATTGAGACCCAAATAGCTGTTCTAAATATGCACTGACATCTTCAGCATTTCACAGTGGTTATTGGACTCTTGAATTACACAAAGCAAACGGAAACCTGGTATTGCCCAACAAAGAACAACTGCTAACAATACAGTGGTAACACTGCTCTTTGTTTTTCCTAAGCCCCTTTAATTAAAAGAAACATTCATTTTTGATAAAGGGGAGTGCTTTTTAAATGTTCGTTGCCCACAATTCAGAAAGTAACTGTGTAAGAGAGGATACTCTAGCCTTATGGAATATGAAAACTACTAAAGTTTAGCATCATTCAATAATTTTTTCCCACTTTTGACTGAGTACCCTCACTCTTCATTATTAAAAAAAAAAAGAGTGCCTGACCTGTGGTGGCGCAGTGGATAAAGCATCGACCTGGAAATGCTGAGGTCGCCGGTTCAAAACCCTGGGCTTGCCTGGTTAAGGCACATATGGGAGTTGATGCTTCCAGCTCCTCCCCCCCTTCTCTCTCTGTCTCTCCTCTCTCTCTCTCTCTCTCTCTCCTCTCTAAAATGAATAAATAAATAAATTAAAAAAAAAAAAAAAAAAGAATGCATAGTTCTATATATCGGGGGGGGGGGGGGGTCGAGAACCTTTTTTGGCTGAGAGAGCCATGAACGCCACATACAGTGTGTCCGTAAAGTCATGGTGCACTTTTGAAAGGTCACAGGAAAGCAACAAAAGACAATAGAAATATGAAATCTGCACCAAATGAAAGGAAAACCCTCCCAGTTTCTGTAGGATGATGTGGCAGCATGTGCGCATGCGCAGATGATGACGTAACACCGTGTATACAGCGGAGCAGCCCATGGCCATGCCAGTCGAAATGTGGATGGTTCAGAGGAAAAGTTCCATGTGTTCTGTGGCTTGCGAAATTTGAGTCTGTGACCAAAGTGCAACGCGAATATTGGCACGTTTGTAACGAAGCGCCACCACATAGCAATAACATTACTCGGTGGGATAAGCAGTTGAAGGAAACCGGCAGTTTGGTGGAGAAATCCCATTCTGGTAGGCCATCAGTCAGTGATGAGTCTGTAGAGGCTATACGGGATAGCTACCTAAGGAGCCCTAAAAAATCTGTGCATGAGCCCACATTGAACTGCACTGAATAGGTATGAAACTGGGAGAGTTTTCCTTTTATTTGGTGCAGATTTCACATTTCTATCATCTTTTGTTGCTTTCCTGTGACTGGTCAAAAGTGCACCATGACTTTACGTAAACACTGTATTTTAAAAATGTAATTCCGTGAGAGCCATACAATGACCTGTGTACATTACGCATTATTCAATAAAAATTTGGTGTTGTCCCGGAGGACAGCTGTGATTGGCTTCAGCCAACCGCAACCATGAACATGAGTGGTAGGAAATGGATTGTAATACATGAGAATGTTCTATATTTTTAACGTTATTATTTTTTTTATTAAAGATTTGTCTGCGAGCCAGATGCAGCCATCAAAAGAGCCACATCTGGCTCATGAGCCATAGGTTCCCGACCCCTGTTCTATATAATAACTCTATCTTCCATTGGTAGACTCCTAGATGCTATGGAAACAAAGACTATGTTTCATACCCTTTCCAAGAGCTGTATTCTTTTCACTATAAATGATTGTAGAGGCGCATGTGAGACAAGTTTTCACAGAACAAATTGAGAGGGGGGAAGGTGTATAACTGATCCCTGTTCTCCTAATTATTCAGCCCCTTTGTTTAGAATCTATGCAATTCTCTTCCTGATTCTCCTCTACCAATCAAATGTAGTGTGACTGGTTTTCTACTGTCGGTGAAGAGTTTCAAATAAGCAAAAGGAGAAAACTAAGATGGCCCTTGTGTGTGGAGTTGGTTTGGGGGATATCAGTGTGAACTCAGGGTTTTCAATATAGAAATCAATACCAATGGCCCTGGTGGGTAGCTCAGTTGGTCAGAGCATCGTCTCAATATGCCAAGGTTTCATTCTCGATCCCGGGTCAGGATACATACAAGAATCAACTGATGAATGCATAGATAAGTGGAACAGCAAATCAATGTTTCTCTTTCTTCCTTCCTCTCTCTAAAATCAATCAATAAATAAAAATAAAAAAATACAAGCATAAATGTGTATATACATATTTGTGCACACTCATATCCTTAGTTCTGTCTACTGAAGGGCCTGTGATCAGGGACACCCCAATAACAATGAGTAAGTCAAGCACCAGGATCTTAGAGGGATGGTGTAAGAGCCTAGAACATCTTGTTGTGTCATGAAGTAATGTTAAAAGAATGATAGGGCACGACAATGGGACAGAAGAGATAGCTTGAAGGGGCTTCTAATCGCCAACTTTGGGACAATTCGAGCATCCAGATTAATAATGATGGTTAAAAGTGATAACCTACCAATTAAGGAATAATCCACAAGTCCATACTGATTTAAATAAATAAAGGAATGGGAAGAAAGGGAGGGTTTTCCTTAGATTAAAATGCCAACTAATCAATGTGGAAGGGATGTTGGAGCCTTCCTAGTAAACATTCACCCAAGAAACATCAATGATGATAAAAGCTCGTTGGTGGAAGTTTGATGAGGAACAGGACATTTATACAACTTAGCAATCACAAAGATTGGCAGGGGGGGGGGGAGTTTGAGTGGAGAAATTTGGCAGACATGACAAAAACGAACATCAGCAGTCGCGAGCATTGTGTGGCACAAGACGGGACGAATGGAGAAGGTGCCGTGGACTTCTGGTATCCTGCCAGACATTCACAGCCTGGCCTACCAGGGAGGAAACAGACAGCCCACGTTGTGGGATGTTCCATGAAATAGAAGGTATGTAACCTTTGAAAGAGTCAAAGTTATAAAAGTCAAGGGAAGGCTGGCTGAGGAACTGCATCAAACAAAAGTGGATTAAAGATATATGACAGCTCAACGAAATGTGTGGTTCTGAATTAGATCCTTTTATTACAAAAAAAACATTTGGGGAGAATTGGTGAAACTCAAATAGAGTCTGTGGATGAGATAGTAGTAAAGTAGCATTCTGAGAGGTGAAGACCCTTGCCCAAGATTATAGGGCAAAGAAAGGTGAGCCTGGCCAGAGCACTCACCTGTCCAACAACCCTCGGACACACACACAGGCAGACTAAAGAATTAGAGCAGTAATTTTCAACCGGTGTGCCACAAGAATTTTTAAGAGATGCAATCCCTGACTATTTAGTCAGGGGCACTGAGTTCTTTCCAGTTAGATTGCCAAAATTAAAAAACGACAACTACCATGAATCAAACGACAACTGTGAATGAATCAATTACACCTATTTTTTGTCAGATTGGCAAAAAATATATTCCTTGGTGTGCCACATAATTTTAGTAATTAGTTATGTGTGCCATGAGATGAAAAAGATTGAAAATCTGTTAATGTCAACAACTTGCGGTCATCCAATCTGTTAACACAACCATCTTCCTCTTTGTCATCCAATTTCTAATCCCTCAGCTTCTCCTCTCACACTGAATCAGCAGTTCAACTGTTGGCTCTCCTTCCACTCTGTTCTTGGTTTTGATTATATTGAAATTATATAAAAGAATATTCTTGCTTCTTTTTTTTCTCCTTCTTCTTTTCCAAGTAAGAGGAGGGGAGATAGAGATACAGACTTCTGCATGAGCCCTAATTGGGATCACCTGGCAAACCCTGTCGGGTTGATGCTCTGCCCATCTGGGGCCATGCTCACAACCAAGTTATTTTTAGCACCTAAGGTGGAGGCTCCACAGAGCCATCCTCAGAGCCTGGGGCCAATGTGCTTGAACCAATCGAGCCATGGCTGTGGGAGACAGAGAGAGAGAGAGAGACAGAGAGAGAGACAGAGAGAGAGACAGAGAGAGAGAGATAAAAAGAGAGAGAGAGAGAAAGCAAAGGAAGATGGTGGAGAAGCAGATGGTCACCTCTCCTGTGTGCCCTGACTGGGCATTGAACCTGAGGCATCCACATGCCTGGCCAATGCTCTACCACTGAGTCAACCAGCCAGGGCTGAATATTCTTGTTTCTAAGAATAAAACACTAAGTACTCACAGATAAAAAGGCATCATGTTGGCAACTTACTCTCAAATGGTTGTTAGAGGGTTGGGGGGGTGAAAGTTCTACTAATTTTGCTGTGCATTTGAATAAAAAACTGAGTATTACCTAGCAGAAGAATTTTGATACAAAGTTATAGAAAGTTTATTGGAGAATTATTCCTTAGAGCTATTTATCTCTAGGTTTATTTATCTGGTGACCATGGATTAATCTGGCCATCGAAGTCCCAGCACTTCTCATCAGTTCTCTGAATCGTTGACTTCTGCCAATGGGATGCACTTGGACAAGAGGAAGACAAGCTGCAGGCAGCATAGCTATGCAGGTAGCACTTTCCATGGGAAAGGGACACAGAAGCTTGCCACTTAGGCAAAGGTATAATTGAGATGATGATTGACGTTTTATTCTTGCCCTGCATTTCAGTAAGCTATGACTCTAAGTCAGGCCTTCTGGGACAGGCTCCCTCTCCGTTTTCCTCTCACTTATTCAAATGCACATCTATTACTGGAAGGCCGTTGCTAATGATGTGTAATACAGGTACATTACGACCTTCATTAGCTAATTTAAGAACAGTCTGGCGATCCTGCCCATTAGAGCTCCTTATTGGCTGATAAATTCTGCCAAGATGGGAAAGGTTTTGTGTGAACAACTTACCTTCAAAGTAGTTTATATACAGAGGCTTCCTGGCCACTCTCTGGTGCCCTGCCCGAGCAACTGGGGGGCCAAGGTCTTTCTTTTCCCCACTTTCTCACCCTCTCTGCATTTAGTGCCTCTCCTCTGTTCAACCTATAATTTTTTTATGAAAACTGGTTGCTTTTCACTCCTAAAATACAGCAGTTTTTACTAACATTGTTTCTTACAACCCTTTAGTAAGGGATTTTGTCTCCCTTACATATCTCCTTAAGAAGGATGAATATTGGGGATGGGGACAATTCCATTCAGGTCCTTTGAGAAGACTATTGTTTAAATGAAAAATTAGAATTTTCAGAGGCTAAGCATTCAGGTTTCTTGAACACCACCTAGGAGGAAGAAAGATGCATTAATCTAAGGTTTGAATCTGCCATTCTCAGACAGCAGTTCAAAACAGACTTATCATTAAGCGAGTCCCTAGAAATATACTTTTTCCTGAAGTCCCCTCTCCACATTCCCATGAGCCTGTACGCTTGTTTCTCCATTACTTCCAAGTACAATATGGCATCTCTTAGATGGACCAGTGTCTTTTGGAGGAAGCAGGGGGAGAGAGCTTATTATGCAAATATAATAAGGAAGTGTTTATTATGCAAACAGCAACTGAGTTATGTGTCCTTTAAGACTGCTAAATAGTTTTTAATTATGGCTATATCAGTAATCCCATAAATATGCAAATGCAATTAGTTCACAAAATAGGCCTTTAAATATCTTTATTCCTCTCCAACAAAGTTCTTTGAAGTTAATAGCCAACTCCCTTTGTTCAGTCCCTTGGCAGTCCCGCTAAAAGTGACAGAAATTTTGACAGATGTACATATTCAGAGGGAACCAAATTTTTTTAGCATATCTGGTCAGGCTAGAGAAGAAAAGCAGAAATGGACACTCTGGCCAAACTCACATATTTAATAAGGATGATCCCATGTGGAATTTCTTTTACTCTATTGCACCGTCCTCTGAAATGAATACCATGGAACCCACTGGGGCACCATTGCAAATCCAAAGCTACACTCAACATTTTATTTTCTTCTGGTCCAGAATTTCATTAATAATAATAATAATGAATGCCCTGATTGGTGACTCAGTGGATAGAGCATTGGCCCAGCATGCAGATGTCCTGGGTACGATCCCTGGTCAGGATACATATGCTTCTCTCCCCTCTCCCTTTTCCCCTTCTTTCTCTTCTCCTCCCACAGCCAGTGGCTTGATTGGTTTAAGTGTTAGGCTCAGGCACTGAGGATAGCTCTGTTGATTCAAGCATCAGCCCCAGAACGGGGGTTGCTGGGTAGATCCCAGTCGGGGCACATGTGTGAATCTGTTTCTATATGTCCCCTACTCTCACTTAAAATAGTAATAGTAGTAGTAGTAATAATAATGAACTTTTTCTGATCCCTAAAAAATAAAAATTAACAAGGAAGTAGATTCCTGATGGCTCTGGCCTTCAGGGTTTACAGGACATGTTTTCTATGGGAAGTTACAGAATATAGGAGCTAAGGTTCCAGGCTTTAAGGTCAGAAACACCTTATTTTGTCATCCAGCTCATTGTTAGATACTCACAGCCTGCATAGCCTGAGTAACAGCCTTGGTCAAATTGCTTACTGTTTCTAAGCCTTAGTTTTCCAATCTGTAAAAAGAGTACCATAGGTTCCATTTAGTTTCTAAGGCTGCCTAACAAATTACCACACACTTAACCACTTAAAATAAAACTCAAGTGACTGACTACTCATGGGTCTGTAGGTGAGAAGCCCAGGAACCGTGTGGGTGAATTCTCTGTGCAGGAACCACAGTGGTGACCTGGAGCCAGGTCTCACCACTCCACCAGAGCAGATGGTGTGCCTCCCTTCCCGACTGTGCTCGGTGACATCAGGTGAGTAGACTGGAATGGGCATGATGAGAGGATGTGCCACACGGAAATCAGAAAACAGAGCAAACCAGGGCCACTGCACCTGCTGGTCACTAACATCTCCCAGCGCACCATGGCCCATTCCCCGGAATATCCAGGGTCTCAGGGACACCTCCATTATCACACTTATTCAAGCGTAGGGGGACTGTGTGTTTACTTCCCCATCTCTCCTGGAATTTTGTGAGTTCCTTGAAGGTGACCTCTGGTCTTATTCATCTTTATCTGTGGCCCAGAGTTTGGTAATTGGTGAGTGCTCACTGAATGTTGGAGAAGAATAGAAGAAAGAGAGGGTTGGAAAATTTAAAGAAGCAGGAAAGAACTTTAGTTCATGCACAAAGGGTGACAGCAAGAAGGGCCTAGCTTTTTCAAAACTATGGCCACTACACTTCTCTCTCAGCACCCATCTCACAAAGATTGGGAGAGAACGAGTCTGAGTTTGGAGTGAGATTGCTTTTCCTCGGTTTGCTGCAGGACTAGCTCGCAAGCCATGCACGGGGTGAACCTGGTACACAGGTTCAGAGCATTCATGCTCCTCTGTGACTCTCTCAGAGTGCCTACAATTCAGTGACCTCAATGTTACCGGGAGGGAGGTGCCCCCCAAAGCCAGAGGAACAGAGAACCCTGGGCTTTCTCCCGCTGACTCCCCCACCTGCAGCAGTTCCAGCAGACAGTGTCACTCAGTACACCGTGCTGTCAGGATTCCGCACAGAGTGTGGGCCTTGTGGTCTTGCTGTGCCAGCATGAGGGAGTCTCCTCTAATTTGTGCTCACGCAGGGCCCAGGGCATTTCCATGAGGCCTACGTAGGAATCTTCTCTGCAGAGGCCTGGATATCATTAATCGCAACCGCCAGTAAGATGTTCTGGTTTGGGTCTAAAGTTCTGGATGTTTTCATTTCTGCTGTGGACTCAAGATGGGACAAAGTCTTTGATCCTTTTGAGCTTGTTTTATTCATTTACTCATTCATCCATCTGCTCACTATGTGGGGAATCATGATGGACACTGGGGATACATAAAGACGAGGAAACTCAGGGAGCTCAGGGCAGAGGTGACAGACGGGAAGCACTGAGAACACAGCAAGGTCAGGTGAGTGACCTGAGGAAGAGGAAGGTGAGAGAAAAGGAGCCCAGACTTGGTGTGGGCTGAGGGGAGACAGTAAGCCAGGGGGGAGAGGGGACTGGATCTCCCAGCCAGAGGCAGGATGGCAGCACCAGAGAGCAGGGCATCTTCCTGGAGGCTGGCAAGCCGCCCTTTGTACAATTGGGGGAGGAGGGGAGAGATAACTCCAGACTAACATGGGTTGCGTGGATGAACAAGTTCGTGTTATGAAGTGTTCAGGGAAATAAAATGGAAAAGTGAAATATGGTATAAGTCTACCCAAGTGCTGTGATTATAAAGCTGTCTCCAAATGGCCTGCAGCAATTATTCTAAAACGCACAGCAGCTGTATTTGTCCCCTTTCTGCCATGGCTGAGATTTACACTGTCATTGCACCAGGAGGAAAGCTTCACACTAATAACAGGCTGGCTGGCTGTGGCTGGAGTGTGACAGACCTCTAGTTAGAGCCCTAGAGTCTACAAGCAGAGTGGGAAGTGGAAAGCTCCGTGGAAACAGAAGTGAGTGTAGTCAGAGCGCCACCTTGTGGCACCTCTTATACCTGCAGCCCCAGAAAACTGCAATGTGTTGAACATTTTATTACACCACGATTTTCAACCCAGGGTGCTGCAAGAATTTTTAAAATATGCACCACCTGACGGTTTAGTCAGGGGCACTGACCTCTTTTCCCTCAGATTGTCGAATAAAAAGGTTACAACAATCCTGGGCGGCAGGCTCAGTGGTAGAGCGTCAGCTGGGCGTATGGACGTCCTATGTTTGATTCCCAGTCAGGGCACACAGGAGAAGTGATCATCTGCTTCTCCTCCCTGCTCTATCACTCCCTTCTCTTTCTCTTCTCCCACAGCCAGTGTGTCAATTGGTTTGAGCAAAGGCCCCAGGGCTAAGGATAGCTCATTTAGTTCAACAGTCAGCTTCAGGCACTAAAAATAGCTTGGGTGATTCAACCATTGGCCCAGAAAGGGTTTGCCAGGTGAATCCTGATCAGAGCGCATGTGGGAGTCTGTCTCTCTATCTCCCCTCCTCTCACTAAAAATAATTTTTAAATGACAACAGCCAACACAATAGCTGTCCAGTATGAATGAATCAAAATTATACTATTTTTTATCAAGTTGGCAAAAAATATATTTTTTGCTATGCCACAGAATTTTAGCAATTAGTTTATGTGTGCCATGAGATGAAAAAGGTTTAAAACTGTTGTATTGCACTGTGCACTTTTACATGACTTGAGAGTTATGTCATGCCTTTCATTTGTGTCCTCCTTTCTTCCTTCTTTGCTCTGAACATCCCTCCTAAGGTTCCCCAACACCAACTCACATCGCCAAGTCTACTTCATTTCCACTCTGTTCCAGCCGTCAAGAGATCGCTCCCTGCTTCCTTCCTCACTCTCCTTCTTCCAAACTTTCTGTCCCTGGGGCTCCCAGCTTCCCCAGTGATTCAGTGACTTCTCCGGGTAAAACTTCTCTACTCTCTCCTCCAAGAGCAGAAATAAATAAAGCTTGGTTGTCCACTTCTGAAAACTTATAAATAGTATTATTAAAAAGTCATATAGAATTTTAATATTAGAAAAGTAAACTTCCAGAAAGCTGACTGTCTTAGGCTGGGTTTTGAGATAATTTAGCCGAACCGTACCAGGAAACATGACAGTGAAAGATACACTAAGAATTGTGCATTAGTAAGGGAACCTGGCTCTCATACTGTCACTCACACCTGCTGGGGCAGGGAGGCAGTGGCAGGTGGCGAACTCCCAGTCATTTTAAGCTCTTTTCCTGGGCAGGCAAAACATTCAGTAGCCCAGGAAAAGAATTTTGGTGTGAGCCTTTCGAAGCACTAGAATAAAGAATCTAGAAAGGGAGCACAGAAACAGTTTAAAAGGGGATCTGCGAAGACCTGGGAAGACCACTGAAGGCTTCCCCTGCAGAGACAGTGAAGATTACGAGAGCTGTTAAGTTTCTTATTTCTCCAGAATCAGTCACTTTCTAAGGAATCTGGAGATCAACTTTGTCAGAGCCTAATTATACAGCAATATACAGATATAACTATTCTCAAATTGAGACTATTCCTGCTGAAGGAAACTCTTCTCTCCTCAGAATACTCAATGATGATTTTGCCATAAATTTTTTTTGACATTTTCTCCCTGATGGTTTTTTTATTTAGAAATTAAATTTAATGGGTGACATTGACCAAAAAGAGTACATAGGTTTCTGGTGAACATCTCTATACCATTTGAAATATTGATTGTGTTGTGTGCCCATCCCCCAAAGTCAGATCATTTTCTGTCACCATATATTTGTCCCTTTTTACTCCCCTCTCCCCATCCCTTCCCCCAGGTCTTTTGTCTATGTCCATGCCTCTCAGTTTTATATCCCACCTATGTGAGACATATATTTGTTCCTCTTTCTTTTATCTATTTTGAATTAATTTTTGTGCATGGGGACAAACTATAGTCAAGTTTCATTCTTTTACATGTGGCTTTCTCATTTTCCCAGCACCATTTACTGAAGAGGCTTTCTTTTCTCCATTGTGCGTTTTTGGCTCTTTTGTCAAAGATTATTTGTCTATATCTATGTGGTTTTATTTCTGGACACTTGATTCTGTTCCATTGGTCTGTGTGTCTGTTTTTCTGCCAATAACACGCTGTTTTGATTATCATGGCTCTAGTATAATTTGAAGTCAGGTAGTACGATACCTCTAGCTTCAGTCTTTTTTCTCAGGATTGCTTTAATTTTGCCATCAATTTTTGCAGAGGCAGCTGATTCCTAACTTGATCACACTTTTTAAAGAATAAAATATGAAATCATAAAATCTGAAGTCTTAAGTTAAGTCTAAACAAGTAGTTTGCAACCCTGGAAGAACAATAGGATCATCTGGAGTGTTTTAAAACTTAAAAAAAACAACGTTCTGCTCAGGTAGTTCAGTTGGTTGGAGCCAATGGACCTGGATTGTTGGTTTGAGCCCTGGTCAGTGTAATCAACCAGTGAATGCATGCATGGTAGGAACAACAAATCCATGTTTCACTTTCTATCCTTTCTTCTCCCTCTAACATCAATCAATTAAAAAAAATGTCAAATATTGTTAAAACAATGATGTTTTGGCCAAGTACTAACTTTGTGCCAAAAAAAAATATCTTTCTGTTGGGTCAAACACATTGAGGAATGTAAGGATAGTACACACACATTTCTGAGCCTGTGGAGAAATCATTTCTCACTAGAGGTCACTTAGTCATCCAGCCGTCACTTAGTACAGTACAGTGTAGAGTGGATGTTCAATAAGTAATCATTGAATTCAATTGTTAGGCTTGTCAAATAGTGTGTGTATGTATGTATTTTTAAGGCTGCCATAACAAAGCACCATAAATTGGATGGCTTAAGCAACAGAAATGTATGTTCTCACAGAAGTCCCAGATGAAGGTGTCAGCAAGGATGGTTTCCTCTGAGACCTTGCTCCCCGGCCTGCAGGTGGCCAACTTCTTGCTGTGTCTTCATGTGGTCGCCCCTGGTCTGTTTGCTTCTGTGTCCTAATCTCTTCCTGTGAGGACCCCAGTCATGTTGGACCAAGGGACAGAGGCAGATTTAATGGTGGGCACACACACTGGGCATGTGCCCTGGGTCCTGACTTCTGAAGGGCCCCGCAAAAGCCCAACTTTATGCTTTTTTCTAACATAAGGGGCTCAATATTTTCTTCTGCACCCGGGGCCTCAACTGACCTTAATCTACCTCTGCTTAGTGTTCCCATTTTAACTTAGTCACCTCTTTTTTTTTTTTTTTTTTTACAGAGACAAAGAGAGAGTCAGAGAGGGATAGATAGGAACGGAGAGAGATGAGAAACATCAATCATTAATTTTTCATTGCGACACCTTAGTTGTTCATTGATTGCTTTCTCATATGTGCCTTGACTATGGGCCTTCAGCAGACTAAGTAACCCCTTGCTTCTTTGCTCAAACCAGATGAGCTCGCACTCAAGCTGGCAACCTCAGGGTCTCAAACCTGGGTCCTCCGCATCCTAGTCCAATGCTCCATCCACTGCGCCACCGCCTGGTCAGGCAACTTAAAAATCTCTTTAAAATCTCTATCTGCAAATGCAGTCACATTCTGAGGTCCTGAGGGTAAGGGTTTCAACTCAAAAATTTGCAGGAGACACAATTCAACCCATAACAATGTTGGTTTTTTGTTTGTTTTTTTTTTTTCATTTATTTTGCTCCACACTTTCATTGATGAACTGAAACGGGCCTAGTGTCTCCAAACGGAAGACTCTTGAGTGTTCCATCATGGCTCAGTGTGCCGGTTCCTTCAGAGTCTTAGTTCCTAACTTCCAAAGCATCTTACAGATTGAATTACTCCAGATGGCATGATTAACCTTTGGAGGAAATCTAGAGCTACAAGCTTCAGCAGAAAAATAGGTAAGTTCCCAGCACACAGTTTTGTTATCAAAACTGGAATGGATGCTTAATTTTTAAATTTTGCTTTATTTTCACTTTTTAAAATTAAGACTCTATTTTTTTACAGCAATTTTTGGTTTAAAACCAAATTAAGGAGCATATGTATCCTGCGCCTACACACGCATAGCCGCCCTTAGCATCAATGTCCGTCCCCAGGGCAGTGCAAGTGTTACAGCTGAGAAACCCACGCCAACCCGTCACAATTACCCAAAGGCCATCGTTTACGATACAGCTCATTCTTGATGTTGCACATTCTGTGGATTGGGAAGTAATGTATAATGACATGTGTCTATCATTATTGTGTCACACAGAGTATTTTCACTACCCTAAAAATCCTCTGTGCTCTCTTCTCCCTCCCCTCCTACCCCATAACAACTGATCTGTTCTCTGTCTCCACAGCTCTACCTTTTCCAGGATGTCCTATAGTTAGACTCAGACATTTCAGATTGGCTTTTTCACTTATCAGTATTAATTTGAGTGTCTTTCATGACTTGATAGCTCATTTGTTTCTTAGTGCTGAATATTATTCCATTGTGTGGATGGACTACAGTTTATTTATCCATTTACCTATTGAAGTACATATTGGTTACTGCCAGGTTTGGGCAATTATTAATAAAGCTGCTATAAATGTCTGTGTACAAGTTTTAGTAAGGACATAACTTTTCAACCCCTTTGAGTAAATACCAAGGAGCATGCTTTGGGGATCATGTGATAAGAATATGTTTAGTTTAGTAAAAAACTGACACTGCGTTCCAAAGTGCTCTATCACTTTACTTTCCTACCAGCAATAAATGAAAGTTCTTGTTGCTTTGCATCCTCACCAGGGGTTGGCGCTGTGTTCCAGGTTTTCTTCATTTTAATGGGTGTGTACGGGTACCTCATTGTTTTGGGTTTTTTTAAAAAATGTATTGGGGTGACTTTGGTTCACAAAACCATATAGGTTTCAAGTGTACAACTCAATAAAACATCATCTGCACCCAGCATCATGTGTCCATCACTGCAAAGCAATGGCTCTTTCCAGCCCGGTCGCCCCGCCCCTTGCCCACCTGCACCTATCCCACACCTCCCTGTTATTTGAATTCGCACTTCCCTGACAAAAAAATGATGTGGAGTTTCTTTTCATATTCTTATTTGCTATGTTTATCTTCAATGGGGTTCTGTTGAGGTCTTTGGCTCATTTTTTTTCATCAGGTTGTTTGTTTTTTGTAATTGTTGAGCTTTAAGAATTCCTTTTATATTTTGGGTAACAGTCCTTTATGAGACTTGTCTTTTGTAAACATTTTCTTCAAGTCTATGGCTTGTCTTATTCTCTTGACAAAGTCTTTCACAGAACGGAGGTTTGATTTTTAATGAAATCTAGGTCATCAGTTATCTCTTTCATGGATTATGACTTTGGTATAATATCTAAAAAACTCATCAATATACCCAAGGTCATCTGGAGTTTTAGTGCTGTGTTTTACGTTTAGGTCTATATCATATTTTGAGTTAATTTTTGGAGGGTATAAAGTCTGTGTCAGGATTATTTATTTTTTTTGCATGTGGATGTCCAGTTGCTCTGGTACCATGTATCAAAAGGACTGGCTTTGCTCCATTGTATTACCTTTGCTTGTTTGTCAAAGACCACTTGACTATATGTATGTGAGTCTAATTCTGCACTTTCTATTCTGTTCTATTGTTCTACTTGTTTATTCTCTGGCCAGTGCCCCACTGTGTTGATTCCTGTAACCTTATAGTAAGTCTAAAGTTGGGTAGTGTCAGTCTTCCCACTTGGCTCTTCTCTTTCAATACTGTGTTGGCCATTCTGGATCTTTTGACTCTCCATATAAATTTTAGAATCAGTGTGTCAATATCTGCAAGATAAGTTGCTGAGATTTTGGTTGGAATGGCATTGACTCTATAGATCAATTGAGAAGAGCTGACATTTTTACAGTATTGGGCTTCTTATCCACAAACATGGGATATCTCTCCATTTGCTTATTAAATTATTTTTATTTTTCAATTACAGTTTACATTCAATATTATTTTGGACTAGTTTCTCTCCATTTATTTTGTTCTTTGATTTTATTCATTACAGTTTTCTAGTTTTCCTCATTTGGATATAGTACACATTTTTTTTTTAGATTTATACCTAAGTATTTCATTATGTGTGTGTGTGTGGGGGGGTGATGTAAATGATTTTGTGTTTATAATTTCAAATTCCTTTTGTTCCTTTTAGTGTACAGGAAAGTGATTGACTTTTGTATACTAACCATGCATTGTACACCCTTGCTATAAACACTTAATAGTCCCAGAAGGGTTTCTTTGTTGTTATTATTGTCAATTCTTTTGCTTTTATTCATAGATGATCATGTCATCTCTGAATAAAGACAGTTTTATTTCTACCTTCTCAATCTATATACCTTTTATTTCCTTTTCTTATCTTAAATGCATTAGGTAGAACTTCCAGTAGGGTGTTGAAAAGAATAGGGAGACAGAACTTCCTTTCTTTCTACCTGATCTTAGCGAGAAAGCTTTGAGTGTCTCACTGGTAAGTATAATGTTAACTGTAGGGTTTTCTAGCTAGTCTTTATCAAGTTGAGGGCATTCCTTTACATTCTTAGTTTACTGACAGTTTTTACGATAGATGAATGTTGGATTTTTGACAAATGCCTTTTCTTCACCTATTGATAGGATCATGTGATTTTTGGAAACAGTTTTTTAAAGGCTTTCTTTCTAGCTTATAGCCTAAGTTTGGCCAGCTCACTTTTTAATTTTTTTACTTTTTTTCTTCTTTTCTTCTTTTTTTTTGTGCTTTGCTGTGTAACTGTTCAAAGGAGGTGGTAATTTAAAATGCACAGATCTTAAATGTACAGACTGATGAGTTTTGAAAAATGTATAAGTTCACATAACCAACATCCCTATCAAGATATGGCCCATGTCTAAAATGTTTCTTCATGTTTTTGCTGCCAGTTTTTAAAATGTCTATACAGTAACTAGAATCACGTACAGTATGTAGCCTTTGTGTTAGGCTTCTTCCTCTCCACTTAAGGTTTGTGAAATTCACATATGTTGTTATATACATGTCAATAATTCTTTTATTTTTATTGCTAAATGATATTTTATTATGTGGATATCACATAACTCATTTATCTAATCTCCTGTTGATAAACATTCGGTCATGTTCAATTTAGGACTATTACAAAGAGAGATACCATGAACATTCTAGAGCAAGTCTTTTCATGGGTGCACACTTTCTTTCATTTCTCCTGGGTAAAAACTCAGGAGTGGATTGTTGGATACCAGATGTGTATGTTTAATTTTTAAGAAACTAATATTTTTCCAAAGTGGTTTTACCATTTTATGTTTCTACAAGCAAAGTATTGAGTTTGAGTTGCTCTACATCCCTATCTGATACTTTATAGTCTTTAAAATTATAATCATTCTAGTTGGTGTGTAGCAGTATCACATTATAGTTTTAATTTACATTTCCCTGATGACTAACAATGTATTGGCCATTTATATATCTTAATTGTAAAGTATCTGCTAAAGTCTTTTGCTCATTTTTAAATTGAGCTGTCTTTTTAAAATAAATTGTAAGAGTTCTTTATAGATCTGATTATGGATAATTTTTGCAATTATGTATTATAAATATTTTCTCCCAGTCTGTGGCTTACCTTTCCATTTTATTGCCTATAGAAGAGCATAATTTTTAAATTTTGATTAAGCCAATTTATCAATCTCTTCTTTTATGTTGAGTGTACTTTATGTTCTGTCAAACTAATCTTTGCCTATTCCTAGGTAGAGAAGATAATGTCATGTTGTCTTGTCTCTAGAAGTATTAAAATTTTAGTTTTATGTTTATAGATATGGACCATCTTAAAGTGGTTGTTATATATGATGTTAGATAGAAGTCAAGTGTCACTTTTTCCATACACATACAGTATCTCATTGTTTATCACTATTTATTGAAAAGACTTTTTTTTTTCTCCACTGAACTGCATCAGCATCTTTTCTGAAAGTCAATTGACTCTGTAAATTTATTTCTGGACTCTCAATTCTGTTGCATTGATATGTTTGTCTATCATAAGGTTTCTCACCCTGGCCAGTTGACTCAGTGGTAGAGTGTTGGCCCAGCATGTGTATGTCACAGGTTCAATTTCCAGCCAGGGCACACAGGAGAAGCGCTCATTTGCTTCTCCACCCTTCTCCCTCTCCTTTTTTTCTATCTCTCTCTTCCCTTCCCATAGCCAAGGCTCTATTGGAGCAAAGTTGGCCCGGGCGCTGAGGATGGCTCTATGGCCTCCACCTCAAGCGCTAGAATGGCTTTGGTTGCAACAGAGCAATGCCAGATGGGCAGAGCATCGCCCCCTGGTGGGCATGCCGGGTGAATCCTGGTTGGGCGCATGCAGAAGGAGTCTGTTTCTCACTGCCTCCCTGCTTTTCACTTCAGAAACATGCACACACACACACACACACATGCGAGCATGCACACAAAGGTTCTCAACTTCAGTGCTATCGACATCTTGGGCCAAATAATTCTTTGTTGTGGGAAGCTTTCCTGGGCATTATAGAATATTGAGCAGCATCCCTGACCTCTATTCAGTAGATATCTGCAGTAATCATCCCTTAAATGTGACAACCAAAAATATCTCCACACATTTCTAAATGTCTCCTGGGGGACAAAATTTTCTCTGGGGAAAGAATCATTAGCATATCTTTTTGCTGACACCAGCTAACTTAAAATGAGTGGAAAAAGCAAAAGATGTATCTTAGCTTTTCTGGTATGGTTAAATACTGAGAGTGGGTTTCTAACCATGAAAGTAAGTCAACGCTTTAGCTTTACAACCTTGTTTCAAGCAACCTGCCTCATCCTATATTCAGAGTCTGCTCTGAATGTGTAAGCGTATTTAATAAAGTCCACAAAATAATGGAAAAGGGGACTCTTTAACTATCTCACCAAATTGAGTGATGCATATTTAGTTTTTGTAAAAATCAAAGCTTTTTCAAGTGTCACTGAAAAATGTTCAAAATATTTTCATCATGTTCTTCAGACAATCTTATAATCAGATGAGGCATCGAAAGACCCATCCCATAATCAAGTTGTAGTGTTGCTTTTGCCCTCACCCATTGTCTTTATTTTGCCAATGAAAACTGAGAGTTAGCATAAAACAATAGTTGTTCAGATCACTGCTTGTCTTTTCATAAAGCTGAGGAAACGAATGTTGAGAATTCTTTACTTCAAATGGTATGACTTACAATTTTGTTAAAATGCTTTCCTGAAACTTTTTCTCCTTGTGCTAGAGCAGTGGTTCTCAACCTTTCTAATGCCGTGACCCCGCAATACAGTTCCTCATGTTGCGGTGACCCCAAACCAAAAAATAATTTTGGTGACTACTTCCTAACTGTAATTTTGCTAGTTATGATTCGGAATGTAAATACCTGATATGCATTATGTATTTTCCGATGGCTTTAGGTGACCCCGCCGGAGTCGCGACCCCCAGGTTGAGAACCGCTGTACTAGAGCAACTTGATTAGCATAGGCCAACTCTCTGATCTGCTGGCCCCAGGAACACAGTACTTCACCTGTGCCCGTCAAAGCAGCTGACATCCACTCTACAAGGGTACAGCTCTTCACAGAAATGGCTGAGGAGGCCCTGGCTAGTTAGCTCAGTTGGTTAAGAGTGTCATTTCCGACACAACAAGGTTGAGGGTTTGATCCTCAGTCCAGGCACACAGGGGAAGCAAACCAAAAATGCACGACTGAGTGGAACAACAAATGCTTCCCCTTCACCTTCCCTCTCTCTCTCTTCCTCTCTCTGTCATTCTACAAATCAATAGAAATTAAGCCCTGGCCAGATAGCTCAGTTGGTTCTTGTAGTGTCATCCCAGAAGGCAGAGGTTGATAAGTTTGATTCCTCGGTCAGGGCACACAGAGGAACAGCTTGATGTTTCTCTCTCTCCTCTCTCTCTCTCTCTCTCTCTCTCTCTCTCTCTCTCTCCCCCTGCCTCTCTCTCTCTCAAAAAAAAAAAAAAACAAAGAAAAACACCCAAAAAACAAAGGCTGAGGACTCTAGACAGTCTATTCAGCACCTGTTCCTTTGGTGTTAAGTTTCTTGCTATATACAGTGTGTCCGTAAAGTCATGGTGCACTTTTGACCGGTCACAGGAAAGCAACAAAAGACAATAGAAATGTGAAATCTGCACCAAATGAAAGGAAAACCCTCCCAGTTTCTGTAGGATGATGTGGCAGCATGTGCGCATGTACAGATGATGACGTAACACCGTGTATACAGCAGAGCAGCCCACGGCCATGCCAGTCAAGATGTGGACGGTAAAGAGGAAAGTTCAGTGTGTTCTGTGGCTCGCTAAATTAAAATCCGTGACCAAAGTGCAACGTGAATATCGGCGCATATATAACGAAGCACCACCACATAGGAATAACATTACTCGGTGGGATAAGCAGTTGAAGGAAACCGGCAGTTTGGTGGAGAAACCCCGTTCTGGTAGGCCATCAGTCAGTGATGAGTCTGTAGAGGCTATACGGGATAGCTACCTAAGGAGCCCTAAAAATCTGTGCATGAGCCCATATCGAACTGCACTGAATAGGTATGAAACTGGGAGAGTTTTCCTTTTATTTAGTGCAGATTTCACATTTCTATCATCTTTTGTTGCTTTCCTGTGACCGGTCAAAAGTGCACCATGACTTTACGGACACACTGTATTACTCTGGAGAAGAAGAGACAATAAATACTACAAAAAATAATTGTGTTCAGAACTAAAGAGTTCACACCTTTGCCATTCCACATCTGATATTCTAAAGCAGAGGTCCCCAAACTTTTTACACAGGGGGCCAGTTCACTGTGCCTCAGACTGTTGGAGGGCCGGACTATAAAAAAAACTATGAACAAATCCCTATGCACACTGCACATATCTTATTTTAAACTAAAAAAACAAAACGGGAACAAATACAATATTTAAAATAAAGAACAAGTAAATTTAAATCAACAAACTGACCAGTATTTCAATGAGAACTATGCTCCTCTCACTAACCACCAATGAAAGAGGTGCCCCTTCCGGAAGTGCGGTGGGGGCTGGATAAATGGCCTCAGGGGGCCGCATGCGGCTCGCGGGCCGTAGTTTGGGGACCCCTGTTCTAAAGTCTGTTCTCTAGTGGTACAGAAAGCCGTATCCATCTCCAGCTTCAGTTTTTACCACTGGCAGAGAGAGACCACTGACTATTTTTCCTTATCCTTATTCCAGGGAGATCTTCTTCTCTTCAAGGGCTGCCCTGAGGCTCCCAAGCCTAAATGACAGTAGGATTTGGCTTACAGGGTTGAGAAAGCTGCAGTCTTCAAGATGGAGCTCCTTCTATGACCTCTGGTTGTGTTCGTTAGAAACAGATTAGTCAGTCTTTGTTAATGATGCGTACTTATCAGATTTGGCTAGGAATCTTCATGTTAGATATATCTGAAAGACTTTGAGAGATACTATGCTAAGACTCTCTAAGACCATTGCTTAAATTCAAGATGAACTGATCTGTTAAGTAGGGTGACCATATAATCATTCTCCAAACCTGGAAGTTTGAGATTGCTACTAGCAATCATGCTGGGAA
Organism: Saccopteryx leptura; assembly: GCF_036850995.1. Taxonomy (NCBI): domain Eukaryota; kingdom Metazoa; phylum Chordata; class Mammalia; order Chiroptera; family Emballonuridae; genus Saccopteryx; species Saccopteryx leptura. The sequence continues at coordinate 103,490,163 of NC_089503.1, forward strand.
AACAAGAATAAACAAGACCTGCCCCAGGCAAGCTGGGACCTGTGGTTACGCCAACCACAGCTAGCCTTCTCGCTGAATGCCAGGTCTCCCACTGTCTTCCCCTCAGCTCTCCCCGTCTTTCTCAACTCACTCAAGTGGTCCCTCAGAATCGTTTTATGGGCTGCTTCTGTAATAATCTATGTTTCCCAGTGAGGGTTTCTCTAAACCAGAATCTTATCTTGTACTTCATCTATAGATGAAGCTAGACTCCTTGACTTAGAAACCTGGCTCTACCTTATTAGTAGAAAGACCTGGGGCAAATTACTTAACCTGTCTACTCATTTGTAAAGCAAATATTTATGGTAACAACACGTATTTTTGTTGACCATAAAACAGAATTGGGCCCTAGCGTGTTGGCTCAGTAGTAGTAGAGCATTGGCCTGGTGTGTAGAAATCCCGGGTTCAATTCCCGGTCAGGACACACAGGAGACGTGACCATCTGCTTCTCCATCTCTCCCCCTTCTTTCTCTCTATCTTTATCTTGCTCTTTCTCTCTCTCTCCTCCTCCCACAGCCATGGCTTGATTGGGTCAAGCACATCAGCCCCAGGCGCTGAGGATGGCTCCATGGAGCCTCTGCTTCAGGCGCTAAAAAATAGCTCTGTTGGAGCATGACCCTAGATGTGAGTTGCCGGGTGGATCTTGGTCAGGGTACATGTGGGCGTCTATCTCTCTATCTCCAGAATTGAGTAAGTATTGCATTAACAAAAAGAATTTATCCAGGAACGAGAAACATTGCAATCCAGTGCCTACAGCCATGGTGAGCCATATGGAGCATCCTGCAGAAATAAAGGGGGCAGGGCAGGTACTCTACAGTAGAAAAAAAGAGAAGGAAAGGTGTACCACAACCAGAGAGTTTTGTTGTAAACATGGAGTTCTCCTGTAGGGCTTTTTCAGGACAAAAGGTGTAAGAGCTTCTTCTACAGTGCCCCCAACTCATCATGTCCAGCTTGAGATCTCAGCCATAAATTTAATCACCGCATAGCTCATTGTAGGGATAAAATGAGTTCATGCATGAAAAGCACTCAAAACGCAACCTACCCTCTAAACACTCAGTAAAGTTAGCTGTTACTTTCTCTAAAAATGTCCTTTTTATTTTCCAGATTCAAGTATTCAAATCTATAAAACCTCAGTAAAAACATTTGCATTTATTTATTTATTTAGTAACTTTGAGAGAGGTAGGGAGAGAGTGACAGGAACATTGAGCTGCTCCCGTGTGTGCCCGAACCGGGGATTGAACTTGCAACCTCCTCATTCTGAGCCTACACTCCAACCAACCCAGCGATCCGGCCATACTTAGTTTTTATTGACTGATTTTTAGAGAGAATGAGAAAGGAAGGGAGGGGCAGGGGAACGGAAGCACTAATTTGTTGTTCCACTCAGTTGTACATTCACTGGTTCCTTCCCATGTGTGTCATGACCAGAGATGAAACCCACAACCTTGTTGTTTCAGAACGGCACTCTTAACCAACTGAGCTAACTGGCCAGGGCCACATTTGCTTTAGGAAAGTCTGTATAAGCCTTTTGGGGCCTTGTGGGGAAACAGTTGTGCTAGGCTTGCTTGCTGTTTTCTTGGCTGCAAGCACATCGCATGATTAGTGAGTGAGCATGGGGCAGAAAGCCACATGTGTGTCTCTATGAAAAGCTATGGGTGCTTTCCCTCAGGGACGATTCTCCCAGATCGCTCTCCCACCACTGCGGGATGTGGTTCCTGATTGCCGCAGCCGCCACCACGAGGGCTGGTGTTCCTGATCCATTGCCTTCCACTGCAAAAAGTGATTTTTCTTTCCTTATTCACTGGCCCCTCTCTGCAAGCCTCCAATAAACAGGTAATAGCCCAAAGCTTTCTGGCTCCGCAATTTCTCTACCGTCTGCCCGAACCCAATGTAGACCTGCCTGACCTTGACCACTGGCATTACAGACCTCTTTTATTCTTTCAAATTTTGAATTTTCAATTCAATTATGTCCTAGGTGAAAAAAAATTAGTCCCTGGTGTCCCAATTTATGTCCCAGTACTTGCAGCATTGTACAAGTTTTTATTTGCTTTTTCTGGGTAGTTTTTCTGGTTTTCATCCTGAGTCATGCTTTTAATTTCTGTAGAAGGCTTCTGTAGAATTCTTTCCCTAAATGCTTGGAGCTAAAAGAGAAAATATTGTGCAAAACAGGCTTCAGAAGCTCCTTGAAGATCATCTAAAATCTGGATTTTTTTTTGGCATACTCTGCATAAAATGGAATGGTAAAAATTTTCATTTGTTTTATCTTGGAGACAATCAAATCATAATTTCTACTTATTAGGAGAGAATGTAAAATCTTTGCCTCATGCATCAGCCAGCATTAAAAAGTTATCTTCTGTAAACTGAAGAAACTATATTTCTTGGTAGTTTTTGTGCACACAAAAATATTAGTCGAGAGTGAGGATGGTATGCTTTTAATCTTTATTGTTAAAAGTGTTCTTTTGATTTTTTTATTAAGTGTAGGGAAAACAACTGAGTTAGGCTTGCTCACTTGCACTCTGAATGATTAGTATGTGAGCACGTGGCAGAGCCATGTGTGCATAGCCTAGGTAAGGCTACAGGTGCTTTTACACCAGGCAGTGTTTGGCGGATCACTTGCCTGTCACTATGAGGGGCTGTTTTGCTGTTTGTTCACCTGCTGCCATGAGAAGCGCTTTTCCCCTGCCTATTTGCTCCCCCACCGTTGGGATACTCTAATAAGCAGAATGGTTCAAAGCGTTCCAGCTCCATAGTTCCTCTACCATCTGCCCAAATCCAGTGTGAACCTGCCTGGCCTTGGCCATCGGCATTACATCTGGTGTAATGGGCAGGATTTGGATCAGACTGGTATGGAGCTGCCACCACCTTTGAAGGGTAGAATAGACGAGTTGCCGTTCTTGAGCATGTGGTTCCCTGTGGCTACCCTGTTAGGATCCCTGGGCTGGGTGTTTTTTACAGCCCAACAAACAGAAACTGAAAGCTCTATGTGAAAGGTCTCCTGGCCTGACCAGGCAGTGGCACAGTGGATGGAATGTCAAACTGGTACACAGAGGATCCAGGTTCAAAACCTCAAGGTCTCTGGCTTTAGTGCAGGCTCATCCAGCTTGAACGCAGGGTCACTGGCTTGAGTGTGGGATCATAGACATGACTCCATGGTCACTGGCTTGAGCCCAAAAGTTGCTGACTAGAAGCCTGAGGTCTCTGGCTTGAACCCAAGGTCACTGGCTTGAGCAAGGGGTCACTTGCTCTGCTGTAACCCCCCCAGTCAAGGCACATATGAGAAAGCAATCAATGAACAACTAAGGTGCTGCAATGAAGAATTGATTGCTTCTCATCTCTCTCCCTTCCTGTCTGTCTACCTATCTGTCCCTCTCTCTGTCCCTCTCTCTCTCTCTGTTTCTGTCACAAAAAAATAAGATGAAAGGCCTCCCCGGTTTGAGAACTCCAGGATGAGCTGCAGACTGAGCACCAGCAATAGCTTGAACCGCAACAGTTGCTGGAGAAGGAATTGTGGGTTCGAGAACTTCAGTTTGCCCTAGAAGCTGAATGCTGGCCTTTGACATTTCTTATAATACAGTTTTGGTGGTGATGAACGTCTTTAGCTTTTCCTTGTCTGGGAAACTCTTTACCTGTCCTTCAATTCCTTTTTTTTTTTTAAGCGAGAGAGACAGAGACAGAGAGAGACAGAGAGAAGTACAGGTAGAAACAGACAGATGGGAAGTGAGAGAGATGAGAAGCATCAATTCTTCATTATGGCAACTTAGTTGTTCATTGATTGCTTTCTCATATGTGACTTGACCTGGAGGCTACAGCCAAGCCAGTGACCCCTTGCTCAAGCCAGAAACCTTAGGCTCAAGCCATAGATCTTGGGCTAAAGCCAGTGACCATGGCATCATGTCTATGATCCCACACTCAAGCCAGTGACCCTGGCTCAAGGTGGTGGGCCTACACTCAAGGTTCTGAATTCAGGGCTTTGAACCTGGGTTCTCAGCATACCAGGCTAACACTCTATCCACTGTGCCACCACCTGGTCAGGCTGTCCTTCAATTCTGAATGAGAGCTTTGCTGGGTACAATAATCTTGCTTATAAGTCCTTGCTTTTCATGACTTTGAATATTTTGTGCCAGTCCCTTTTGTCCTGCAAAGTTTCTATTGAGAAATCAGCTGATGGTCTTATGGGAGCTCCCTTATAGGTAACTATTTTTTTCTTGCTGCTTGTAATATTCTCTCTTTGAATTTAACCTTTGTGAACCCTGAGGGGGAAAATGACACCCACTAAGAAGGGCTTCTGGTGGCTAACTGGACAAAAAAGAAAAAAAAGGAGCCTAGCAGTCATTTCTTCCTTGGGACCTCTCATACAAACTGCAACTACGCAGAGCTGGCACAGGACTGCCTGCCTATGCACTCAACTGCCTGCCTGCACTATTTCTGCCATCTGAGCCAGTCTTCTTAAAGGAGTTCCTAGAATACTATTTAACCAATAGGACTGAAGCTTTCCCCTTCTAATCAGAACTCCACAGTTCTGACCAATCAGAACAGCTCTACTCTAACCAATCAGGACAATGCTTTTTGGACCAATCAAACTGTGAGGATTTGGAGTCCTCATTTGCATGAGATAGACCAATCAGAGACCAGGAGCAGGGACTTCTGTTCATATAACCCAACTCTCATTTAGCTCAGAGAACACACAGTCCACCAAAGACTGAGAACTGCATCTCCTTGGCTAAACTGAAACACTGAAGATGTCTTGCCAGAGCAGAGGGAAACAGATCAATGAAGTGCAAGGTAGACTGGCATGGAACAGAGCAGAGGTGTCTGGCTAGAAAGCAGCCTGGCCCCAGGGCTGCCTCATAGCCATGCAGTTTTCATAGCTGTGCTGTATCATAACTGAGCTGTTTTGCACTGAATAAAGTTTTGTTCTTCACCACACGTCAAGTTGGGGGTTCCTGTTTGTGTTGATTTGATGCCAATGAGCATCAGTTGACAGCATTTTAATTATGATATGTCTTGGCATAGGCCTCTAAGTGCATCTTGTTTGGGACTCTCTGTGCTTCTTGGACTAATGTGTCTTTTTTCTTCACAAGGTTAAGAAAATTTTCAGTCATTTCTTCAAATAGGTTCTCAATCCCTTGCTCTCTCTTTTCTCCTTCTGTGGATATTGCACTAAATGTTGTCTCAGCGATCCCTTAAACTATTTTTTATTCTTTTTTCTTTTTGCTGTTCTGATTGGGTGTTTTCTGCTACCTTGTCTTCCAAATCTCTGATTTGATCCTCTGCTTCAACTAATCTGCTGTTGACTCCTTCTAGTGTAGTCTCCACTTTAGCTATTCTTTATTTCTGAGTGTTTTTTATTGTTTCTATGTTTTTTTATGCAGCTGAAGTTCTCAACAAATTTCTTGAGCATTCTTATAACCATTATTTTGAACTCTGTATTTGGTAGTTTGACTCCATTTACTTAGTTCTTTTTCTGGAGATTTATCCTCTTCTTTCATTTGGGACATGTTTATTTGTTTCCTCATTTTGACTGTGTCTCTGTTTTTATGTATTAGGTAGGGCTGCTATGTCTCTTAGTTTTGGTAGAGTGGTTTTCTGTAGTAGGTGTTCTATAGAGCACAGTGGTGTAAGCTCCTTGGTCACCCAAGCTGGGCAGTCTGAGTATGTGCCCCCCTTGTGGACTGTGTGAACCCTTCTGTTGTAGTTGAGCCTTGATTGCTGTTGGCACATCAACGGGAGGGATTGACTCCCAGGCTGATTGTTACTGTTACCTTTCTATTTGGAAACTAAAGCTATTTCACTTTCCTATAAAAAGAAAATTGGACCTCAAGTATTTTTTATGAATTCTTCAGAACTCATAATTTTAAGAGCTTTTTCTTTTAGTGTTTCTATATTTTGTAGAGAAACAAATGGAAGGGGGTATGAGTTTGTTATTTTGAATACCAAGGCCAAATACTTCTAAAATGAAAATGAACTTTCTAACTTTATTGCAAGTTGTTTCAATTCTCCACAAACCACATTTGCCTAATGTACAAATTTCAGGAAGGCTGAAGACCCATTTATCTGTCAACTAGCATTAAAAAAGCCTTTTCTGAGAAGCTGGCCCTGAAGGATATTTCTAACCAGATCATTCCTGGAAAGAATCCTGTGGCTCAAAGAACAGCCACACCTGCCCATCAGTCTCAGCCGTTAACTTCCAAATCCAGTTGCTCTGGAGCCAGTGGCAAAAAAACTATTTATAGAATGAGGCCCAGATGAAATACAAGTGCACATTTTTCCTTCTCCCTTCTCTCTTTTCCTAACACCTTCCCTTCCATCTCACTGATCCCACACAAGCTTTATACAAGTATTCAATAACATTGAAATGAGATTATTTTACTATAATACAAACTATGTTTGGATTTGTGGTGAATCAGAAGAAGAAATATAAATCCATGGACTAAGAAAATAACCTAGAATTGGGACAAAAAGTTTTCTAGAAAAGGAAAAAATTCAGTTTCTTCTTTAGGAAAATGCTCTGGAAACTACCCCCCCCCCCTTTTACAGATCAACTATTTATTGCTCCATATTAATATTATTTTTCCTGAATACTCTTGAAAAATGATTACCAACTAATAACGTAATTATTCTAGAGCCTTCCTGTATAGGTTTTAAGGAGCAATAAGAGAGAATTTTCTGTGGTGACAGCAAATATTCCATGATACCCACTTTTATTTGATCACCATGAAGCTTGCCGACCGATTGCCAAGCACGAATGTAGTGTGATCATTAACTACGCTGGATAGACAGTTTCTCTAATTGATTACCCTGTCCAGGGCCAGGTGATAGTTAAACCCAATGGGGCTATAGCCCTCAAACTGATTAGGTCAAGTTTATTAATCTGGAGCCCTATTGAGAACCATATAGCAGAAAGCACTTAATCAAAACTCAGGGACCTGTATTTACCAAATGGTCTGTACATACTTGTTTCAAAGACATGGGTAGAGGCAGTCTCTGGTGTTTTAAGAAAATTTTCATTAATAAGGGTAATAGGATTCTACCAACTTACACACATTAAATAAGCAATTTCCTAAAATGAATGTGCAAAGATGAAACAAGAGTTGCTCCAGAGACATGCTAAAGACACACAGAACTCAGGCTTTCTAGCAACATACAAATATGCAATGCTGCAAAGAAACTAAGAAATCAACTTGTTTTGCAATGATCCCCCAGGCTGAGACAATGAACATGGGTTTCTTTAAATTATTTATTTATTTGTTTATTTATTTGAGAGGAAGGGTAAGAGAGAGAGAGAGAGAGAGAGAGAGAGAGAGAGAGATCAATTTTGTTGTATATGTGCCCTGACCAGGAACACAGGTTTTGATTATTCATGAAAAAATGGGTGTGTGGGGGGGAGCCACAAAAAATAGTGTTACAAGCACTAGACATAAACACAGTCAGCTTGTTAAATGTGGAAGACTCTGATCACTTTAAAAGTTACTTGCCAGGGGAAGGGGGCTCCCATATCTTCAGGAGAAAGAAGTATCTATCCCCAGTCATGGTTCAGGCCCCTCAGATTAATCAGGTCTCTCATGGAAGCTGCACCTCTGTTCTTATGCCACAAGCTATGGCCACATGCAGACTAGAAAGACCTATAAATGAAACATCACCCTCACATGGACAGCAATGCAGGAGTACAGGAAAGGCCACCCCTCCACATAAAATTAACACCAAAGGTGCTGCCCAGGGGAGGGACCAGAGCAACAGTAAAAGGAACCCAGCAACACATGAACAGCCAAGAGTGTGCCCAGTGAACTGCCGTCATGATACACATGAATGTGACACATGGTTTGTACAATTTCCACCAGGTTGTTGAAAATAAAACTCAATTTACGGTACCTTAGCTTTAAAATATTATCATAAGCATCTAGCTCAAATGTAACAAAATAGTACAACATTTTAGTTTGAACTCCAGAAAATCTAAAGTAGACCAGCTTAATAATATTTTTCTATTTTATTGTTTTTAAATTTTATTGGGATAACATTGGCTAATAACATTATATAAATTTCAGATGTACAACCTCATAACGCGACATCTGTACACCACCCGAAGCCGAGACTCCTTCTGACACTGTGTATTTAACTCCCTTTACCTTCTTTGTCCTTCCTCCACCCTACATTCCCTCTGAAAATCACCAACCACCATTCTATTGTCTGTGTCTAGGTCTTTAAAACTTTTATTTGTTCATTTGTTGCTTTTTCTTTTATGTCCCACATATAAATGTAACCTTACAGTTCTTGTCTTTGTCTGATTTATTTCACTTAACATAATACTCTCAAGATATTCCCTGTTCACGGATTGAAAGTATTAACATTGTTAAAATAGCCGTATTACCTGTAAAGCCAGTTGTCAGGGCCACCATCACAGCCGCCTGGCCCATGCAGATTCGCATTGGATTCGGACAGTCGGTAAAGAAACAACGGAGCCAAAAACTGATGGACCATCATCTTTAATCCTAGCTTGCATGCGGCGGGCAAGTAAAAACACACACTGGGCTCCAAAACCCACTCATTCAGTGCTCACAAAGCTACTGACTTATCCGAGTTTCCTAGAATCAAAGGTTTCTAGCTCACCAGACTTATTCACCTCTGTTCTCCATCTCCTTCCTTCTCCCTGCACAAACTCTGTACAAACTGGCCTCTCACTCAACACTCCGCCATCTTGGCTGCTTCTCCTGGCCTCCTCCACGTGTCCTTTCTCTGCTCTCTCCTCTAATGCTAATCTCCGGAACCGAGAGAGCAAGCTCCCATTTTGCCCCCATTTTAGAGTGTAGAAGTTAAAACCTTTAATCCAATATACAATATAAGGAAGTCTCTGATACAAAGTACTTAACTGAGGCATAATTGGATTGTACCACCCCACATCAAAAAGGGTGGGAAAGGCTTAGTCCTAAAGCCAAGCCCCAGGCTACAAGGATCCTGCTTGCCCACAGCTCGCCTCCAACACACATTAATATTACCTGGGCGACAGGCTTCCATGTGGCAGTGCCATCTTTAACAAAGTGAGCATAATATATTTTATCTGCCCAACATTACCTAAAATAGGGTCCCCAAACTTTTTACACAGAGGGCCAGTTCATTGTCCCTCAGACCGTTGGAGGGCCGCCACATACAGTGCTCCTCTCACTGGCCACTAATGAAAGAGGTGCCCCTTCCAGAAGTGCGGGGGGGGGGGGGGGGGGCGGATAAATGGCCTCAGGGGGCTGCATACGGCCCGCGGGCCGTAGTTTGGGGACGCCTGATAAAACAATATACACATTTATTGCAATCCCCATCAACATCTCAATGGCATTTTTCACAGAACTAGAATAATCCTAAAATTTATATGGAACCACAAAAGACCCTGAATAGCCCAAGCAATCCTGAGCAAAAAGTACAAAGCTGAGGGTATCACACTGACTTCACACTGTACTACAAAACTACAATAATCAAAACTATACGGCCTGACCAGTGGTGGCCCAGTGGATTGAGCATCAGCTGGGGACACTGAAGGCCCCAGTCCCAAACCCCAAGGTTGTGGCTTGAGTGCAGGTTTGAAAGTTTGAGCATGGGGTCACAGGCTTGAGAGCAGGATCGTCAATATGATCTCATGGTCGCTGGCTTGAGCCCAAAGGTCGTTGGTTGCCAGCATGAACCCAGGGTCATGGCTTGAAGTGCAAGGTTGCTGGCTCCAGCAAGGGATCACTGGCTTGACTTGAGCCCCTGCTCCTCCCACCGCCTACCAGTCAAGGCACGAATGAGAAGCAATCAGTTAACAACCAAAGTGAAGCAACTGCCAGTTGATGCTTCTCATCTCTCTTCTCCTTCTCTCTTCTCCCTTCTTCTCTAAAATTAAAAATAAAAAAATTGCATAGCACTGGCAGAAAAACAGACACACAGACCAATGGAATAGACTTGAGAGTCTGGAACTAAACCCACATATAGGTGAGCAACTAATTTTCGACAAAGGAGCCAAAAACATACAATGGAGAAAGGAAAGTGTCTTCCATAAATGGTGTTGGGAGAACTGGAAAGTCACTCGCAAAAGAATGAAACCAGACTGCTGACACTGTACACAAAAATGAAGGTAGGATGGATCAAAGACTTGAATAACAAGACCTGAAACCATACATGGGCAGTAAACTTATGAACCTTGGTCTCAGTAGGGTTTTTGTGAGCTTCACCCCAGAGGCAATTCTTGCTCCAGATAAAGATTTTTGACTAAGACCTTAAATCAACAAGACCAGTGGGAGTGTCCGTGGGAGGAACCAGCGGCTACAGGAAGAGTTCTCTAAGTCCGTGCAGAGGACCCTGTAGGAAGACCATGAGTACAGTAGAGCTCTGTGTCCTCAGTGTCCCTCCCTTTCTCTTAGCCTCTCTGCATCTGAGCAGCTGCGCGATGCGTGCGGCTCCCCGGTCTGCACACTCTGAGCTGCACCCTTCCTTCCCCCTCCCTCGCCCAATGCTGTTTGGTGACAGAACACCTAGTAGACACTGTCCAGTCTCCCCAAGCCCAGACGAATGTCACGGCACCACGCTGGGCATCAGTGAACACAGGTTTGGTCAAGTTTAGAAAGTTCTCCTCCATTCAACCTCTGCCTCTCCTGTTTTTTAACGACGATTAATAACTTTTCATGTCACCATACTTGGAAACGGCTAAAGAACCAGGCAGGAAACCCCATTTACGCGGCCACTAGACAGGGTCCCTAGTCGGTGAGCAGTTATGACTCGTTGGAGGAGAAGACTGAGCCAGTGCTGCGCCCAGAAACGAGCGCGCCTCGAGGACGCCGCGCCGGCACTCCGAGAAGCCATTTCCTGGGCGCGATAGTCACCGCCCAGGACCGCGACGCTGACCGTTAGCCGCGCTCAGGGCCCGATCACGTGGCCGACGCCCAGGCAGAGCTGCTTGACCCTCGGCCGCGCGCCTGGCGTGCGCGCGAACCCCGGGGGGCGGGGCGTGTAGACCGAGCCTCCGGCGCGCGGGGGGCGGAGCCGTAATGGGGCGGGGTGGAGGGCCGGACGGGGCGGGGCCTCCTCCACCTCCTCCGCCTCCTCCTCCTGGAAGGCTGGGCTGGCGGAGGTGGCGGGAGGTCGGTGACCCGTGGAGCTGTGTCTCGGCCATGACTGCGGAGCTTCAGCAGGACGACGCGGCCGGAGCAGCCGATCGCCACGGCTCGGTGGGCCCCGTGGCGGCGATGGGAGCCAGGAGTTAGGGGGCGGACTCCATGCCCGGAATGGGGAGGGTGCGGGGCCAGGCGGGAGCGCGCGGGTCGCGGCGGGCCTGCGGGGCTGGGCGCGGGGCGTCGAGGGCGCAGAGGGAGCCCGGAAGGAGGCTGAAGTTTGCGCGGCTTGGCTGCGGGGACCGAATCGGGGCTGTGGGAGTTGGAGGGTGTGTAAAGGCTGGCGATGAGCTGTCTGCACCGGGACCTCTACGGAGACGGGGGTGCTCCCGGGCCGCTACCCGGCGTGAGGCTCCCGGGGGCGGCTGTGCGGGCTTCTTTGCTTTGTTTTTATTTTCAAATCCGTTTTACGGCAGTGCTGCTTTCAAGAGTCCCACGCAGAGAAAAGTTACCTAACTTAAGCCCGGGATCTTTCCACCCCTTGTGATAAACCGGGGTCCCAGGTACCACTTCCTACTCCCCCGCCCCCGCTGTTTTAAAATAGCACCCACCCCTTGCCCCCAGTGATGAGAATAATGATGGTAGTAGTTACTCCAGATTTTTTTAAAGGGGAAAGGAGCAGCACCATACATACAAGGTATGCGGATAATGTTTTCCTATTCTGTTATCTCAGAAGATCGAAACAGTACGAGGATTTCTGGGCCGAGATGGTGAGTGTGAAGGAACATTGGTTAGAGAGAAGATCCACAGGCTGACGTCTGTGTGGAGAAGCTTGGGAAGTGGGCAATCTGAGACTGTCTTCTAATGTTACTTTGGAATGTTATAACCTCACACTGTCTCATCACCCCCTCAAGTACTACTCTTTTTCAAGACAAAATGGGAAACTTGTGCCAGGTATTCAAGTGTGAGTTTGGAAGTGAGGAATTTCATAAAATATTTAAAATGCAAAGCTGTCAGATACCCCCACGTGAGAAACCTTTTATGGCTTTTTTTTTTTTTTTTTTTTTTTGAGAGAATGAAAGAGGCAAGGGAGAGAGAGAGACAGAGAGAGAGAAAGGAACATTGATGTGTTCTTGTATGTGCCCTGATCCGGTGTGGAACCTGCAACCCCTGTGCTTCAGGATGGATCTCCAACCAACGGAGCTTCCCAGCCAGGGCTTAAGTATTTTATTGATTGATTTTTTATAGACAGAGGAAAAGAGAGAGGGGGGAGGGGGAAAGGAAGCATTCATTTGTTCCACTCAGCCGTGCATTCATTGGTTGCTTCCTGTGTGTGCCCTGACCAGGGATGGAACCCTCAACCTTGTCGTTTTGGGGTAGGATGCTCTAATTGAATTGACAGAGCTAACGGGCCAGGGTGAACCTTCTGCGCCTTTTAACTTTTCATGCAGTAAGGCAGGCGTCCCCAAACTGCGGCCTCCTGAGGCCATTTATCCAGCCCCCACCACACTTCCGGAAGGGGCATCTCTTTCATTGGTGATCAGTGAGAGGAGCACTGTATGTGGCGGCCCTCCAACGGTCTGAGGGACAGTGAACTGGCCCCCTGTGTAAAAAGTTTGGGGACCCCTGCACTAAGGAGACCCGTAGTGTATAAAGTGAACACACTTCCTTTTTAAAACTCCTGTAGTAAAAGGTCCTTTCACCCAAAATTAAAGTATGTGCTGATTTCTAATGGAAGTAGTACTTTTATTTTATTTTTATTTTTTTACAGAGACAGAGAGAGAGTCAGAGAGAGGGGTAGACAGGAACGAAGAGATGAGAAGCATCAGTCATTAGTTTTCGTTGCGATTGCGACACCTTAGTTGTTCATTGATTGCTTTCTCATATGTGCCTTGACCGCGGGTCTTCAGCAGACCAAGTAACCCCTTGCTCTAGCCAGAGACTTTGGGTCCAAGCTGGTGAGCTTTGCTCAAACCAGATGAGCCCGCGTTCAAGCTGGCGACCTCAGGGTCTTGAACCTGGGTCCTCCGCATCCCAGTCCTACGCTCTATCCACTGCGCCACCGCCTGGTCAGGCGGAAGTAGTACTTTTAGGTGTTCAGCAATGCCTCCTGAAATCTGAGTCAGGATTTTCTCTTGTTTCAGAGATCAATCAGTTCTACTAGTTTTAGAACAATGTTTAAGAACAGGTAGGACGATCTTGGTTTTGAGACAGTTGTGTTGATTTAGAGAAGAGACTTTTAAGGGTGAGCAAGTCATAGTTAAATTTATCAGGACTGGCAGTTGAGACCAGTTGCCTGTTCATCAGTTGCATCTTCATTTCCCTTTGCCACAGTTTGAGCACGGTGAACACTGTCTCATCACTGTCTATTTGAGACTTTTGTGTGAGAGGTGTTTTGTGAACGCTTGTATATGTCATAGATATTTTTGGAAAGTTTGGAAGTCCAGTGGCTGTGGTTGGCTGGAGTATCCTGATTGCTGGTGACCTACAGAGTGATGACATTAACTGTTCTTCCCAGTGATTTGCCCCATACAGACAGATGATAAACTTGGTATGTTTGATAATGTGTGTGTCCTTTTTGTTTTTGCTAATGTAAAATGCTTGAAGTTAGCAGGCTAGGTTGAAGGAATCTTACATGGGGGAATTAACTTTCCCATCTCAGAGGAAAGATTTTTAGTAACTTCTTCCTCATCTTGATAAGTTTCCTGTTAGAATAGACTCTATTTTGAATTCTCTGTAGTATTCTATGTTTTTCTTTGAGAATCTTTCATTGTTCTAGTTGAGAAGAGGTTTCCTCCAAAAACACTGAGAAGCTATTTAAAACCTAGAATGCTTCCCTTCCTTATTGGTCATTTGTACATGGGGCAAACCTCCTTAGCCTCCCAAGAATTTTAGTGAGGGAAAAATATAGTACTCTTTTTTTTTTTTTTTTAAGTGAGAGGAGGGGAGCTGGAGAGACAGACTCCTGCATGTGCCCCAACCAGGATCCAACCGGCAACTCCCATCTGGGTCTGTGCTCAAATCCACTGGGCTATTTTTAGCACCGGGGGCTGATGCACTCCATCAACCAAGCTATCCTCAGCACCTGGGGCCACACTCGAACCAGTCGAGCCTCTGGCTGCGGGAGGGGAAGAGAGAGAGAGAGAAGGGAGAAGGGGAAGGGGGGAGAAGCAGATGGTCACTTCTCCTGTGTGCCCTGACTGGGAATCGAACTCAGGACATCTACATGCCTGGATGACGCTCTACCACTGAGCCAACCAGCTGAGGCCACATCACACATTCTTTATGCTAATTGAAGCTCTATAAAAACCTGCCAGCTTCAGTGAAAACTTAATGCCCTTTTTGTTTTCCCTTGATTTATTGGCTTTCATTCCCTTTTACCTTGTCTCGTTAATTGTGATTTTTGGAGCATCAGTAAATGAGTGTTTGGTTGGCTTCCACAACCCTCATGCCTCCACATGAGTACATTGTTCGTAAAACACATGGACAAATAATGCCTCAGCAGGCCACATCTTTCCATGTGATTTGTTTCATCAAAGAGATGTAAAGCAATAGCCAAGAGAAGCAGATATTTTTCAAGGACAATAATGATGTTGATAATAATATAGTAGTTAACGTTAAGCATGTACTGTGTACCAGACCCTGTGCTCAGAACTTTACATGTTATCTCAGTACTTATGATTCCTCTATGAAGTTTTCTTATAAGAAGGCTTAAAATTGTTCATCAATTTGCTCAAGGTCACCTAACTAGTAAGTGGTACCGCTAGAATTGAACCCAGGCAATTCTGACTCCAGGAACTGAAGATATCCCTGATCCTACTTTTTAGTTGGTGAACCAATATTTTTGGGCCAGAACCTTTATATTACTCTCTAGACTTCTCCTGATATTTTAAACTTTCAGTCCTCCTTGCACTCTTTCTAGATAGATAACCTCTTTTTCCCATTCCACTGAACTTGCTGACATCTGAAGGGAGCTCTTTGTCTCATGGTCTCCCCCTGGACCCCTGCCTTCAGCATCTCTTTTGTCAATGGAAAAGATACTCATCCTTCTTCCTTCATTTGTAGAGATGAATCTAGATCACTGGTGTCTAGAGACCTTTTTGATTGCGCCTGTTGGAGGAGGAGGATGCTGGCATCTAGTGGACAAAAGCCAGCAATGCTGCTAAGCACCCTACAATATATAGTATATCCCCTAAATCAGGGGTCAGGAACCTTTTTGGCTGAGAGAGCCATGAACGCCACATATTTTAAAATGTAATTCCATAAGAGCCATACAGTGACCCATGTTCTTTATGCATTATCCAATAAAAATTTGGTGTTGTCCCAGAGGACAACTGTGATTGGCTCCAGCCACCCGCAACCATAAACATGAGTGGTAGGAAATGAATGGATTGTGATACATGAGAATGTTTTATATTTTTAACGTTATTATTTTTTTTATTAAAGATTTGTCTGTGAGCCAGATGTAGCCATCAAAAGAGCCACATCTGGCTGGCGAGCCATAGGTTCCCGACCCCTGCCCTAAATGAAGAGTTGTCTGGTCTAAAATGTCAGTAATACTAGGCTTGAGAAACCCTGGTCTGTATGATGTCTCTCCTTACTCCTAAATTATTTCATGTCTACTTGTTTACTTTATCCTAGCCTAACCCTCCTCTCTGCCCTGTCTCAGCTGTTGCCTTGTCCACCTCCTTTCTTTCACTTTGTTCAGTTTTTAACAGTTTCTAAATCTTCCTGTTTCTTTTTAAAAGTTTTTCCAGTAACAGTTTAATTCTGCTACATTGTAGAAAACTTGGAAAGCACGGACCCAACAAGATCAGCTCTTGGCTGGTAGTAGGCACAGCCCCTAGACTGAGACAAGTTGATTCCCAGGTTCCACGACAGCTTGAGGTAGCAGTGACAGGTTCTGCAAAAGCCCTGTTGGGAGTTGGCTGTGGGGACCAATGTAGTCTCCAGCAGGAGGGCTGATTGCCCAGAGGCCTGCAGAGAGGCTGACCGGGCAGCAGAAGGTTAGCTTGTAGGGTAGTGAGTGGTTTTATGTGGTCAGCATCTCCCATGCTGCCCAACGAGAGCCTTGCCAAGAGTAGGCTTTTAGAATTTGTCACTAGCAAATGAAACGCATCTCTTGGAAATGACCAGTGACTGACTACCTTTGGTCTAATCAGTGGCCTTTTAGTAATAATTCTTTTTAACATTTTCCCTTAGTTATTCAAGTATTTCTCGAGTCCTGTTCTCATGCTTTTATTTCTAATGATTCTTTATTGCCACTTATTTGTTATTTATTTTTAAATGAGAGGAGGAGAGATAGAGAGACAGACTCCTGCATGTCCCCTTACTGGTAACCACATGGCAACTCCTTTCTGGGGCCGATGCTCAAATCAACCGAGCTGTCCCCAGCACCTGAGGCCAAAGCTCAAACTAACTGAGCCACTGGCTGTGGGAGGAGAAGAGAGAGAGAAGAGGGGAGAGAGAGCGACAGAGAAGCAGATGGTCACTTCTCATGTGTGCCCTGACTGGGAATTGGACCTGGGATATCCATACACTGGCCTGACGCTCTGTCCACTGAGCAACCAGCCAGGACTGAAAATGCATTTCATATGACTGTATTGTAACTGTTTCCTAATCTAATTTATATTTGGTTTCTGCATGCAAATGTGTTCTAAAGTAAGAAAAAGGCAAGGTACAGGACGTGGTGGATATTGTAAAAAATATATTTATGTGCAGAGACCATTTATGGAAAGATACATCAGAAACTATTAACAGTGGTTACTCCTGGGAAATGGTACTGGGATAGGAAGTAAAGGAAAATTTCCTACTCATTTTTTTATCTTTTTGTACTGTTGGAATTTCTTAGTGCATTTAAGAAGAAGATATGAGAAAATTTTAAGGTTAATAATAATTAGTTCCTTTTTTCCTGTTAATTCCAGTTTAAACCCCTCTATATGCAATATAAGAGTGATGAAATTTTAAAAGCTTTTAATGCAGGGGTCAGGAACCTATGGCTCACGAGCTAAATGTGGCTCTTTTGATGGCTGCATCTGGCTTGCAGACAAATCTTTAATAAAAAAAATAACGTTAAAAATATAAAACATTCTCATGTATTACAATCCATTCATTTCCTACCGCTCATGTTTATGCTTGCGAGTGGCTGGAGCCAATCACAGCTGTCCTCTGGGACAACACCAAATTTTTATTGGATAATGTGTAATGTACACAAGTCGTTGTATGGCTCTCATGGAATTACATTTTAAAATGTGTAGCGTTCATGGCTCTCTCAGCCAAAAAGGTTCCCGACCCCTGTTTTAATGCTTTTTAAAAACTTTAAGCCAGTTAATGAACTGAAACAGTCATTTTCAAAATGCACTTATTTTTTGCATCATTAAAATCAGTTATCTAGTAACCTATTTCAGGAGGTTTAGTTGTATCCATAAAAAAACTGATATTTGTTATTTTTAGAGAGTCATAGCCTTATGGCATTTTCATTTCATTTTATTTTATTATTTTTAAAATTTTTAATATTTTTCTGAAGTGAGAAGCGAGGAAGCAGAGAGACAGACTCCCACATGTGCTCGAACAGGATCTTCCTGGCATGTCCACAAGGGGGCGGTGCTCTGCCCATCTGGGACATTGCTCCGTTGCAACTGGAGCCATTCTAGAGCCTGAGGCAAAGGCCATAGAACCATCCTCAATGCCCAGGCCAGCTTTGCTCCAATGGAGCCTTGACTGTGAGAGGGGAAAAGAGATGGAGAGAAAGGAGAGGAGGAAGGGTGTATAAGCTGATGGATGTTTCTCCTGTGTGACCTGGCTGAGAATTGAACCCGGGACTTCTACATGCCGGGCTGATGCTGTACCGCTGAGCCAACCAGCCAGGACAGCCTTATGGCATTTTTAAATAAAAAAATCTCAAGTTGCACTCTGAAAGTCTTTATTAAACAAAACGGTTTACCAGGACTTTGCTAGTAAAACAAGAAGAAGACATGTCTAGGGACATGTATCGAAACCAACCATAGTCCTAGGTAAGAAGGACAACATGTCCATCATCCTGGAGTTTTGCAAATGTTTTTATATTTCAGGTGGGGGGGGGGAGAGAAAGATGTAAGCTGATTTATGTTAGCTCTAGACTGAGGGGATAAAAGAAGGTGAAATGGGGCAAGTGTGGACTAGGGGTTACTAAATTTCAACATATTCTAGAATGTGAGCAGTCTTTTGTCAGAGCTGGTCCACAGCTATTAGCAGGCTACTACTGTTCTGTCTCTCTCGCTCTCTGTCCACTGTGATTTTAATTTAGACCATCTCAGAGTTTTTTTCTTATTAGTGTATTAGATTTCTGCTTCATTAGTAAATTGGACCAACAAAGAGTTGTTACTGGAAGAAAAACTGAAAAAGCCGAAGGGTTCTTATGGACTGTTCCTTGTTTTGTGCAAGTTGGAAAGGTTAGTGGGTGTTTCAGATTGCATTAGGACCTGATTGTCCAGGCTTTGGCCAGATGGCACAGTGGGTAGAGCGTCATCTCAGTGCGTCGAGGTTGTGGGTCTGTCCCATGTCAGGGCATGTATGAGAAGCAACCAATGCATGCACAACTAAATAGAACAAGTATATGGAGCAACACATTGATACTTCTCTTTCTTTCTCCTCCCCCTTTATTTTTCTCTTTCAGGTCAGTGGGGGTATAAAAGACCCTGTTATCCAGGTTGAATTTCTGGAGTTGCTGCTGTATGTTTTCTTTCACTTCTAGAAATTATTACTTTTATTTTACTTTTCTTGGGTACTTAAGTTTTATTTTAAAATTAGAAAACAAGATCTTTAATTTTGGAGGGAACTTTATTAGGCATATCTTGTAAGTTCTTTAGAGTAAAGAAACATTTATCAATATTTATTTAGTTTTAAGTGTAGCAGTGCCTTTGTAAAAATACACAATTGAGATCAGGAAATATGTACACCAGATTGATGAAAATATCTTCCTTGTTTGAAGGAATGAGATAATCTAGAATGCTTCTTATCTCAATACTAAGCTAGGTATTTTAAAGATAAAACTCAGTCATCTCACAAATTGGCCTCATCTGATTAAAGAGAATTTAAATTAGTTGCAGTAGATTAGGCCAGTTATTTATTACAAAAATTTGATAGCTTAATGTTTTTATTGTCTGAATAATCTTGTTTACTGCTTATTACAAGATGAGGTACTGTCTTTGCCATAAACAAGCCTCAGTCCTGAGGAGTGCACTGGATCACACCAAAGCACCAAGTCGCTGAGATCAGAAAGCTTGAATTCCTCCTTTCTAGTGCCTTTCTTCACTGCCTCTGGGCAAGAAAAGCGAGTACTTTTGGTTTTATAAAAACAATGTGAATTCAGCTAAGGAAATGCAAACCTGTTGGTTCTTGTCAATTATTTGACTTATGATGGGAGCACAAGCTTTGTTTTGTCTTGTGTTAGATGTGTACTGTATGTGTGTGTGTGTGTGTGTGTGTGTGTGCGTGTGCACAGCATCATAATGGTGAAGTTAATATTTAAATCAGCTTCCTGTGAAGTTCCAGGAGAAACTGTGAGTTAGTAATATAGTAGGATCCTAGTGATCTTAGTTTGTCCGTTACTGTAAAGTACACATTTAATATATAGTACTTATTAGGATTTTGGTTGTGGGTACTGTTTGAGAACTTAGGTTTAGCTGAATATTTATTAAGACTGAATCATGTAATAGCTGTTGTTTATGTTAACAGCATAGCCTACCTAATCCTTTGTTATTCAAACTTTTTTTTTTTTTAGTGAAAGAGAGAGCATGCTTTGTTAAGCTGATTATATTATCTCCAGTTTGGGAAGGACCAGGTGCCTTTTCAGACTACCAGTCAACTTCTCAATTATCCCTGGGTTTGGTCTTGGCTGCTTCCCCTAACCAGTCCATTTCTTATATCAGGGGTCCCAAACTTTTTACACAGGGGGCCAGTTCACTGTCCCTCAGACCGTTGGAGGGCCAGACTATAAAAAAACTATGAACAAATTCCTATGCACACTGTACACATCTTATTTTAAAGTAAAAAAACAAAACAGGAACAAATACAATATTTAAAATAAAGAAAAAGTAAATTTAAATCAACAAACTGACCAATATTTCATTGGGAACTGTGCTCCTCCACTGACCACCAATGAAAGAGGTGCCCCTTCCAGAAGTGCGGCGGGGGCTGGATAAATGGCCTCAGGGGGCCGCATGTGGCCCGCGGGCCGTAATTTGGGCACCCCTGTCTTATATCTTCCTGGGTTCTGTGTCCCTTATCCAATCGTATCCTTTTCCCAGGTTAGGCTCCACCCCCTGTGATCACTGTCTTAGTTCTAGAGGCAGGTGCCCAGCAGAGGGATTTCTCCTGCTGTTTTTATTCCTCAGTCCTTCCTTCCCCTTGAGGATTAGGCCCTGAGGGCGGAGTATACAAGTCCCCTGGAGAGCCTGTGAAAGCAGCAGCATCCCAGCGCAGCAGGTCCAATACTGGATTCAGCATCCCAGCTGATTACTAGGGTTCTTAGTGTCTGATCTCTTTTGATCCTTCCTTTATCCATATTTAGCTACCTTCTGAGCTCTGTCCTATGGATAATTCAAATGAGGTAGTATGTTGTATCATTCTTACCTTTATGGAGGCTAAAATTTCATAATTAAAACAATTGGAGTACCCCATGATGAGCAAAACCTGGTAAAGACAGACTTATTCATTCACAAGTTCATCTGTTCCCTCAACAGCGAAGTTAGAAAGGGGAGAGAATAGTAAGGACCAGAGTCCTTGGGAACACCTTTAAAGAAGACGTAAGGTGAATATAAGCTTTGATTGTAGATTGGCATTCCATGGTTAATCTAGGCGGTATTACCAGAAATAGTAGAAGTAGCCCTTTAAGGCGTGAGAGGGTGAGTTTGTGAGGTAAGGAACTGTGTAGGAGAAAAGGTTGAGCATGGTGAGAGTAGAATCAAATAATGGTCTTTGAATAATAGCAAGATGAGGAATTGGGATTTGAATTACCATGTAGAATATTGTTCTTAGAGCTGTAGAGAATGATTTACAAAGGTATCACTTCTGTCCAATAGCTTTGAAAAGGGTAAATTGAGAGTGTTTTTTCCTGAGTGTACTATTCTAGATGTATTGATGTCCACCGCTACCCATTACAAAGTAGAGAAAGAGGAGTGGGGCTTTAACCCATGGCCAAACGTACTGATTAGTGAATTAGTTCATACTTGTGTACTGTACATCACTGATTTGCATTTATTTGGCATTCTGAGAGCTCTGAAATTGAGATGATCCTTACATTTACTGTCATCTAGATGTGATATAGTTATCATTGTAGGTTTGGTCATAGCTGTTTCCACTGTCAAAACAGTGGAGTTATATGCACTGTATGTACTACATGGTTTGTTTATTTGCCATGTAAAGTATCTTTAAAAAGATGACACTATGATTCAACATTTAAATAAAAAAAAGAAGAAGAAAGGCATAGGAACAAATGCAGGATATATATTTGATTTCATGTGAAACAAAGGGATTGCAGTTTCAAGTTTTTGTGCAAAGCTACACTCAAATGCTTTATGGGACCTAAGAAGGAAAAATGCTATAGGTATATTGTTTTGTGACTGAGAAATGTGCAGAAGAATTGCCTAGTGCATGGCAGGCCTAGTACATCTGGAAGGAGGGGAAATTGCTATATTTTCCAACATAAATAAGAAATTGTAGAGCTACAAGAAGTTGATGTGACCAATTCATGTCTCCTAGGACTGTCCTGAAGACATTGTGTCATAGATAAGTGGAAACAGTTTTTCTCCTTAGTGTATAAAATACTTTTTATAGCTGATGGCACCTTAGATTCCATCAAATATAGTATTTACCTCAAATACAGTATTTACCTCAAGTATAGTATGTATTCTCCCGAGGCTAGCTTGTTTAGAGCTGACTGTACTATTAAGTAATCATATTTGTGATTATATAAAGGCAAACGAAAGAGATAGGAAACTTGATGAGATGCAAAGGTTGAAGTCAAAATACAAGAATAAAATTTTGTATTGTTTTGGATCAAGTAGGTATTTTTTTAAATGATTTGAGAGACAGAGGAAGAGAGAGAGAGACATCAACTTGTTGTCTTGCCTATTTATACATTCATTGGTGGATTCCTGTGTGTGCCTTGATCGGGATCAAACTTGCAACCTTGCGTATTGGACAACACTAAACCAACTGAGCTACCTGGCCAGGGCACATCAAATAGGTATTCTTACCTGTTTTGTTTTCTCAGATACAGCAGTGCATAGAGGTTAGAGTGCAGACTGGAGCCAGACAGCTTGGGGTTAAATCTCAAGTCCACCCTTTACTAGTAAGCAATAATGTTGCGTAAGTTATTTAACTTCTCTGTGCCTCAGTTTTTTGTCAAATGGGCATAATATCTGTCTCAGGTTTGTGTGAGGGGTAAATTAGTTAATACATGAGAAGAACACCCAGCTAAGAGTGAGCAATGTGTGTTATTTATTTTTTACTGGGATTATTTTCTGTGAATCCTAAGTGTCAGTTGATATACAGAGTAATTTGAGGTCGAGATGTGATTATCTATCTTACTGTTACCTTCTAGGCTCCAGTTTAGGTTTAATGTGCTACTCTTTTACCTCTTCGTATTATTCCACCTCTTTTTGGGGCATATTGATTTTGATTTCTTAATGAACTGTATGTAATTTTTGATGTATAGAGCCACATACTTTTACCCAGTAAAATCAAATGTAATTAAAATTAGTTTGGAGAAAACTTTTTAAAATTTAATTTTCTAAAAATTACACGTTTTTTGTTTTCAGCATTTGCCAAGGCTAAATCTGGACACCTGCTAGTCTAGTCTGATAGTCGCTCTCCCAGTCCACAGGCAGTGACTCCTTTTGACAAAACTCATAGCCTCAAAGACTGATGGTCTCAGCAGGGTCGGGTTTCATTTCTATCCTATGACTGTGGCTTATCACTAGAACAGAGAGACTGACTGTAGGGATGTTTCATTTAGTTATTTCTAGTTGTATGATACTTAAGTGTGTTGCACTGGGCCCTCAGCTGTTGAAGTACCTAGGATACTGTTTCCGTTGCAGCTGGTGGTGATGCACAATGCCTCTTGAAGACATGCTACTAACTGAGATTGTTAATGGTGACGTGTTAAGGATTTGTTCTGGTCTTAATTCTTGGATAACTTTAGGAATGGTTTACATTAGATTTCTTCTCACTGACATAAATTTGAACCGTTTTGTTTTAAATATTCATCTAAATCAGTGGTAGTCAACCTGGTCCCTACCACCCATAGTGGGAGTTCCAGCCTTCATGGTGGGTGGTAGTGGAGCAACCAAAGTATAAAAAAAAGATAGATTTAACTATAGTAAGTTGTTTTATAAAGATTTATTCCTCCAAACTTAGTGAAAATCTGACATAAAGTACTTGGTAAGTAATTATTATTACATGCTTTAACTTGCTGTAACTCTGCTTTATAAATTTTATAAAATAAAGTTACTTCCCTACTTTATAAATCACCATTACCGTGGAACCAGTGGGCGGTTAGAAAATTTTACTACTAACAGAGATACAAAAGTGGGCAGTAGGTATAAAAAGGTTGACTACCCTGATCTAAATGATCATTGTCTTCAGTTGGACAGCCAGTTTAAATTGAGCTTACTTGTAAGTAGTTTTTTTTGTGTGTTAACTTTTGTCTTTGTGCAACACAGGATAAAATATTCAGTGAAGATTTTAAGGCTGAAAAGGGTTATTATAAACTGATCTTGTGGGA